>NW_022589753.1:10159316-10438643 GCF_004348235.1 Phoca vitulina | reverse complement strand
CTTTCTTTCTTTCTTTCTTTCTTTCTTTCTTTCTTTCTTTCTTTCTTTCCTTTTCTTTCAAGATTTTATTTATTTATTAGAGAGAGAGAGAGCACAAGCAGGGGGAGCAGCAGAGGGAGGGGGAGAGGCAGGCTTCCCAGTGAGCAGGGAGCCTGATGTGGGGCTTGATCCCAGGACCCTGGGATCATGACCTGAGCTGAAGGCAGACGCTTAACTGACTGAGCCACCCAGATGCCCCAGTTCTTTGTATTTCTATCTGTTGCTTTTTTGCTGTAGTCCCTAGGTTCTCCTCCTCCTGAACATAGAGTTTTATAGTTGGCCATGGATTTGGGTGCATTTTATATGCAGATGTTGGGACCCATTCTAGTTGCAACTCTTTCTCTTCCAGGATTTACTCCCTGAGTTTATGACTGCTTTTCCAGCCCTGAACTCTGTCCTTTGATACCTCAAGCCAGTAAACTTGCAGCTTTTTGTCGCTCTGAGCTGCCTGAAGATTGGTGAATGCCCTCAGGCAAAAAGTCACAAATGTGCAAATCCCCCACATCCAATTCCCATCTTTTAAGGGTAAAGTCTCTTCTACTTTCTATCTATTTCTGGTTGCTCTCCAGAATATTCAAGTAGTTGTTTTTAAACACACGTTGTCCAGATTTTATAATTCTGTGTAGGAGAGTCAGTCCAACCAAGCTATACTCCCATTCCTATGGCATTTGATAACAATGACAATGACAACAACTTGGAATTTGGATGCCAACATAAAAAGTTGGACTATTTCACAAAAATCTGATTTGGAGGCTGCATTCCTATGTGGCAAAAATTAGTTGGTGTTAAACATGGCCACCCCTTCATCCCATGACTCTCTTGAAAAGAACATGGCTTTTCCAGTTTGCTGCTGTTCCCATCACTCCCTCTTGTCTCCAGACTAAGTCCCAGACTAAGGCCAACTGTTAACTTCTTTTTATCATCTTCAGTGTGGTTTTGTGGGCTTTTGTTTCCAGTCACACTGTTTCAGTTTTTCCCCCTCACCCTTACCAAGCCTGGGCCTAGAGTCATTCTGTAGCCTCCTTGCCTATCTCTTCTTTCCCCCATGATATTGTGCTCACAGCTACTTTTTCTCCAAACAATGCTCCATGTTATTGAACATTCCTCAACCTCTTCTTCCCTCCCCCCATGCTCCACCCCTTCCTTTCTCCAACCTTATCTGAGCATTTACTATGTGCTCAGCACTGTTCTAGGAGCTGGGGATATAGCAATGAAGAAATTGTAAAGAAATCTTTGCCTTCATGTTACTGACTTGTGATGGCAGGATGTGACAATGAACAATTCATGATGTAGTGATAAGTACTATGGAGAAATATAAAGCTGAGTAAGGGGATTGATGGTGATGTGCAAATGTCTTAGTCTCTCAGCCTCCTGTTTATTCTGTGCTTAATCATGTTTTTCACCCTTCAGGTGACAGAATGTGCTCTGTATTGGGTCGGTCCTAGCTTTCAACTTCTTAGTTCTTTGACTTTGAGAAATATCCCCACTTCTGTGCCTCAAAAAATTTATCAGTAACATGGAGATAAGAACAGTATCTACTTCTTAGAGTTTTTGAGAGGATGAAATGAGCTACTATATGTGACAACATTTAACATAGTGCCTGGCATATAGTAAATACGCCATAAATATTAGCCATTTTCGCTGAAGGTATAAATCACTTAGCATAATGCCTGACACATCATAGGCAATAAATAAATAGTATTAATAGTTGCCAGTATTTCTCAATTCTGGATACTGACATCCAATTAATTATTTTTCCTTCTGCCAGGCCAGCAGTATCTTGTCTCTCTTGTTGGAACAAATAGAGAATGGGCAGTGAAAATCAATACTCCAGAAATTGTGTATTGGCAGCACCATTGGAAGCCACTTGGGGAGAATCCAATGGGGAGTTCGGGCTGGAAGCAGCTGCTCTTGGGAAGGATTCCACCTCCAGTTGTTACTGATGTGTGAAATCACAATTTGAAAAGTGAGAAAATATCATGGCAGAATTCCAGGGGTTAGACCAGCACTATAGACTTGATGGAGTTAGGTCAATGTTGGAGATGCTTCAAGAAATGACAATTCTTTTCTTGCTCTTTCCAGCAACACCTTCTGTGCTTGTCCAATATATTCCTGCCAAAACCTACTCCTTCTCTCCCCACCATCTCTGGGTGGGTATTATTTAGCTTGGGCTCATTTTCCCTCCACTCCCTAATGAAGTTTTGATTCCCCTCATTACCATCATTTGCCATTTCCCAAATTCTCAAAGAACGCAGGGAAGAAGGTGTCAGAGTTTTGCCAGCCCAGCTGGCATTGATCTGGTATTTGGCAGTGCCTGGCATGCTCAATGGGGCTGCTTTGATTTTTTTTTTTTTTTAATTTCTGCTGAGGAGCTGGCTTATAGGAAGCATTATTAAGAGGAACTGTCAGAAGGAATGACTCTGCAGCACCAGATTGCACGTAGGTGGCAGGTATGGGGACTCTGGTCCAGGCTCCACCTAAGTGGATAAGCGTTTACAAAGTACCACCTGTGGGCCATGACTCAGCCATGTCTCCTGTTCCTACAGTCCCACAGCCACGTGTTCTGTTTCCAAGAAAACAAGGACTTGATCTGTGATTTGGGGACAGTGAAGCCTTGGTGTTTCCCTTCCTTTCCCTTCCCTTCCCTTCCCTTAATATAATGACCTTATATTAGTTATGGAAAGGTTTGGCTATAAATAACACAGACCTAAATAAGAGTCTCTTAAACAATGTAAAGGTTTATTTCTCCTTCATGTAACAGTCCAGAGGGAAGCTGTTCTGTTCTGCTCCAGAAAGTCCTCAGGAACTGTGGGTCTAGCTTGTTGCTTCACTGTGCATGGTGTCCATTTTCCAAGGTCACCTCATTGTTCGAAAGGGCTGTTGAAGCTCCTGCCATCATGGCTACATTCCAGCCAACAGAAGGAGACAGAGCAAGAATCTCGACGGACTTTTGCCAGAGGTTGCACACATTTCTTCCATTCACATCCCAGTTGGCCAGCACTTGGTCACGCGGCTTCTCCTGGCTGCAAGAAAGCTGGGAAATGCAGTCTGTATTCCCAGCAGCCATGTTCTCAGCTACAAGAAAGAAAGGAAAGTGATCACTGGAGGAAACTAGCAGGTTGTTTGGGAGAGAGTGATGATGTCACGGAAAACATTGCCAAATGCATCAGCGGACCTGTGTTTGCATTGCAGTCTGCCCTACCCCTTCCCCCAGCCTCAGTTCTCTCACCTGCAAAGTGGGGATGATGGTAATTACCTCAGAGTTTGTGAAGATTGAATGATATGTTGTATTGGAAGATAGTTTCTAAGGCTCTCAAAACATCAGCAAACATTAGGAACTGCTGTGGAAATTCATTTCTGGTGCTGATAGTATGTGTATCAAATTTATGGAGGCATTTGTATGAAACAGTATGCACTTGTCTGCAGGTCTGCTCTGGTCCACATCTGGCAGTCTGGACTTTGTAGCTTCTGTGTGGCTGGTTGGCAAGAGAAATAATTTGTCTGGTGCCTGGGACCTGTTAGTGGTGGTTGTGGTGTCAGGAAGCCCAGATGGGGCGCAGTGAGAAGTTCTAAAGTGTGATGCAGGTACAATTGGTGCACAAGTTGATTTTCGATGGAAACCTTAAAACGTTTGTTAGTAACAGTATTTTTTTTTAACATATCATTAGAATAAAAAAAGGAGAACTTGACCATCGAGCTGGGGTTTTCATAGACATTATGGCTTAGGACAAGACTGAGTTTCTATAAAGTGAGTTTAAAGAAAAATTAAGTAAATAATAATTTAAGTGGCACTTGGCTTTGGCAGAAACTCAGATGAGAATTGTATCTCTGGCCAATACCTAGATTTCAGCGTGGCGAGACCCAGAGCAGAGGACCCGGGAACCATTTTCTGGACTCCTGACATGTGACATAATATTTGTGTATTTTTAAGCTGCTAAGTTTGTGATAATTTGTTATGCAACAGCAGAAAACAAATACACATGGTTAGGGATTAAGACATCAGAAATGTCATCAACCTGGACATGTTTCTTAAACCATTTCCTCATTTGGACCCTGGTGACAGGACTATGTACTTGTAGATTTGCTGGAGGAACAAGTAAGGAGAAACATGTGGGTTCTTACCTAATGTGAGGGAAATACTGAGCTTAATAACTGTGGATTAGAACACAGGGCTATAGGATCAATCCCCACAAGGACCACATTTGTCCACTTCCATGACCCCAGAGATGGGCGAACCTTGGTAATTCTCAGTAAAGCTTTAGACTAGACAATCTGGTAGAACTTTCTTTATGCCCTGGTCATTTAGTTTCTTGTGCTTTAATTCTCTCCAGCCACTAGCAAAAGGGCCTTAGTTTGGACCAAAGCCTGATGAGACAGTTGAGCATGGAAAATTCTGGACAACCCACCCTCTTTACCAGAGAAAATCAAAGGCAGATGCTTTTGGGTGTGGGGTCAGAAGCCAGGACACTTAGGGGACAAGCTCCGTTGAGCTTCTTGGTGAACCTTTCTGTTGGGGTCTCGGGGAGAAGTGCTCTGTCCAGAAGTTGGATGGGACAGCAACTCCCAGGATCCCAGATCAAAAGCCTTTTCAAAATCCATCAGAAAAGATTTCTTAACAAGGAGAGGGTAGAGTTTTGCTAAATAGGAAGATTTAACTGATATTCTAAGGCAACTTTACTGGAGATAAGAAATCACCTGGGTCACTTGTTTTAAAACATTCCCGATCCTCCAGCCCCACACCCAGAGAGTTGGATTCAGAAATGTCAGGTAGTCACCAGCTGTCTGCATTTTTGTCAAGTCTCTCAGGGGATTATGGTCCATGCAGGTATTCAAGGATCGCAGGTATCCTGACAGATGTTTAACAACCAGCTTTCTGGGAAAGTAAACCCTGATTTGTAATGTTTGCAAATTTCTGAGGTGTAAACACTCTGATGGCAGCTGATGGCATTGACCATCAAGAAGAAATACACAGTAGCATATCATTACATGGTGTTTCCACCATATAGGTACGAGAGATGTCAATGACCTAAAGAGCATAGAAATACAGTAGTTAAATGTAGTCAAATAATTATGAAGGGCTGTGTTTTGAGCATTACCTTTGTTTTTAATATAATTTAATATTAACTTTATGTAATTTAACGGATAATAGTGGATCTGTTTACCAACTGGCTCACAAAATTCCTAAAAACTGAACAGTAGGGTTTTGCAAGCCAGTGCAAGGCAGCTCCAGTAAACAATTGATCTGAGGGACGTTGATTTGGTTGTAGGCCAAGTACATGATTCCTGGGGGTAGGGCCTGGGCAGCTTAGCTCTAAAAGCTCCCCATGTGATTCTGGTGTTTGTACAGGGCTAAGAACCACTGACCTAAACCCTCAGTACTCAATGGGTGGTCCACAGACATGGACGCAGGATCAGCATCACCTGGGGGGCTCATAAGAAATGCAGGCTCTCAGGCCCTGCCCTACACCTGCCAAATCAGAACCTGCATTTCAAGAAGATCTCAGCGGATTCTTAATGCACAATAAAGGTAAAGAATTCGGGGTTCCCAAACACACCAGCTTGTGACAGTGGCACGGATGTGCTTTAAAATGAAGATTCCTGGGCTCATCACTCAGTGGGTCTGGGGCTCCAGGGATCCCTACTGGGATGATGCCCATGCACTTCTGGGTCTGGGAACTTGCAGTAGCCAATTCATTTCAAATATAGTTCTCTAGGGTAGAGGAGAAATCCTAGCAAGAGAGAGAGAAATTCTTCAATCTGTACCTGGTAAATGTCACGAGGTAAAGCATGAGAACAAAAAGGACACCGTGGAGAACATGTTAATCACTGAGGAGGCCGGGAGGACAGGTGGCTCATGAGGTCGAGCGCCTGGCTCGCGAGGATCCTCAGTGTTGTTCTTCACGTGGAACTGCCCTGAGGCAGGGTGCGGACTGTGGAGTTAGAGGGTCCCTCCCCCACGAGCAGTTTCCTGGCTTCCTTGTGCCTCAGTCTGGTCTTCTGTGAAATGGGGATGATAGCCCCTCCCCTCACAGGGTGGCTCTGAGAACCAAAACTTGTGTGTAGAGGGCTAGGCAACCAGCAGTCTCAGCACAAGACAGCTGTGACCAATGGGAAATCTCGTGCATGTGCATGTGTGGGTATCTGCATGTGGGTGGTCATCCCCACGGGTGTGCAAGAAGACGGGTAGGAGGGTAGCAAGATGCACATGCTGGCTGACCCCAGAGCTTTATGCCGAGTTCAAGGGCAACTGGAATGCCAGCGGTAGTGGAAGGAGTCTGGCTAATTAGAAAGACCTGGAAGTAAATAGCGCAGCTGTAGGGGATGAGGTTGGAGAGGCCAAAAACTTCACTCGCAAGGACAGAAAGAATACAGAAGCCCATGGCTGCACAGTGCTGGGTGAAGGAACGGAGGTGGAAAGGGCTACGGGACCCCTGTGTCTGGAGGGAAACACAACCAAGGAGAGAGGCTATTTTCTTTACGGTTGTCTTTTCAGTAAAGATAAGCCATAAATAACTGCTGGAGCATTGCCCAGCTAGAAAGTCAATTGATAACAGGGACTCTAGTTAAAGATGCAGGTCTGGAAGCATGAAACCTGTGGGTTCTTCTCTCACTCCTCCCCCGGCTCTTCCATGAACTTAGAGATATCACAGTGTAGCTGTTAGCCATCACTTTTGGAAAATGCACAGGAGCAATCCCTGTCTCAGAAGGGCAGATGTGCTGTAGTTTGCAGAAGGCTGTGTCTGGGAATAGGCAGGAGTAAAGTGCCTGGTGCCACAGAGAATTTAGGGCCATTGTTCGTAGAATCCTACTGGAAGGTGTTCCTTGTGTCTAAATCCCCAAGCCCTGTAAGTAGCTCCTGTTAACCTGCAGGGATGTGCAAGGAGAAAGGCCATGGATGGAAGAAGCTCTTGTTAGAGCAGGTGCCAGGACAGGGCTGGCTACATAATTTGCAGGATCCAGTGTGAAATATAAAGCTTATTCCTTTCTTCCATGGTCTCTCTCTCATAGTGTTTCGTACTTGCTGTTTAATGTTGTTCTAAGTAAAGCAAAATTAAATTTTAATGATTAACATGAATTTTATTGTTCATCTTGTATTGTGCAATGCCTGTTTGGAATGCAGATATAAGCCTTTAACTCATTCATCGAGTTACCAACATTACACAATTTGTGTTTTGTCACTTATACCTGGATAGATGTTTTGTTCATAGCAGAAGAGTGGGGATCTGCACAAAGCTGACTCAACTGCTTTTATTTCACTTCCTGATGCATGTACATTCTGCCAACACTCTGCCTCCGTTTCACGGATGAGTAAGGAAGGACAGAAAGGAGAAAGAACTGAGACTTCTCAGACACCGGGAGACAGGGTATGATAGGGCTCCTGGGTTGTTCATGTTTCTTAGAGTGTCACTGCGTTCTTTCTGGGTTGGAAGCAAGTTTTCTCCCCAGCTTCACTGAGGTATAATTGGCAAATGAAACTGTATATATTTAAAGTGTACAGTGTGATGATTTGATAGACGTATACATTGTGAAATGATCACTGTCGAGTTAATGAGCACATCTGTCGCCTCACATAGTGATTTATTTTTCTTTTTTGGTGGAAACACTTAAGATCTACTCTCTTAGCATATTTCAAGTTTACAACACAGTGTTAATTCCATGAAGCAAGTTCCAATGGGAGCAGAGCGTGCTTCTTCTCGGGCTTACTGCTTGCTCAGCCATAGATGTAACCGGTACCCTGTACTCACTTTGGGCCTCATCGAACCAGCATGCATCCTGGGTCTGCTGCAATCCTATGTTCAAGGGACATTTTGAATCCTCTGCGCAAGGAAGGGGGGACACGTGGATTGTGTGTATCCCCTCTGCTCACGCACATGCTCCATTGTCCCATCAGACTCCACTTACAAATCATTAGGTCAATGATAAAATGAGTAAGAATATGCAGAAGGGAACAGTAGGTGAACCAAGCATGGGGGACTTCTCACTGTACAGGTTGCATGCCCTTGAACCTGGCCCTGGCTGGGTGCTGCTCCACATACCACGCATGGGGGTGAAATAGTCAGACCAAGTCTCTCCCTCACATGCTAGCGGGGCAGATGCCTGGGAGTGGGAGTCAATGTGGCATGTCTGAGGGACTGAGGGGCAGCATTGGGGCCAGGGCCCTGCTGGGTAACAGCAGAATGACAAAGTCCTAATGAATGAGGGCAGTGCGAGGAGCACAGGCTTTGGAGTCAGATGGTCCTGAGTTCAAGTTCTGGCTCTGTCACCACCAGGATGATGACCTTGGGGAGGTACCTCCCCAAGGTACCTTCTCTGAGCCCTCACCTTCTACATTTGCACAATGAGGACAAAAACCAAAACTCTGCACTGCTGACCACTTGGGGTTGTTGTGAGAATTGATGAGGGAATGTATTTGGAAATCTTTTGCACGCTCTGGGTTGTTATAGAATCATAAGGAGTGAACAAGGGAAAAAGGGGTCAGATGAATAGAAACAACGCAGGCCCTGAGAATGGTGGGGAGGCATAACTTACATCAGGAGCTTTCCAATGTGCCAACAACATCCCAGCTACAAACTCCGGTGGAAAAGATCTCACGTACAGCAGGATCTGGATCTCTGAAAGACCTGGGAATAAGTCAAACGGGCAACCGTAGGATCTTATGCAGAAAACTCCATCATTTTCCTGGGGACACAGAAGGGGAGAGCAAATGGAGAGGCATGCTCTGCTCCCAGATGGGGAGAATCAGTAGAACAAATATGACAATTTTCTCAAACAAAACCCTGATAAAATTATGAACAGTAACAAGTCAAAATGTGACGTAACTAAGAAATTTTGAAACAAGGAAGGAAGGAAAGAAAGGAAGGAAGACGTAATTTCAAATATCAAAAACAAGACAAAACCAAACCGGAACCTACAAAAGCAATCCACAGGACAATGACAGTGTCAGCAGCCTGGCCCTGGTGGAGGAAGGGACCAAAGTGAGAGATCCTATAGGCTGGTGGGAATTTAGGGCACATGCCGATAGTAACACCGACAGTTGGTGGAGAAACTAGGTCCCGTTTGCTCTGCCCTGTGCTCTAGGTGCCTTACTGTCCTCTCTTAAACCTCAGGGCAACCCTGAGAAGCAGGTGCTGGTATTATTCCCATTTTCCAGGTGAGAACTCTGAGACACAGAGCTTAGGTGACACCCTTGAAGTCCCAAAGCCGCTGGGGTGGAGCCGCTTTCTAGCGGAGACAGCCCAGCTCCGGAGTTCACAGCCTGAACCACCAAACAGGTGTTCAGTAAACCGTGAATACTTGGGATCTCAACTGGGGAAAAAAGTGAGATTCCCTTCCTCATACCGTAGATCCCCTTACCTCCCACCCTCCAAAAAAGTCCCCATCTTAAACATATTGAAACACAAAAGTCCTAAAAAAAATTGGAAAGTGTTCATGTAATTTTGGGCTGGGAAAGCCCATTTTAAAAGCCACAAAATCCCAACTCACAAAATATTGACTTTTAAACTTCTTTATGGGAAAAAACAGGAGAATCAAGTTACAAGAAAATTGCAAATCTGGGAGATATTTGCGCCCTAATTGACAAAGTCTCCATATACTTAAAATGGAACACTCTTACAAATCTATAAAGACCACAACAGAAAAACGGGCAAAGGTCATACAACAGGCAATTCACAGAATTATAAATGATCACTAAACACGGGGAAAGATGTTTTACCTCAAATAATCTATGTCTATTTTACCTCAGATTGCCAGTGATTGAGAGAGAGATGGAGGGAGGGAGGTGGGGAATGGTAATAGCCATATTGGTGAGGATTTGGGTAAACACAGAGCTTTATATTTTTGGTCGGGAGTGCTAGTCCCTCTGTCTGGAATGCTCTTCCCCCTCTTATCTATCACTTCACTTCCTTCACCTCTCAAAGAAGTTTCCTGCCTACTTCATCTAAAATAGTCTCCACTCATCCTGCTCCATTCTATCCCTTTCCCTGCTCGCTTTTTCCTGTAGCTCTTGTTATCATGTGACACAGTGCAGCTTTTGTATCTGTTGATTATCTAGCTTTCTTCTTCAGACTGTAAGCTCCATGAAGGTGGGGGCTTTGTTTTGTTCACAGCTATATTCCCAGCACCTAGAAAAGAGACTAGTACATAGAAGGTCCTCACTTAATAACTGAATGCATAAGAAAGAATGGAGATATAGTGGTGCAGTTTTTCTGGAGGGCAATTTAGCAGTATCATCACTTAAAGTGCACACATCATTTTGCTTTATAGAATTTACAGAAATTCTACTGGCATTTCTCACTAGAGATACTCAGAAATACAGAAATACTCAAAAGAGGCAAAATGTGTGTGTGTTTATTGTCTAGTGTGGAAATGACCCATCAAAAAGATGTGTTTGAATAAACTTGGAGAACATTCATACAACAGAACACTATTCAACTTGTTAAAAGAATGAGGTATTGACTATGGCTGCAGATGTGGCTAGATATAGTATAAATATAGATATGGGTATGGATATGGATGCAGTGTCCTCAATAAAGGGAGAAAGCTAACTCTAGAGTAGTGTGTATAGAATGATTCCACTTCTACGAAAGGAGAATTTAAGCATATACAACTGGGTGGAAATGTAGGAAAAAGTCTGGTAGGGCATATAACAAACTGTAACCAGTGTTCACCTCTGAGAGATGGATGGGAAACTTTCACTTTAAATTTGTCTACGTGTTTGATTTAAAAATTTTAATTCAATGAACATGTTTTGCTTTTTAATTTTTTATTTTTTAATAATAGACTCACAAGCATGTATCATTTTTGTAATTATAAAATGCAAATGGTAAGGGGAAATGTGGGATGGAAATGGAAAGGGCTGTGATTCTATTCAAGTACGAGAGACTTGACCTTGTTTCTAAGAAGAGGAAGGTTCTAGAAATTACTGTCAGGTCTGGTCACTATTGGATACCACCCCAATTCCACCCTCCCGTGATTGCTACACAGGGTGTGGGGCTAGAGAGAAAAGCAAGGACAACAGGTGTGTTTGGTCCTGACTTGGGTCAGTACTAAACAAACAGGACAAGTGTGTATCCTTGTCTTTGTACAAACACTCTTTAACTCTCCCACTCACCTTGTGCTTTTTTGTACGTTGAGAACCTGGCATAGTGTCCTGAATGCAATGGTTACTGCCTTCAACAAATGTTGATGAATGATTGATTGTCTTTTGGATCCAAATGAGTCTTTTAAAAAGAATACTTCATGTTTTAGATGTATGTTAAAGTTTTTATTTTGGCATAGTTTTACATGTGACACCCAAAATGAAGTATCTCTGTGCCAAATTATTGTAAATAAGATTTACACAATAAGGAGCAAAACTTGGGTTTAGGACTGTCTACAGTACATAAGCTGTGTACTGGGCCAAGTCTGGGGCAGAACTGAACCATTCTTTCAGCAACTATTGATTGATTGATTGATCTGTCCTAGGCACTGTTTTAAGCTTTGAAATGATAGCAGAGAACAGGAGAGATGATAATTCCTGCCATCAAGGAGGTTTCATTCTAACTGTGCCGGGGGATGAAGAACAAGTAAAGTAAATGCCTCGTTTCATAAATTCTAAAATGCAGACCCCCTTCCCACGTTAATACCTTTGACACTGAGATACATTTTATTTTGCAGTAGTTGGAACTGCTATCCTGTGCTTGCTCTCAGGGACACAGTTGTCATACGTGGTTGCCATTGGATGTTCATGCATAAACATCATTATAGCTGTTCTTACGGCTGTCCCTCCTGGCAAGTTACGTGCATTGTTGGAACTACATGTGTTGAGTTTAATTTCCATTTAAAATATTGTAACATTACACTCTGTTGGATTCAGCATTGCTATTATGTATGCAAAAGGGAATGAGAATAGAGCAGCAGGGTATTTGTTTGATGTGAGTGAACAGACGTCATTGGAGTGATGATGGTAATTCCATTTTTTTTTTTTTTATTGTAAAGCAACACCCACATGCTTTATAGGCCTAGGCAAGGAAAATACTCAAGGAAAATGCAAATGTATTGCATTTGGTTATTGAAATAAGTCTAGAAGCATCTCCTACCACATGCCCATCAGCACTAGTAAAGGCAGAAGAAATTATCAAATCTCCTTGGAAAAAGGAAAGACATTTTCAAACATTAAGAGGTTGGTATCATCGGTTTATGTAACAGAATCAGGACTGTTGTTAAAGCATCATGTCACTTAATTGGCAACTTTTTTTTTGTTTTTAGTGGTACCGAAAATAATGGTGTGTCTCACAGCAAATGGCACCTTAATGCAATAAAAACCAGTGGTGTGAGAAATAGCAATGGGGAAACAACACAATTCCTTGTGTAAGAGGTAAGGAGTTGGGGATATTGTGGCTTTAAAGGTGTGATCAGAGAAGACCTCATTATCACTGTTCCGGTATTAAGGCCAAAGACTGTGCCTTCTAGAGAACCTTGCTACTCAAAGTGTGGTCTGGAGATCAGCCATGATAATCTTAGGGAAAGTTGATACTAATTTTGAAAGCAATGAATGTAAACGGAAGGTCTGTGGAACGTGGAAGAATATTTGCTTTGGGGAAATCGGCCTGAAAAAGAAGATGTCTTTGATCCACACTCTGTTGAATTGGTACATTAATTCTCAGTTAGGCCAGCCCCCTACACTTCTGAAGATCTCACCAAAGTTTCATTGACCACACAGTTTTTCGTTGTGTTGGGTTTTACATATTTACTATTTGTAAAGGCATTGATTTACTTTGTATATTTTCTTTTCTTTTCATCCTCTGCCTGTAACGTTTTTGCCTGAGCATTTGACTTTCGACCGTCATATTTACTATTTGTAAAGGCATTGATTTACTTTGTATATTTTCTTTTCTTTTCATCCTCTGCCTGTAACATTTTTGCCTGAGCATTTGACTTTCGACCGTTGCTCAATATTAATTCTTAAGATGGAGGTTGTCTGTAAACACACTATATAGATAATACTGGTGCCTTAACATTATTTGGTATTTTTTGCCCCATATTTTAAATGCCAACAAAAATGTGTAACAACACCTGTCCAACGCTCCATCAAATAGGCAAGTTTTAGTTTGTTGGTATGATATTTAGAGGGCTTACAATTGCAGATCATGTTACAGTGAGCATTTCCCTTGTTGTTTTTATCAACTCTATAGGCAAGTGTGGTTCTAACTGGACTGCATTGCTCAACTGGACTGGGAGACTCTTGCAGCTGAGTACCCACTCCTGACAACTGCTAGCACAGGCATAGCAAGTGGTCAGTAAATATGATGAAGTGATGGATAGGTGCATAAACAGGTGGTTTGAGAATCTCAACCGGATAGTAAGTGACTCTCCAAAAACTTGTGGGAGCTGTTCTGCTTGACGTCTTTGTTGACAGCCTGGGTGAAGGATTTGAGAATATGCTTTTGAAACATGTAGAGGATATAGAAGAGGCAGTGTTCCTATCCTGGAAGACAGAAATAGAATTCAAAGAACTTTGAACAAGCAGAGAAAAGGCTACTTAAAAAACAGAATGAAATGAATTTATACTGATTTACGAACAAAAACTGGTTTCTGCATAGAGTGGGAAGGATGTAGGTTTTGGGGTCAGGGAAATGTGGGTTCAAATCCTGGCTTTATCACCGTTGGGCTGTGTGACCATGGACATGCCACAACTCTCTGAACCTCAGTCTCTTCTATGAAACAAAGATAGTGTTACCTCCCACAGTGTTGTTGCTGTAAGGACCAAATGAGTTAATATAGCTGAAGGGTCTGGCTCGGTTCCTGGCACATAGTAAGTACTCAATAAATGCTACTTATTTTATTTTTTAAATTATTTTATTTTTATTTATTTATTTATTTAAAAATTTTTATTTATTGATTGATTTGACAGAGAGAGACACAGCGAGAGAGGGAACACAAGGAGGGGGAGTAGCAGAGGGAGAAGCAGGCTTCCCACGGAGCAGGGAGCCTGATGTGGGGCTCGATCCCAGGACCCTGGGATCATGACCTGAGCCAAAGGCAGACGCTTAACGACTGAGCCACCCAGGTGCCCCTAAATGCTACTTATTTTAAATAATATCCCGAGGTCCCCAGAAAACAGCCCTCACAGAACTCATGCAAAAATCACCTAGGGCTGGGATAAAGAAGTGTGAATCAGATATAATCCCTCCCCCAAATTGCAGGAGGAACAATGGTCAGGAGAAACTGTCCCCCAGATCAAAGACTATGATAGATAAGGTCCGAAGGTCCTCCTGTGTCCTGCATTAGATAAGCCTTTATTGGAATTCCAAACCCAGCTTTGGCCACTCATTCCACAAAGAGCAGAGAGACGCACCAAGGAGTCTAGGGAGGTGTGGCTGAGGGGATCAGAGGGTGGAAAACGGATCCGCTGGAGGAGGAAGGAGTTTGAAGTCAGAGTAACTCAATTACTGAGGCCCATTTAAAGAACATTTTTAATGTGTATATTAAAATGTACATTTAATTTTAATTACTCTTTTACCTCAGGGGCAGGCAGTTGAGGTAATCATATTCCTCATTTTGTGGCATGGTATATTAGTTACGTATTGCTGAGTAATAAATTACCATGAATTTAGCTTAAATCAATGTAAATTCATGACGTCCCAGTCTATACATGGTCAGGAGTTTGGCACGGCTTACGGGGTCCTCAGCTCGGGGACTCACGGGGCTGTGATCAATGTCAGCCCAGCTGCATGGCTTTCTGGAGCTTGGGCCCTCTTCCAAATGCAAGCAGCTGTTGGCGGACTTCAGTTCCTTGCGGTTGTAAGACTGAAGTACCACTTTTGTCCTGTGAAGAGGTCACTTGCACATCTTAGAGGCCTGTGCAGTTCTTTGCCCTCTCATGACATGTGACACGGGGGTCACACCTGGGCAGCTCATGTCTTCAGAGCCAGCAGAAGAATCTCTCACTCTGGTCTGCTAAGACAGGACCTCCTATAACACCACCACCAGGGAACTGGGCCCTGTAATGCAGTCTAACTGGGGGGACACTCTTTCTTCACCTTCGTCATATGCTGTTGGCTGGAGGCAAGTCACAGGTCCCCCCTGCACTCAAGGGAAGGGGATTACACAAAGGCAGGGCTCACTGGGACCTCCTTAAAATTCTGCCAGACACACGCTGTCATCATTTGCGTGCAAAGCCCTTCATTTTTATTTTTTTTAAATTTATGTTTCCTACTTCACTCTTGATCCCAGGCACACTCCCTGCTCACTGCCACCCCATCCCTGCTGTGGGCATTCTGGGTGTGATTTATGCACTTGGAGGTGTATGCATATTGTGCAATACTTAGTGTAGTTCTGGTGCGAAGGTGCTTTTAATTCACAGGAACAGCTTTGTGTTATAAATCTCATTCTGTTTCTTTTTCACTCGACGTTCAGTTTTAAGATTTATTCATCTTGCTATATGTAGTTCATTGCTTTATATATATCTTCAAAGATGAAAGTGGGATCATGTTACGTATATGGATTAGTAACTTGCTTTTTATTTTTACTATGACTTTACATCTTTCTATGTCCATACACATCGGTTGTCCTTATTTCTTTTAACCACTGCATAATTTTCCATTTAAGGGATTTATTTAATTCCTGTCTTCACAGGCCTGAAGGGTATTTTGAAGGCCATGGAGGGGGTGTTTGATCAAATGGGACAGAGGGATAGCCCTAGGGATCAGGGGCTCTCATCCTAGGGTTGGAGGTCCCTATCTGTCTCTCGAAGCCAGGTGGTCACCTGTCTCTGCTTCTAACCATGGGTCTGCTCCTTTCTCTGGCTCAGTTTCCCAGACTGTGGGGAAGTGCAAGGCCAAGTGCAGTCATCCCAACCTGGTGTCCACCTGGGCTCTCATCTCGAGCATCTCTGCTCCTCTTCTCCCACATTTGAATAACAGACCCAATCTGATTGGCTTGTGGCCAGCCAGTGGAGTTTCTGGCTTTAAGTCAGGTGCCCACCTTTAGTCTAATCAGAAGGAGCTGTGAGCTGAGCAGTCACATGACTTAATGCAGTGATTCTGACCAGGTCCGCCTGACTCCAGAGCCTATGGTCTTAACCTCTTAAGGGGTTCGGGGAGTGAGACAGAAAATTCCAGAGGGTGAGTGGCCAGGCGGTGAAGGCTGTGGGAGGGGAAGGGAACAAGTGTCCCTGTGGGCGGGGACTTGGGAGCCCAGACCCAGCGCCTAAGACTGCCTTGATGATGCCCACCCATAAATAGCCACATAATAAGCCTCTCACATCAAAAAGGTTGGCTGCTATTGTAAGGAAAATGTTTGCAGCCATTAATCTTTAATCTGGGGCAAGTTCATGACCATCAACACGTAGGGATTTCCCAACGGCTCTGTTTTCTGCCAACGGGGTTGTGGGGAACAGAGAAACATTACTGATGATAGGGAGCTGACAAGATAAATGAAGGGAATCACTTAATATGAAGCTGAAATGAACAATAAAAATATTAATAGCTTATCACGCACACGCTAGGACAACAGAATACTTACTGAGCGCTTACAATGCACCAGGCAGTAATTTAGGTACTTGACCTGCATTCACAGTTATGATAACCCTAAGTGGTAGTTAGGATTACTCCCATTTTCAGGGAAGGAAGAGAGGGTCAGAGAGGCTAAGTGACTTGCTCGAAGTCACACAGGTGGGAGGAAACAGAACTGGTTCTTCTTACTCTCCTGCTCACCCACACAGACTCTGTGAAGTAGCTCACAAGAAGACAGTGTGGGGTGAGGGGCTACATCATGTGGTCTACAGTTCCCAGAAAGCCCCCTGTGGGCAGTGGTGCGCCTTATTTGTTGCTGTAAACAGAGCAACATATTCTGGCACTATAAAATGATTTTTAAAATTTCTTAAATTATTTTTTAAATGCTTTTTGAAGGAAAGATGAGATCTGTAGTGACACAGTCAAGAAGGACTTCTCGGAGGAGGAGGCTCTTGGATGGCACTTGAACGATGGGCAGGGACCAAGCTGGAAAGACAGAAGGAGATGCCCAAAGAGAGCTTGGCTCATCCCAGGATGGCTCAGGAGACTGGCAAGCAAGAAAAAGGACTATTTTCATATGGTCAGGAACGACAGAGGTTTAAAACCAAATATTCTTTCATCTTCCCCACCTGACAAATGAGGGAAGCATTGGACAGAGCCCCTGTGGGCTGGGCAACCTTCCACATTGTTCTTTCTGCTTCTTGCCTCCTCCCTCCCTGAGTGGTGTGTGTGTGTGTGTGTGTGTGTGTGTGTGTGTGTGTGTGTGTGTGTGTAGGGGGATGTTGTGTCTGTATGGGGGGATATATGTGTGTGTGTGTTAGGGAGAATGTATGTGTATAGGAGGGATGTTGTGTGTGTGTGTAGGGGTGTGTGTGTGTATGGGGGGATGTATGGTGTGTGTGTGTGAAGGAGGATGGGTGTGTAGAGGGGATGTGTGTGTGTATGTGTGTAGAGGGCATGTGTGTGTAGAGGGGATGTGTGTGTGTGCATGCACACGTGCAGTGCCAGGGGCTCAGTGATTGCAGAGGCAGAAACAGCTTCAGTAAGGAGGAGGGAGGATTGAGACACCCCTCCCCACCCCCCCAACCTCCAGCCCCTGCTCTGGTCCAGAAGGAGGAAACCCAGCCAACAAACTCTAGGTAGTGGAGTCTAAGTCCATCCATCGTCCTAATCCCATGAAGAACCTTAGAAACCTCTGAAGTTTGCATAATGTTATTTTGGCAAGAAAAGAGTGTATAGCGGTTCCATTGTCCCAATCAGCTTCTGAACAACTGAGGAAAGCAGAGATTTCCCTCCTGGCAGTGAGGATCGCTGACATTCTGAGTCTTCTCTTCCAGGCTCCCTTTATCCTCCCTACTTTGATTCCCTTCATGAAGTGGGTAGCCCACTATGACAGTCTGGGAGGAGCTGGGAGGATCAGATCCTATTTTGGGTTCCATTCCTGATTCACTATGTGACCTCTTGTGAGGGGTTTGGTCTTTTCCCAAAGTCTTGTCCTTTGGCTCCTGGGTAGATCAATGCTTAGTTTCTTCTAGATGTTTTAAGAGTCCTCTGGGTCTTTATTGATTCATGTCTGAGACAATGGGGCTCAGATACTTTTAGATTCTGAAAGAACTGTGTTTCTGGAATTTTGGATTCAAGAATCCACTGTCCCATGTGTATGCACCAGCCGGTCCGTTCCTTCCCCTTGTCACTTTTTTTACCGGCTACACCCATGGACTGTCCCATGTCACCAACACTGGCCATCTGTTCTAGCTTTTCCAGTGTCATGCAGGGTGGAGATCACACACTAGCAGCCCATCACTCAATTCCAGTTGGGTTTTTCTTCCCCATTTTGTTTGAGATATAATTTACATACAGTAAAACTCATCTGTTTTTACCATACTGTTAGGGGAGCTTTGACAAACATCCAGTTGTGTAACAACCACCACAAGTCAAGACACAGAGCATCTCCATACCTCTCCCAAACTTCCTCCTGCTGCCTCTTCATGGTCAAACCCTCCCCACTCGCAGCTCCTTGCAGCCACTGATATGTTTTCTGTTCCCCCTTTGCAAGATGTCCTATAAATTGAGTTACACGTTACACAACCTTTTTTTTTTTTTTAAAGATTTTGTTTATTTATTTATTTGACAGAGAGAAACAGCATGAGAGGGGATAGGGTCAGAGGGAGAAGCAGGCTCCCCGCTGAGCCGGGAGCCCGATGTGGGACTCGATCCCAGGACTCCGGGATCATGACCTGAGCCGAAGGCAGTCGCTTAACCAACTGAGCCACCCAGGTGCCCATACACAGCCTTTTGAGGCTGACTTCTTTCACTGGCACGATGCATTTGAGATTCGTCCATGTCACGTGTATCTCCAAGTAGCTGCTGTCCCCTCAGATAAACGTGTGTTCCCAGCCACCACAGTCCCCCCTGGCCTGCAGTTACTTTACCTATCTGTCCCAGAGAGCACTTGAGTCTGAAAGTCCCTGGCAGATGGCTTGAAAGCAGCGTGACTTTTGGAAGTAAATGGCCTGCGATCAAATCATGGGAGCCACGTGCCTTTGGGCCCCTGTGTGACTGCACTCCTCCATGCTTCAGCCACCTCATCAATCAAATGGGGGTGCTAGTGTCCTTGCCTGAAAGGGAAACTGGTGAGGGTGGAAAAAGCTAATGCCTGTAAGCACTTAGCATGGTGCCTGGCACCTAGGAGGTGTTCAGTTAACTGGTAAGCACTTAGCGTGGTGCCTGGCACCTAGGAGGTGTTCAGTTAACTCCACTACCTAGAGTTCATCATCAGAGTGGCTGAGACCAGGGTTCCGTGGGGCAGTCTGTGCCCAAGTAGCCAATGGGTGGGACGGCTCAGCCACTCACTGAATCATGCCCTACCCTGCCCTGTGGGGAACATTAATACACTTACTGTACCTCAAGCCCTGCTCTCCGGGCACAAGCAGGATCTTAATGGATAAAAAATGACTCACATGAGCATTGTTACTCATCAGATTTTACTGGCCATCCAGGTCTGCGCCCTTGTTCAAAGTCACAGCCAGCTTGCTGAGAAAATTTGGAAAAGCCTTGGCGCTCTCATTTCTGTCCTCTCCTCCCATTTCAGCTGTTGTTAATCATCTCCTGAGAGACCTTATAAAAGAAGAGATGGCAAATAGTCTGGCTTTTCCAAACCTCTGGTCATTTCTAGCATGATCTGTTTGCATTTCTCAGAAGATGGAATTTCACGGAGGTTTCGTGTGGGGTTGGCAGAGGGGGTGGTGGGTAGGGAGAGTGTTGGAGAGCTCTCCAGAGAGAGGCCGGGGCGGGGCTGGCCCTGCTCTGCTTCTTCCGTGCAGCACAACTTTGCGGGAGGCAAAGGGCTCCGTGCTGGGGGATATGCCTCCCGGCAAGACTGCACGACAGCGTCAGGCAGCATTGTGCTGTTGCGGGTTCCGAGCACAGAAGCAGATGCCGCCATAATCGAAATGGTCATACTCCACCGCTTGATAGTGTACTTGCATCACCTCCCTGGACTGTCACAGCCCGTTCGCTGAGCAGGCCAGGCCCAGTGTCGGCATCTCATTCTACAGATCAGCACAGCGAGGCTCAGAGATGCGAGGTGCCTTGGTCAGAGTCACACAGCAAGGAAGTAGTGGGCGGTGCCAGCCGAGCCCCAGTCTTCCGACTCCTGCTTTTACTGCTGCCGTGTGGATGGGCCTGCGATGGGGGTCTCATTATTGGAAACCGTGTGGGGTTATCATCTGCCTATACTGGTTGCACGTTGAAGGTAGAGGTGACAGGACTGGATGCGGGATGGCAGACAGATGGCAAGGATGACCGGGGATGACTTCCAATGTTTTGACCTGAGCAGCTGCAGCTACCATTTTCTGAGATGAAACTCATCAAGATCAAGGGTGGGGAGGAGGTAGGTTAAGGGTTTGGTTGCAGATAGGCTATGTTTGAGATCCTTTAGACCTCCAAGTGGAGATGTCAAATGGGTGGTTAGATTTGTGGGTCTGGAATTCAGGGCAGAGGCTGCCCTGGGGTAGACATTTTGGGGGGCGCCAGATGCAGTTTAATGAGAGAGTGCTGGTGGAGAGTCCGAGGAAGAGGGCTGGGCACTTGGCCCTGGAACCCTCTGATGTTTTGATGTTGCAGGAAAAAGAAGGAGCCAGCAGAGAAGACGGAGCAGGGGTGGCCAGGGACGCAAGAGGAGGGCAAGGAGTGGTGTGTGTGGGGGGGAGGCGGTGTCCTGAAGCCAAGTGCAGGAGGGGTTTCAAGGTAGACGGAGTGCCCGAGTGCGCCAATGTGTGGCCGAGTGGGATTGGAAGCAAGAATAACCGCTGGATCGGCCACGGTCAGCCACAGCCATTGGAGGCCACTGGTGGCCTCAGCAAAAGCTGCCTCCGTGAGAGGTGGGGGAGAACACACAGTTGGAGCCGGCTCGAGAGACAAGCGGGGAGGACGGGGAAGTGAGGTGTAGAGTCCACTTGGTGAAGGTGCTTATCCGTGGAGGGGGCAGAGAGACGGGTGGTGGCTGCAGGAGGACGTGGGTCTACACCAGGAGCGAGCCATCAGCTGAGAGAGAGGGTGGGTGGGGAAGGGGTGGGGACCGGAGGGGGAGAGGGCAACAGCCACCAGGCCCCTCGGTCATTGTCGGGATGGAAGGGCGTGGCTAGAGAAGCGCTCTAGCAGTTCGATGCTCGGAGATAATAAAACTTACATAGCCACACATTTTTAAAAATAACATAATACCGGAACATAAGGAAATAAGTAAGAGGAAAGTAATTTATATGATATTAAATATTTAAGTGAATGCTCTGGTATGACTTAAGCATATGAAGTAGTCACATATTTTTTTACCTAGTAAATAAAATATTTGAACCTCTTTGGCACTCTTTATTTTCTTAAAAAACAGGGCTATTCAAGACTCACGGTGTGCATGTGACAGCCACAAACACAGACCAGTACACGTGCATTATGTGGTGACCCAGATGCCGCAGGCAGGGCCGCACGCCGTCCACGGACAGCTCTTTGTCCTTCAGGACTGTCCTGGGCGTGGCACGGCAGCCAGCCTACCCGGCGCTCACCCTCCAAATGCCAATAGTGCCCCTAAAATGCCCCTGTGAATTTCCAAATGCCCTCTGGGGGGCAGTTCCATCTCCATCAAGAGCCACACGTGTCGGGGAGACACTGGGCTTAATCTGAACCCTACCCAGGGGGAGGGGTCCCCTTGGCCCCCTGAGTAAGCTGGATAGCCTCGATGAGCCTCCTTTTTTCTAAAATGGAGATAATAAGCCTTTCCTCTGAAGAAATGTTTGAGGGTGAAATGATCTGATGTGTGCTACTGCTAACATGGTAAAATCCAACACACAGCAACCCTCAATATGTGCTGGTTCTCTTCTCTCAACTGGGCCAACTTGCTCTACAAAGGGCCAGCTAATAAATAGTTCAGGCTCTGTGGGCCATACGGTCTCTGCTGTAACTAACTACTCAGCTCTGCAGTCCTAGCAGGAAAACAGCCATGGATGACATAGAAACAAACAGGCATGTTCCAATAAAACTTTATTCACAAAATCAGGTGGTGGGCCGGATGTGGTCTGGGGGCTGTAGTTCATTCACCAGCTATGCCCATGGTCATATGTACACCAATTCCTCTGTCTGCTCAACTGGATTAAAGTCTTCCTAGAGTCCATGTTTCTAAGTTTTATCATAGTAAGTGAGGAAGGAGAGGGTTTTCAGATGGTGGAGCAGGCAGGCCCCAGAGGCAGTTGTCAGCGATTATGAAGTTACCTACAAAGCAGGACAGCCTCCCATCTCCAGGTTTCAGGGAGTGGTATGGGGGACAGGGAGAAAAGCTGGGCTGCTAATGACCAAGCTCAGTGAAGACGAAATCTCAGGATGACACAGCATGGGTGAAGCAGGGTAAGATCTCTCTGTGCAGGGGACCAAGCTTTGAATGGAGCGGGTGGCTCATCCTTGGGGGTTTCTGAGGATCCCTAGTGTTTCAGAGGGAAATCGCAACCTCTCCCTCGCATTTGTTTTAACATTCTCTTGGCCCTCCAATAGAAGAGAAAAAATGAAGTTTAAAATGGGCAAGAGATCATCCAATAAGACCGATTGGAACCCCGGGAGCCACTAGCCTCAAAGACAGAGTCACCCGCACTGTGTCCCCTTGGGCAGGGAGTTGTAGAATTTGCATTTTAAGTTCTGGTGGTGGGCCTGGAAAGAGGAGCAAGGGTGGGGGACATGCCGGCAGCCTGTGGCACAGCTTCTGCCTGAGGACAAGCTTGCTTTGATCTTCACAGGAAGGGTCTTGCCCAAAAGGAAATTAGGTTCCCCCACAAAAATCCATCTTTTGAGCTTCTCCTGAAAAATTAGAAGCCCTGGGGACTCCAGGGCTGTTTTTTTTTTTTTTTTTTAAAGATTTTATTTATTTATTTGACAGAGAGAGAGCGAGAGCAGGAACACAAGCAGGGGGAGTGGGAGAGGGAGAAGCAGGCTTCCCGCCAAGCAGGGAGCCCGATGTGGGACTCGATCCCAGGACCCTGAGATCATGACCTAAGCCGAAGGCAGACGCTTAACGACTGAGCCACCCAGGCAGCCTCCAGGGCTGTTTTCACCCAGCAACAATTGATGGATGGGCAGGGGCTGTGCTCTCCAGCTGCTAAAGCCCCCATTCCCTTTTTGTCCCACATCCTGCCTGCTTCCTCGACTGGGGCCGCTGTAGGCATTTGGGTTTGAGATGCCTGTATCCCTAAGAAATGGTGAAAAGGTCTTTCATCAGCCTTAAGAACACATGGAAGATGAGGGGCAGCCCGGAGTGGCCCTCCCTGCATCTACAGTGTCTTCCTATAGTTGATGCTCCATGAACAGATGGGAGGTTGGTCTAAAATACCCAGCTAGTCTGCCACTGCAGGGCTTAACTCCCTCAGTTGCTTCCCGTTGCTTTTTGGACAAAGACCCAAACCCTTAACGCAGCCTGCGGAGTCCTGGGTGATCTCATCTCTGCCCACCGCCCAGCTGCCTTTCTGCTCCATGCTCTGCCCCCTCACATCAAGCTTCTTTCAATTCCTTAAACGGTTTGTTCGGTCCTCTTGTGACTTTGTAAACCCACATTTTAAATGTATGACTTTGTTGAGACAGACTTTGTTAAGGTTGGTTTAGTTTGAAGTTGACAGAAATTCAAAACAAATGAAAGGGATGCTATTTCTCTCACATAATAATCCAAGTGTGTGTGATCAGGGCTGGGAGGCATGATGGCTGTGTGGTGGTGGTGGTTTGATGCCCCTCTCCTGTTGCTCACTGCATGTGGCCTCGTGATCCAGTATGGTGGCACAAAGATTCCAGGTACAGAAGTAAAGAAGGAAGAAGAGAGCCAGGGAGGCGTGCATACCATCTCTTAAGAAGGGCTCCTGGAAGAGACTTCACAGCTGTGTACTTCTCACTAAATTCTGGCTAATGAGGTGACTCAAGGCCACCTAAGCTCCAAGGAAACTGGGAAATGTGGTCTTTATTTCAGGAAGTCATGTGGCGGTAGAAGGTATTAAACTACACATACCGGCAAGTACCTCCGGGAGACTCCAGTAGTCCCTATGTTCTTTGCCACCAGCATCGCCATAAGTAGGATTTGGATTTAGAACTATCTTTCCCCAAAGCTGTGCTCTTAACTATTTGCTACATCACATCCTGACATGCAGCGCACACAGGAAGCATTTAATACATGCTCACAGAGTAGTGAGATACAGATGAGGGCTTGGGTGCTCTTGGGAAGTATTGGTCTGTGCGTGCAGGGTGCTTCATTAATTTTTTCACAGGAGTCTGCTAGATGAGTCTTAGAATTTATAAAATTTTAGAACTGGAGGGTATGGCCCTTCTTCTTCAGTTTAACTCACTGAATTAGATATGATGCTTGATCCATAAAAAACACACATTTTAAGCATACATTTTGATGAATTTATACAAACGTAAACGCTCTTGTAACTGTCACCTCAATCAAGATAGAGAGCATTTCCATCACTTCAGAAGGTTCCCTTGTATTCCTTTGTAGGCAGCCCCCAACCCATGTCCCACTCCAGGCAATCCCTGATTCATTTTCTATCATATGCTAGTTTTGCCTCTTCTCAAAGTCCATGTAAATGGAATCACAGGGTTTGGGCTCATTTATATCTGGCTTCTTTATTTTTTTTGAGATTTTGTTTTGTTATTTTTTTTAGCTTAATGTGTTTTTATTTATTTATTTTAATTTATTTTTATTTAAATTCAATTAATTAACATATAATGTATTACTGGTTTCAGAGGTAGAGGTCAGTGGTTCATGAGTCTTATATAACACCCAGTGCTCATTACATCACGTGCCCTCCTTAATGTCCATCACCCAGTTACCCCATCCCCCCACCCACCTCCCCTCCAGCAACCCTCAATTTCTTTACTATGATTAAGAGTCTCTTATGGTTTTTCTCCCTCTCTGATTTCATCTTATTTTATTTTTTCCTCTCTTTGCCTGTGATCCTCTGTTTGTTTCTTAAATTCCACATATGAGTGAGATCATATGATAATTGTCTTTCTCTGATTGACGTATTTTGCTTAGCATAGTATCCTCTAGTTCCAACCACATCATTGCAAATGGCAAGATTTCATTTTTTTTTTTTTTTGATGGCTGAGTAGTATTCCATATATCTGGCTCCTTTAGCTTGGCATTTTGTTTTGCAGTGCAATCCATGTTGTTGCTTATATCAGTACTTTTTTCCTTATTTATTTATTTTTGGCCACACAGTGTTCCATTGTATGACTGTACCTCCAATTGTTTCCCCATTTATTTGTTGATTGACATTCAGATTCTTTCCAGTTATTGGCTATTACGAGTAAAGCTACTATGGACATTCATGTACAAATCTTTTTTTTTTTTTAAGATTTTATTTATTTATTTGACAAAGAGAGACAACGAGAGAGGGAACACAAGCAAGGGGAGTGGGAGAGGGAGAAGCAGGCTCCCCGCTGAGCAGGGAGCCCAATGCAGGGCTCGATCCCAGGACCCCGGGATCATGACCTGAGCCGAAGGCAGACGCCTAACGACTGAGCCACCCAGGTGCCCCTCATGTATGAATCTTTTAATTTTCATCCTCTTGCTAAATATTTAAGAGTAGAACTGCTTTGTCACATAATAGGGATATATTTACCTTTATAATAAACTGCTAAACTGTTTTCCACTTTACATTTTTGCCAGCAGTGTGTGAGAGTCCCAGTTTCTCACATCTTCAACACCTGGTATCATCAGATTATTTTTTAACTCTACTATTTCAATGGATATGCAGTTGTATCTCATTGTGGTTTCACTTTGCATTTCCCTGATGACTAACAATGTTGAGCCTCTTTTCATGTACTCACTGTCTATGTGCCTCCTTTTTGAACTCTCTGTTCAAATCTTTTGTTCATTTCACTATTGGCTTTCTGTCTTATTATTTAATTGCAAACATTCATTATATATTCTGGATACAAGTCCTTTGTCAGATACATGTATTTTGAATATTATCTCCCAGTTTGTGGCTTGCCATTTTATTCTCTTAATGGAGTCTTTTGATGAGCAGAAGGTCATAAGTTTGATGAGTTTATCCAGTTTTTCTTTTATGCTTAGTACTTTTGTGTCATGTTTTTAAAACATGCTCTGCTCCTGTTGTGTAAATAATCAGAAAATGTTTGCTTGAGTAGTTGAACTCCTTCAGAGCAGGAATAGCTTGTTGTAAGTCCGTGAAGACGTGTCTCCCCTGGGCTCTCTCCTCTCTCTCTCTAGTTTTGGAGGTCCTTGTTGGAAGGCTGCTCCCCACTCTGGCCTCCTATTACCCTAGAGTTAGGCTGATGGAGGGCCACAATCTGTGTTTGTGTGTGTACGTTTGTGCACCAAAAACAAGTGAATGGTTTCATCATCATTGAGTGAAGTTTTCTCAGGTGACTTCTTGGCCTGATATTCTCCGGAAATGTTACTTCATAAATCTTCAATTGTGTCGTTACCTTCTGCACACACCGCCAGCGACTGTTTCCTAGAAATGGATTTGGAGTTGTGCAGTAATTACCCCTGCAAGTGTTCATTCAAGTCTGAGAGCAGATTAAATAATGAATAGCAATGTCATTTATTCGTTCCAATTTAGAACCCTTGTCTCATTATTTTTCTGGATGAAATTGAATGTCAAGAGGGGGAGAAAACTCGAAGGAAGGGGGAAGCGGGGATGGAAACCAAGGAGGGTATGTGGACTCACACTGCATGATGCCAGAGACGGGGTTCTGCAGGGGGAGCAGGACCCTCTGCCCCTCCAAGATAGTAGGACTGTGGGGCCAAGAGGGTCAGGTAGGCAGAAATGTGCTGTTGCCCTTGCTCCTGGACCACCACCATTTCTCACCTTTTGGACATTTTCCCCTTAGAGAGAACATAAAGTATAGAAAAGAATTAAAGGGGAAAACCCCAAAGGTAACTGTTATGGAGCATTTCTCTTCCCTGCCTTTTTTTCTCTGCTGGTTTTTTTTTTTTTTTTTTTAAACATAACCCAAGACCATACCATTAATACGATTGTGTCTCCTGTTGTGTGTGTTGGTTCACCCTTAGGATGTAAGCATTTTTAAATAGGACTGTGGGCACTTTATGAGAAGCAAGCTCTGTGGGCTCTGGGACCCTTGCAGCCCCAGTGCCCAACCTGGTGGCTGGCAAGCATGTTGGAAGGACAGGTCACTTACAATGCCTGAGTACCATTCCTTAACAAGAGTGGCCAACACTGTAGGGTGCTTGTAGTGGCCCAGGCACATGCTGAGAGTTTTACGGAGTCTACCTTGTTTACCCTTTACATCCTCCTCCTAAGAGACTGTGCTTTTCATGGCTGAGAGCACAGACCCTGGAGCGAGTCTGGCAGCATAGCGTCATGCTTGAGAACACGTGATTTGGAGCTGGACTGTCAGGGTTTGTATCCCAGATCCATTGCTTCTTAGCTGTATGACCTAGGGTAAGTCACTTAACCTCTCTGAGCCTCAGCTCCTTCAGGTATAAAAAGCTCTACTAGCAGTATCTACTTTGTAGGATTGTCAAAGAATTCAGTGAAGTAACCAATCAGGGAAATAACTCTGATCTGGCAAAGAGAAGGTGGTATGGACTATTAGCTATAATTACTATTATTCTGTATCTGGGTGACCTTGAGCAAGTCATTTTACCTCTGAGTCCTAGTTTCTTTATCTGGAAGATGGACTGTGGTTGTGATAATTGAAATGAAATAAAACATGCAAAGAGCCTAGCCCAGAGCCTGGTTATGGTCAACAGGAATAGTTATCAATATGTACTAAAAAAGTAAAATCTATTGAGCTCCTATATCTCCTTCTAAACTCATCCTAACGGTCACTTCCTCCAGATGCCTTTCTTGATTCCTCTTCTTCCTGTCCCCCATCTCCTTGTTCCTCCAGTGCTCTGTGCTATCCTCTGTCACAGCACCTCCATCCTGCCTTGTAATGTTCTAACTTGTTTGGGTTCTCACCAGACCCTAAACTCTTTGAAGGCACTCACCACTGTATCCCCAGACTCCAGCATCTAGCGCATAGTAGGTGCCCTACAAAGCATTTGCGGAGTAGAACCATGATTGGAGCAGCCAGGGAAAACTGTGGGGGCAGCCAGATGGAGAGTGAGAGAGCTTCTGTTGAGTCATCTCAGAGGGGAGATGTTAGCAGAGGCTTCTGGAAAAATTAGCTGCTGTCATAAATTCCAACTCTGTTTGGTAATGTTTGGCCAATCTTTCTTTTTCTGACTTAATTCAAAATTGGATGGGAGAGAAAGAAATTTGTCTGAGTGACTGTAAGTTAACAAGCCGTAATGATGCTTCGGGAATCGTGTAGCTTGGAGCCATCAATTTGCAGAAAGAGAAGGGTAGAAGTGGAAAAGTAACTACTGGATGTTGGGAGGGGTTGTCAGGGACAGAAGCAAGAAGATTCTGGGTTTTATCAGAGCTCCTATGTTCCAAATACCTTGGATTACTTGTCTTTAAAATAAACTTCACTGAGGTATAATTTATGTACAATGCAATACACCAATTTTACCTGCACAGTTTGGGTTTTGACAAATGCACACCCCAGTGTAACTACCACCACAATCAAGAGAGAATTTTTCTATCACTCCAGAAATTTCTCTGTCACTCATGCCTCTTTGTAGTCAGTCCCCCCACCTCCTGCCCTGGCAGCGACTGATCCTCTTTCTGTCACTATAGCTTGATTTTGTCTGTTTTAGAATTTTACGCAAATGGAATCATACAGAATAGATTCTTTTGTCTGGTTTCTTTCATTCAGCTTATTGCTCTCAAGATTTATATTGTATTTTTGAAGTAAGATTTAATCCTGTTTCATCAATATACCAATCCCTTTCTGAGATAATTCAGTGCAACAGGTGCTTTGTTGCATGGTATGTTCTTGTGTGGTTCTGATTCTTTAATGTCCAGCTTAAATGCTCTGTCCTCTGAGATTCCTTCCCTCACTTTCCCCAGCACTGCTGGCTGGGTTGAGGACAATGCTGATAGTAACTTCCATTTAATAAGTCTTCACCATGCTTAATGAGTATTTACAAAGATTATTCTGTTATCCCCCACAAACCTCATCTGAGTTGGGTACTGTTGTCCCCACTTCAAAGAAAGAAAACTAAGGCTCAGAGAGGTTTGAGTAATTGAGCTAACATCACACAGCTCAATAGTAACAGAGCCCAAGTTTGATCCAGGACTGTGACCCCAAGAACTGTGCTCATGACCACTCTCCTCTCGAGCCTTGTAGGTGGAGTGTTTTCTTCACCTACAGTACTTGCCCGCATTTCAGTTACCTGAGGGAACCAAGGTCTGGAAGCAGATGATCCTCCTTCTGACGTAGTTTCAGGAGGTAAAGAGCAGCCTGACACTACGTCACAGTGCCTAGGTCAGTCACCTCACTTCATCTCATCACAGAGGCATTGCATGGCCTAGATCTTCACGAGAAGTGTGAGGACAGTCCAGTAAGATATTTTGAGAGAGAGAGACCACATTCACATAACTTCATTACAGTCTATTGTTATCATTGTTCTATTTTACCATTAGTTATTGTTGTTAATCTCTTACTGTGCCTAGCTTATACATCAAACTGGATCATAGGTATGTGTATAAGAAAACACATAGTGCATATAGGGTGTGGTATTATCCCGGTTTCAGGCATCCACCAGGAGTCCTGGCATGTATCCCCTGTGGATAAGGGGGGAATACTGTATATTCTGAGTCATGCTAAGAGCTAAGGGTTTACCTTATTTACCCTGCACGTCACCCTCATAGGAGACGATTCTTTTCACGGCTGAGAGCACAGACCCTAGATACCCTGATATCCCCTACATACGGCCCCTATTGTTTTCTAGTTCATTGTTTTACTGTCTTTCCCCCCTTATCAGCCTGAGTTCTTTGTTGCAAATGACAGAATCCACTCTAGACATTTAAATAGAAAGAAAATTTATTAAAGGAGAGAAGATAGTTCCCAGAATCTCCAGGAAGACCAGAATCAGCTTGGAGGCTATGCGGACAGGAATAAAGCTAAAATTTCGCTGAATACCACAGCCCCTGCTGCCCTGAAACCCAGACACACCCTCCCTGGGATGAGATTCTTTGGGTGTCTGTCTGTATCTTCCGGTGCTCCCGTCTGAGTCGAAGTATCACACAACGCTGTCTGATTGGTGGAGCCTGTGTCACGTGACTATGCCCTGAGTGCAAGGGATGCTGGGAGAATAAGTGGCCGGCTTCAGCCAAGGAAAGGCTGAAATTCCCCTGAACTTGAGAAAGAGGTTCCGCAAGAATTGGACATCTAGAAAACATGTCTATTACAGTTCCTCCTAGACCATAACCTCCTCCGGGAAGGGAAGGTGTCTGTTTTCTGTATCCCCAACACAGAGAACGTGGCAGACATAGTGTAATGAGCAAGGATATATATATTTAGCAAATGAATGAACGAGGGAATAGATGGGTGAATATGCATTTGACTTAGGGAAGACCTCAAGACGGAGGATGTGCTGAGTCATTTTGAGAAATGGTTTCTTGGCTTCATACTTGAGTCATTCCTTCACAAGTTGAGGATGATTCAAGCCTAGGGCATTTCTGGGTCCTCAGGCCTAGGGACCGAGGCCCTTCTCTGAATGAGGCAGCTCCACGGCCTGATTTAGGCGTGAATGGGGGAAGCCACCACTGTTTACCCGAAGGAGGTTTCCAGGCTGTCCGGAAGCAGAGTGTCAGCAACAAGCAGACAGCAGGCTGTGTGCTCAGCCTGGTGACAGTCAGTAAGGGGGTGAGAAGGGGAGACTAACACTTCTAGAACTACGCTATGCTCCAGGCAGTCCAAGTTCTCTAACTTAGGTCTTGCATCAACTCTTTGAGGTGAGACTATTCCCATTTTATAGATGAGGAAACTGAGTCTCTCTGAGACTGAGTAACTTGCATGAGACTATCTGGCTGCTTTGGTTTAGAATTCTGCCTTGCTGCTAGACTTTTTAATTAGTGTGGCTCTACCATATACTAACCATGTGCCTTTGGTGTTCATATGTGAGCATGAGAAATATTAATAATTCTGACTTCAAAGTGTATTCTACAGACAAAATATGATGATGCATGGAAAACACTTAACCTGGTGCTTGACATATAGTAAGTGCTCAATATGGATGTCCAATTGTTCAAGCATAATTTGTTGAAAAGACTGTCCTTTCTCCGTTGAATCATTTTTTGTACCTTTGTCAAAAATCAATTGGCTGTATTTGTGTGGATCAATTTCTGGGCTCTCTCTTCTGTTCCGATTATCTGTGTATCTATCCTTTCATCAATACTATATCATCTTAATTATTGTAGCTTTATGGTAATTCTTGAAACCAAGCAGTGAGATTCTTCTGAATTTCTACTCCTTTTTCAGAATTGTTTTGGCTGTTCTAGGCCATTTGCCTTTTTATATAATTTTAGAATTAGCTTCTCAATACCTAAACACGAGTTTTCTGGGATTTTGATTTGGATTGCAGAGTCTATAGATCAAAATGTAGTTAACATCTTAATGATACTGAGTCTTCCAACCCGTGAGCACAGTGTGTATACCTCTCCATTTATCTAGACCTCCTTTATTTCTTTCCTCAGTTTTTTATAGTTTTTAGCATATAGAGCCTTCAGAGATTTTGTTAGATTCATACCTAAGTATCTATTATAAATAGTATTCTTGGAATTTCAAGTTCTAATTGTTCACTGCTAGCATATAAATATGTTATTTACTTTTGCCTATTGAACTTGTTGAACTCATTTATTCTAGGAGGTTTTTTTTGTGGATTTCACCAGGTTTTCTACATAGATCAGCATGTTGGGTATAAATAGGGACATTTTCCAATCTGTATGCCTTTTATTTTTTTTTCTTGTCTTACTGGACTGGTTCTAACCAGTCCAGTCTTCCAACAGATGGTTAACAAGAGCCATAGGAGAGGAAAGCCTTGTAGCCAATCTGAGGCAGAAAACATTCTCTTCCTTATTAGTTGCAGGATTTTTGTAGATGCCCTTTATTAGGTTATGGAAGTTCCCTTCTTTTTTTTTTTTTTTTTCACTAAAACATTTGCTTTAAATATTTTATTTTTTTTTTAAGTATACTCTACACTCAACGTGGAGCTTGAACTCGCAACCCCGAGGACAAGAGTCACATGCTCTCTACCTACTGAGCAAGCCAGGTGTGCCCCCAGGAAGTTCCCTTCTATTCCTCATTTGCTGAGAGTTTTTATCATTAATGAATGTGGAATTTTGTTGAATGCCTTTTCTGCAATGATCATATTTTTTCTTATTTAGTTTGTTAATATAGTGAATTACATCAGTTGATTATTTTTCAATTGGTTTTTGAATGTTGAAATAGCCTTGCATTCCTGAGATAAACCCCACTGGTCATGATATCCTTCTTATATACTTTGTTTTATAGATGGTTGGATTATATTTGCTGCTACTTTGCTGAGGATTTTTTTCACCTGTGTTCTTGTAATGTCTTTGTCTGGTTTTGGTATTAGGGTAATCCTGGCATCATGAAATGATTTGGGAAATATTTTCACCTCTTCTATTTACTGGAGGAGATTGTGCAGAATTGGTATTATTTCTTCTTTAAATGTTTAGGAGAATTTGCCAGTAAAACCACCTGAGTCGGGAGTGCATTCGTTCGTTCGTTTCTTTCTTTCTTTCTCTCTTTCTCTCTCTCTCATAGTTTTTAACTACACATCCAATTTCTTTGATAGATATAGGACAATTCAGGTAATCTGTTTCTTCTTGAATGAGTTTTGGTAGTTTATATCTTCGAGGAATTGTTCTGTTTCATCTAAGCGTTGAGTTTATGGACATGAGTTGTTTGTAGTGTTCCTTATTGTTCTTTATTGTCTGTGGCACCAGTAGTGATGTTCCCTCTTTCATTTCAGATATTGCTGACTTGTTTCTTTTCTCGCTCTCTCTTTTTGGTCAGTTTTGTTATTGGTTTATCCATTTTATTGATCTTTTTCTGAGAACTGGCTTTTGGTTTTGTCACTTTTCTCTGTTGCTTTTCTGTTTTTAACTTAATTGATTTTTACTTTAATCTTTATTATCTCTTTCCTTCTGCTTGCTTTGGATTTAATTTACTCTTCTTTCTCTAGTTTCTCGAGGTAGAAGCTTTGGTTACTGATTTTAGATTTTTCTTCTTTTCAAATATATGTGTTTAATGCTATAACTTTCCATCTAAACACAGCTTTGGCTGCATTCCACGAATGTTGGTATATTTTACTTTTATTTTCATTAATTACAAATATTTTTAAATATCCCTTGAGAGTTCCCCTTTGAGTCTCAATGAGTAGTTTAAAAACATGTTGTTTAATTTTCAAACATTTGGGGATATTCCACATATCTTTCTCTTTGTGGTTGCTAGTTTAATTTTTTTTTTTTTTTTATGATCTAAGAACATGATTTGTATGATTGCTGTTCTTTCAAATTGGTTAAGGTTTGTTTTATGGACCAGATTATGGTGTATCTTGGTGAATCTTCCATCCACGGTTCAGATGGATGTGTTCCTGTGTTGTTGGGTAGAGTGTTCTATAAATGTTTGTTAGGTCTGTTTGGTTGGTAGTATTGTTTAGGTCTTCTGTATCGATACTGATTTTCTGCCTACTTGTTCAGCAGTTACCAAGAAAAGAAGTGTCAAGGCATCCAACTACATTTGTGGATTTGTCTATTTCTCCTTTCAGTTCAATTACTTTTTGCCTCATATATTTTGATACTCTGTTGTTAGGTACATACACATATATAATTGCTATGTCTTCTTGGAGAATGGGTGCCTTTATCATTATGTAATGCCCCTCTTGATCTCTGAAACAGTCTTTGTTCTGAAGTCAGCTTTGTCTGAAGTTAATATAGCTACACTGGCTTTCTTTTGGTTGGTGTTCGTGGGGAGGAACAGAGGGAGGAGAGGGGCGAGCAGGGGGAATAATGTCTTTTTCTAAACATTGAGCAGTCAGTGTGTTTGCATAGAGCTGTGTCCAGTGGAAGATGAGACTCTGGATTCCCAGCACTGTCAGTAAAGGAGGCACCTGCATGAGATCTATGACCATCTATAGCCTGTGTACCTGTGGTTAGATTTCTCAGGGAGAGACAGGTGTGGCAGGAGACCACCATGGCTTTGGGGTGGGACTTAACATGGGACTTAAATTATTCTGTGTTTCCAAACTTTCTTCACTACTGGGAGCATTTGGCAGCCCCAGAGAATCATCTTTTAAAATACTTGGTGTGTGCACTGGAGGAAAGAAGGTAGAGGGATTATCTGTAGGTGTATTTTTTTTTAAAGAAGCTCTTTCATAAATCCCCCTGCTGTCTAATTGCAAAGTGGGCTGTGGGAGGAAAGGGAAACATTCCAAGGTTCATCAGGAAACACAGGAAAGACTAAAGCAGATGACTAGGGCCCAAGGTCATACCTGGAAGATTAAGAGTAAGTTGGCCAGCTCGTAGTTATTGGTATTCTCTTGGAGTTCTAGCCTCAGTAAGGACAGAAAGGGTGGCAGGGAAGGGAGGAGATGTCACTACAGTCCTCGTCTATATTCAGTCTCCAAGAATAGCCTTCCGATTGTAATTGAATATAATTGGAGACAGAGTCTGGCTGGCTGGAAGCTAGCTGATTGTCTACCTTCACAGTCGTGGGGGTGGGGCAGTGGGAGCAGGGATGTGGGTGGCAGAGTGGAGGAGAAAGCCCTGTCTGCTCAAGCTCTGCTCTATCCTGAAAGTGTGGGCAGCCAGGCTGGGGTCGGACAGGCCTGAGTTCAGATCCCACCTGCTAGCTGAATGACTTCGCCATTCTCTGCCTCAGTGACCTTATCTATGAATAAGAGTAATAACGCATATTTAGAGCACGGTTGTGAAGATGAGGTGAGATAATTCATGTAAGTTATTTCTCTTGCTTGCTTCTCAGAGTGTGGTGCACAGACCAACTGCATCGCCTCCCTGGCTTCCCTGGGGAGCCTATAAGAAATGCAGAATCTCTGGCCACCCAGCATCTGCATTTTAACCAGATCACAGGTGATCCCAATGCCTGTTGAAATTGGGAACATTCTGCCTTTATACCATTGCCCTCTTTTCCCTCTTTTCTCATTGAGCCCATCCCATTTTTGAGGGGCTTCCCTCCACCCACATGAAACAACACTCAATACCCAGAGCATTTGGAGAAGGTAATTTCCTACTGCTTTGAGGAGCCCTGGCCTTTCTCAAGAGTATTAACGCTGGATTCCCTCCTTCCGTCCCCTTCTCCCCAACCCCCAAACCAATAAATCACCATCACTTCCTGCATCTATTAACATTTATTAACATTTGTGAAGACATAGCCTTTTGGCAACTTATATCCCATTTTTTAAATGTACCTAAGGGAGCCTGCCATTTAAAGAACACCCATGGTGAGCACTTCTGCAAATTAAGTAATCACCAACTAATGCATCTATTTTACAAAGCGCAAATTTTGCATATGATTTCAGAACAAAGCAGGTTGAGCTATTGGAAGTTCTAGTTCTTAATTAGCAGTATTCAGGAAAAAACAATTTTTCTTCATGTGAGTGACATAGGTCTCTTTTCCCAGTCTCAGTGGGGCATCAGGATCACCTGTAGAACTTTATATTTTCATATTTTTGAAGTATATAAATTGAAGTGCATGGCTTGATGATTTTGCAGATAAGATGTGGAACATTTTAGCACCCCTGGTTAGTTTTTTCTGGTTTGGAATTTCATATAATGGACTTGAGGCAGGAGGGAAGAGGGACTAAGGAGACACATTGACCAAAGTAAAGCCATTTTAGTTTTAGGCTGACCCTTAATCTAAAAGTCAGCAGGTCATAAAAAGAGTTACAAGATCCAACTCATGGGAAATCACAAGACCCCACTCCCTCCCACAGCAAAAGCCACATAGGCTGGACTTTCTTGAGAATCGCTCCCCGTGGGTAACTCCACACCCCTAAGACAATGGAAAAACTAACTACCCAGTGTAAATGTTAAACCCAAAGTTAAAGAATAAGCCCTTCTCTAGACGGTTAGCTAATTTAAAAAAAACATATAAGACCTTTTGTTAGAGGCCAAAGGAGGGTCCTCTTCCTCGCCTAGGAGGAGAGACCACTGCTTTGTTTATGAAGGAGCTCATTTCTTACTTCTACACTTACTAAATCTTTGTCCTTTTCTCTAAATGGCTTGCTCTTGAATTCTATTTTTTCTTGATGGAAGCCAAGATTTTGGTTACATATGATAGATGTGACTCTGATGCCAGAGTTTGGATTTGTAAGGTTGGTGAGACCGGGGACAGGATTTTCTTTTGTTATTTTCCTGCTCCCAAGTGGCCACCAAGAAGGCAGTCGTTTCTAGATGCATCTTTGAGGTCCTAACTGCTGGTTTCCCATTAGGAGTGAGGTCTGTGAATTCAAGGACACTAGCACCCTTTCCTTCAAATTCTCCTGTTCCCATAAAAATGCAATTCCATTTAAACTGTAAGGCATAGTGAGTCCTAATTACTATATTTATAAAAATTATATGCAATTAGAGCAGAGTTTCAGAAACCAAACCAAATCTCCTGGGTGGGGGGGAGAATTGAATACATTGAAATGCACATTTTAAAAGGGCAAAAGATGTTTGGGGGCAAAGCTGTAATGTGACATCTCCCAGGGCCATTTCAGTCACTGGTTTTTAGGGGCAGAATATAGGTTTCTCCTCGGCTGTTGGCTCTTGCTTGGATGCAAACCATTCTTAAGACATCAGAATTCATTTTGGAGATTATACGTGGAATGGTTGTACTCTCTGCACCAAAGTTAGGCATGCAGTTAGCTGAGGATCTTGATGCCCTTTATATATCTGAACGGCAGCATGAGGTCAGAGACCAACTAAAGGTGGATTTGGAAATCAGAGGGAGACAGAAGTGATACTTGGGGGTAGGAGGTCCCCAATCCCCTTCAGGCATGGGACCAAGCCCTGCTAATGGAAGGGTCAGGTGATTTGGCCTCCAATCCTCTGATAACAAAGGCTGGCACAAGCGAGACCAACCCAACATTTTTGGCCTCCAACCCAAATCCCAGAACTCATTAGTTTTCCATGCAAGGCACAGCCCATGGAACTTTCACACAGGCCAGAGAAGCCCAAGCCAGAAAGAACATTTCCCCTGAGGACGCTGGATCCCCCAACCCTGAGATCATGACCTGAGCCGAAACCAAGAGTCTGGCGCTCAACCGACTGGGCCACCCAGGTGCCCCCAGGACTCTCTTTCTTAATACTGACACTGAACAGTAAACTGCCACCATCTCTGGGGAGGGAGATACTCCTCACAGGAGCTGCAAACAGTTCATGTTCCATGTGTGGTGATATGTGTAAATACCCTTTGGAAAATATCAAGTGTTTGCAACATTATTTAAGGGTAATCCTAAATGTGGACTAATTTTGTTTCCCATCTGATAAGAAAAACCATTAATTGCTACCTGCAAAGTAGGAGACTTCAATTCCACAATGGGGAAATTGTCTGAGGACTTCCCCCAAACACCCTGTGTAATACTATACGTTAGAGGACTTTCCATGTCAGTTTATAGAGGACTCCCCTATGTTTTTCATGGCTGCATAGTATTCCACAATGTGATGAGAACATATTTTATCTAAGTGGTATTGATGTACATTTAGCTTTTCAACAGAGAGACATTAAGGGATGTCAACTGAGAGCTTTTGGTTTCAAATCCAAGCTCTAGCACATTCTAGCTGTGTGATCTTAGACAAGTCACTCAACTTTTCTGTGCCTTAGTTCCCTCGTCTTTAAAGGGTGGATAGTTATTACATTTATCTCACAGGGGATTCAAAGAGGTAATTCATGCAAAGAATGGAGAACAGCTTCTGGGACATAGTGCTTGGTAAGTATTAACTGCATTAGTATTGTGCATTTCTTACTGTAACTAGAAAAAATTCATAGTGCAACAATTTAACAATTTGTGCATGCTTCCTTGTCTTCATATCTCCATAAGTAGTGTTTGAAAGCAGGTTTTAAGAAATGGGTTAATATCTGATAGTAATAGGCATTTTAGAAGTAGAAAGAAGAAAATTACCACTGTAATTACTGCTACTATCTTTGGACTATTTCTTTCTAGTGCTGGTTCTCTCTCTTTTATTTTTCTGTTTGTTTTGCTAGTATTTATAGATGAGTTTTGTCAGCCTTTATTCCTATGTGTATATAATGAGGATCATACTAAATTGAGTGTGTATCCTGATTTTTTTTTCCTATTTTATTTTTAGGGATTTTTCCCCAGTTTTATTGAGGTGTGATTGACAAATAAAATTGTAATATTTAAGATGTACAACATGATATTTGGGTATACATATCTGCTGTAAGGTGATTACCGCAATAGTTAGTTACCTTGCATAGGTACCATGTTTTTATGTGTGTAATAAGTACACTTGAGATTTTCTCTCTTAGCAAATTTTAAGCATATAGTACATTATTAATAATATAGTCATTATGCTATACATTAGGTCTCTAGAACTTACTTATAACTAAAAGTTTGTCCCCTTTTACCAGCATCTCTTTTGTTTTGTTTTATTCCCGTTTTATTTTTATTTTTTATTTTTTTGAGAGAGAGAGAGCATGCACACAAGCTGAGGGGGAGGGGCAGAGCGAGAGGGAGAGAGAGAATCTTAAGCAGGCTCCACCCTCAGGCTCAGTGAAGAGCCCAACACAGGGCTTGATCCCACAACCTTAAGATCATGATCTGAGCCAAAATCAAGAGTCAGATGCTTAACCGACTGAGCCACCCAGGCGTCCCTATTCCCCTCTGTTTTAGAGCAGGCTTAGGTGAATATAGAAAAAGGAGGGGCAAGTGTGTGAATGAACATGCTTAGCATAGAACAGAAACTTCAACATTGCAATCCACCTGGAAAAGAGACTGCTTATCTAAAGGTTTAAATTACCCCCATTCTCTCCTGAAACTCAAGGAGTCCCATGATGTTTGGGGTTACCCCTTTCCCAGCATGCATGTTGTGCATGTTCGTATTGGGGAGTATGTGTGTGCCCTGTGCACTTTACATTTCAAGCATGTGTCACTCAAGAGCTTCGTCCAACAGGCCCCTTCAGAGAGCCAGGCCAGGAAACTCTCCAAGTTCAGAGGCGGGCTTTGATTTCTGAGAACACATTACAGAGCTGTTTTTGATAGAAGAGTGATTCTCAGCTGCTGAATAAGAAATAGCCCTCATCCATAATGCATGGCCCTTTAGAAGAAAGAGAGAAAAGGAAGTCTAAATCTAGCATAGGCTGGAAAAAGATGGTGAGTGATTGAGAATACCATTCAGAACAGGCTGGGTGCTTTTCTCAGCTAATTCATGCTTCCCTCCCGCTTGCTGAGGAGGCCCCCAAGTCAGGGCTCGCCTGGTCGGGGGTACTGGGGTCAGGAGGAGCTGCAAAGAAAACTCCTAGGTGGCAAGAAACAGGTAATAAGAGACAGAGATCAAATGCTCATAGGGGATGCCTTCCAACTCAAAGATAACTTTACTCAGATATTCTAGATCCTTATGAGGTTCTTATTTTGGAATTTTCACTTTGGCTGTAGTGTTCACCAACTGAAACACAACTACAGAAACCGGGGGAGGGGAACATATGGGTTTGGGGGGCCTTCGCTGAATTACATTCCCACTGGCCTATATATACCACCCAGACACAGGAAGGAGCCTGTTTCACATTTCAAGTGACATTTCTAGTGCCTGTCACCATCCATACACTGTTGCTTCTTGTTTGTTCAATCTCGGTGACAGTGGGGGACTTCCCAGGGCCTGTAGCTTCTAGAAAGGTTAGTCTTGGAAACATTGTGGGGAAAATGTCTGTAGGGGGTTGAATAGTATCCCCCATGTCCTAACCCCCTGTTCCTGTGAATGTGACCTTAATGGACAGTGTCTTTGCAGATGTCATGGAGTCAAGGACTGAGATAATGTTTTTCTGGATCATGTCTTCCTGGATTAGACCTTAAATCCAATGATTGGTGTCTTTATGAGAAAAGAATAGCTCACCCAGGGAAGATGGCCATGTGAGGACAGAGGCAGGGATTGGGGTGGTGTGGCCACAAGCCAAGGATTGTGAGGAGCCCCCAGAAACCAGAAGAGGTGAGGAATGGTTCCCCCAAAATCCTTCAGAGGGAACGTGGTCCTGGCAGCACCCTGATTTTGGATTTCTGGCCTCCAGAACCATGAGAGAATTCATTTCTGCTGTTTTAAGTCACCCAGGCTCTGGCGATTTGTTACAGCAGCTGCAGGAAACAGCTATGATGTTCCAGGCCTGAGTCCCTCTGGCCCTCATGTCCCACTCACCTGTCACTTAAATGCTCCAGCCATACCACCTCTCCCGCACTTTCCAGTTCTTTCTGATTTTCTTCCCCAAACTGTTTCTCCCATGCTGTGCCCCTGGCTACTTACTTGCTTCTAACCCTGACGCCACCCTCACCCCCGAGTATATTCTGTCCCCCAAATTGTACCACGGCCTCACGGGGGCTGGGAATGATCATTTATTTGTGGGATCGACCTGGCTCTCTCCAGGCCACCCCATTCACTTGTTCATTCAGCAAATATGCATCAGACCCTGGCCCTGTTTTAGGCGGTCGTCTGGGCTGGGGTGGTGAAGTGAACTTTGTAGGAGAAATTTTCTTTGTAAAGAAATACTGATGTCCTATTAGATAGTCACAGCCTATCACTGATACAATGGCTTTAAGAATTAGAAGGGAGGGGCGCCTGGGAGGCTCAGTCAGTTAGGCTTCTGACTCGGTTTCCTCTCAGGTCACAATCTCAGGGTCCTGGGATCGAGCCTCGCGTCGGTCACTGTGCTGGGCATGGAGTCTGCCTGAGGATTCTCTCTCTCCCTCTACTTCTGCCCCTCCTCCCACTCGCATGCTCTCTTTCTCTCAAATAAAAAAAAATTTTTTTTTTAAAGAATTAAATGAGAAGACAGCTAGAAAGCTTAGAACAGCGCCTGGTCCACAGTTAGAACTCAGTAGATTTTAGTTGTTGTTATGGTTCCTGTTATTAAGAAGTTATAACTGGGAAAAACCAGCGTGTAGCCCAAACAGCATGGCTCGGAGCCAGCTCCTGCCTGTGGGCCCACTATTCTCTGGCAAAGGAGAGCAGAAGGCAGGAGCCTGGGGGCCTTGTGCACAAACGCACAGAGCTCCTTGCTTCTGTCCCCGATTCTCTGGCTCTGGGTCTGAGTGTCACTCTCTCTCTCTCTCTACCTCTCTCTCTCTCTCTCACACACACACACATACACACACGCACATGCACGCACGCACGGCGGCCCCCTGTCTGCCATGTCACCCCACAGAAATTGGCATGGCAGTCAGCTTTCCCAGAGGCTCTGAGGCTGCAGGGGACTTTCTCAGAATCTCCCTTCCAGGTGAGCCGGCAGGAGCGGCGGCCCAGCCCCCAGAGCTGCTCTACAGACTTCGTGACTTAAAACAACACAAATCCATTATCTTCCGGGCCAGAGGTTCAGAACCTGAAATGGGTCATCCACGGTATGTTCCTTCTGGAGGCTCCAAGGAAGAATCCATTTCCCTGCCTTTTCCAGCTTCTGGAGGCCGCCTGCGTCCCTGCTTTGTGGCCCCATGTCACTCTGACCTCTGCCTCCGCCACCACATCTGCTTCTCTGACTCAGACCCGCATGCCTCCTCCCTCTGACAACCCAGGCAATCTCCCGATCTCAAGATCCTTAACCTAAGCCCATCTGCAGAGTCCCTTTTGCCCTGTGAGGTAACAGAGTGGCAGGTTTGGGGGAGTAGGACGTGGACACCTTGTGTGTGGGGTCATCACTCTGCCCACCACACCCCACAGGACTGGCCAGCTTTCCCAGTGGATCTGGGGCTTCGGGGGAACTTCCCAGAATCTGCTTCCTTCCAGATGTGAGCCAGGTGGCCTGCACTACAAACATCCGTGATGCTTCTTAATCACAGCTGGTTTTCTCAGACGCTGTTGGAGTTCATCCCCCGTGGATCAGCGACCCTGTGGGATCGATGGGTCCCCATAGACGGGTGAGGTCATCCTTACCTCATAGCAGTGTGAGCTTGGGACGGAGGGCCCATTTGATCCCTTCCCAACCCCTTCCCATTCTCCACCACATCCATGCCTCTCTCTAAAAGGATATGTGTGAATACATTTAGGGTCCACCCAGGTAATCCAGGACAAGTGCCTCTGCAAGACCCTTAATTGAATCACACTTGGTGTCACAAAGGGTAATTCTCACTCTTGTACCATAAGGTAACAGTCACAGCTTTTAGAGATTAGGATGTGGGCATGTCTTTTGGGGGCCACCATTCAGCCCACTAAAGGGGGAAAGGGCCAGGCCTCTGGACACAGTCGGGCTTGGAGTCCAGTCCAGCTTCTGCTGATTCCTGGTTGCGTGAGCTGGGGCAAGTTACCTTACCCATCTAAATCTCTGGCACTACCATGGGATTCAGAATCCAGGTCATAGATCTGTGGCAATGGTTCAGCCAGCTAACGTGTAGAAGGCACAGGGCACAGTCCCCGGCACTTAGTAGGCATTGGGCACGCGCACAGAAAGCACACATCATGCAGACACTAACTACCGCACGTCCTCCTAGATGATTTGTAATGTGTCTTATGCCTCCGTATCTCATGTGAAATAAGTTGAGCCCATAGCTTATGTGAAATAAGTTGAGCATGTCTGCTGCCTTCCCAGGACACATGTATTCTCTACTTTCTGGGGAAAAGTTGTGAGAGCAAGCAGGAAATAAACATGTGGGTTCCTCCTCCCTGATGTTTCACAGCGCATCGTGCTTCTCAGATATGCTCCTGAGTTTTATCACTGCTTTGGCTTTCCGCAGCTGATCGGGCAGGTTTGGCCACACCTGTCTCCTGGATGGGGAACAGAGGTGCAGGACGTCAGGTGGCTGGCCCCTTCTCCCCCAGCCAATTAGTGAGGAAGCCAGGAGGAGGCACCCCTACCCTCCATCTCTGGACCCTGCACCCAGTGGGATGTTTGCACTTAGCAGCATCTGGAAATTATTTCCATCTTCCAATTTGGGGAGAGTGAACTGAGTCTAAAACGTTACCCACCTCCTGATTGTAATGAAACCAGTTAGAGAGAGGCACATGTGTTGCTTGGAATCCCCTGGGCACATTAAACCGTGTTCTTACTAATAGGAACCAGCACCCCATTGAAACACCAGTGGAACATTTACTCCCCTAAGTTCTCCCAAGCAATTCTGGAGGCTGGGGCTGCTGCTGTTGGCTTCTGGGAGCTGTGGTTCCTAAGGAGACTCAAGGCTCTTTAGGAATGTGATCTACCTAATTCTCCCAGGATGGGCAATGGAGGAGGGCACATTGACCAAAGAGTGCCAGAGACATCCTCACCGGACCGTCTATATGTTTCTCAATAAGACTGTAAAATTTCTGAACAGGGGAAAGGAGACTCGACAATCAAACAGGGTCCTTTGCTATAGGCAACAGAAGGAGACTATGCATAAGGATAGAACACTCTGGAGGTGCTCAGAGGATGGAAGGAAAGACTAGAAAATGAGGTTTGGGGAAAAAAAAATAGAGTCCTGCAGATCCGGGGGGGTTCTCAGTAGCAGAACCCGCCTGACTGGTCTCATCTGGGAACTGGATCTGAAATGAACTACTTCTGTCTTCCATTGGGGTCCTTTTGGTAAGATCACACCATTTTGAACACTTCCTCACTTTTTGCACAGCTAGCTGTGACGGCCTCACCTTGTCCTTTTCCTGTCCTGACCCTAGATCGGCTATTTCTCAAGGAGCCCTGGTTGCTTTTGGCAGGGAATGGTGTTTAGACACCAGGACGGAGCGGGAGATGCACGCCTTGCTGCCAGGCTGTCGTTGCTTCTTGGCCTCCCAGTGGACAGAGCATCTATGCCTGCCTGCGCATGCATGTGCATGTCCATGCATAATCTAGTGGGACTTTGTTCTGATGTCTTCATGCCAGCCTAATGCCACAGGGCTCCCCGTTGTCCTTCTGCGTCCCACATTGGTGTCTCCTCTTTCTCCCGCAGTGGGAACCCAGGCTTTCAGCACAGCCAAAATATTTACTCATTTGTTTACTCCTACAACACACACAAAATCATTTCAGAATTGTCATACCCAAACCACTGCGGCAGCCTGACTACTAAACAGAGTTCAGGATTCGTTTGCGGTCCTTACGTGTCATCAGATTGAAGGTTGATAGCCCAGGTGCCATGTTCAGAAGGTACGTGGGTTGGTAACCTTGGCTTGGCTGTGTAATTCCGTGAAATGCAGCTCATTTCCTTTTTGTTTTTATTCCATTTTAGGGATTTTCCCCTATTCTCGTTGATATCATATTTTTTTAAAATAAATTATTTTATGTTAATCTTTTATTCAGATTCCAAAAGACTAAACTATGTGAAAACAGTATTGTCCGTCGTTGGCTTCCCTCTCTGGTCACTTCCACCAGCCCCCCCCCCCCAACCACACATGGGGCATCAGTGTCATTAGTCCTTGGTTATCAGACCTGTACGTCTTTTTTCAAAAATAAGCAGATAGGTATAAAACCATAACAACGGTCATCTAGGGAGGCGGGTAGAAACTGTGATTGTTCTATGACTTTAAAGGAGAATGGACTAATGCAGCAGGTACTTAAATGTTAATTTTAAAATGAATAAACCCCTCCCCCCCTCAGTGGTGTTACAGCTCAGACCAGCCCCATTCCTGCAGCTCTTGGACTGTCCTTTTCCACCTTCCGAAATCATTTTCTGGTCCCCAGGACAGATGATGCTAAAAATACCCATGAGTGTCCTCATTGACAGACCCCAGTTCCTGGAGGCCCTGGGACCTTCTGCCTCAGTGACTCACCAGCTGACCTGGGGAAGCAGGACTGCCCGGATGCATTTGGCTTGCAACGGGGTTGGCGGATTCTAAATGGAGAGTGCCACCATAAGTGGATGCCAGCACACAGACCTTCCTCGAGGCATCCTGGAGAATATTGTTTAGATGAGGCTTGAAACAAAGTGAGGTTCGGGAGCCTGGGTGGCTCAGTCGGTTAAGCGACTGCCTTCGGCTCAGGTCATGATCCCAGGGTCCTGGGATCGAGTCCCGCATCGGGGTCCCTGCTCTGCGGGGAGCCTGCTTCTCCCTCTCCCACTCCCCCTGCTTGTGTTCCCTCTCTCGCTGTGTCTCTCTCTGTCAAATAGATAAATAAAATCTTTAAAAAAAAAAAAAAAAAGAAACAAAGTGAGGTTCAATATATTGCGCTTGGAGTGGGGAGAAGAGTTGGTTGCTCTGACCCCAACTACCTGCACCCCACCTCTACGTTGCCCCTCCTTTGCCGGAAGCCAGCTGCAGAGTCCTCTCTCTGCCTGTTCTCCTCAGGCGTCTGCAGCTGCTGTTTCCTGTACCTAGAATAATCCTCCCAGAAATGTCCTGAGATTGGGTCACTCTTGTCAGTCAACTCCAATGCCACGTCTTTGGAAAGGCTATTCCTGACTGTATTCGTCTGCTCGGGTTCCCAGAACAAGGTACCACAGATTGGGGGGCCTAAACCCCAGAAATTTCTTACTCGTGGTTCTGGAGACTAGAAGTCTGAGATCAGAAGCCAGCACAAGAGGTTTCTACACCGTGTGTGTGTCCTCATCTCCTCTTCTTAGAAGGACACCATCATATTGGATTAGGGCCGACTCGAGTGACCTCATTGTAATTTCATTATCTCTTTAAAGACTTCAGATATATTCCTGACTACAAATATAGTCATATTCTAAAATTGTGGAGGTTAGGACTTCAGTGTATGAGTTTGGGGGGTGGGGACACAGCTCAGCCCATAACACTGACCATTCCATTTAAATGCCCTCATTCTGCCCCATCACCCTTTATCCTATATCCTACTCTGCCTTCTTCAGAGCATTCATCACTTTCCGAGATCACCTGAAACAATATTTGCTTACTTATTTATGGTTCATCAGCTACTCAGGATCAGTACTGTCCAACGGAAATATAATACAAGTGCAAATGTAGCCATATACATAATTTTAAATTTTCTAGTAGCCACACTGAAAAAAAGTAAAAAGAAAATGGGTGGGATTAATCTAATATATTTGATTAACCCAATATATCAAAACTATTATCATTTCAACATATAAGCAATGTGTTATTAATGATATGTTTTATGGGAGTTTTTTTGTACTAAGTCTTTGAAACCTGGTATGTATTTTTCATTTAATAGCACATCTCAACTGGGCCCAGCCACATTTTAAATGCTTAAGAGCCACCTGTGACTTGTGGCTCCACACTGGGTGACACAGCTTTAGATTATAAGTTCCACCAAAGCAGACCCTTGTTTCCTTTGTGCAACCCCGTATCCCTCATGCCCAGCACGTGGTAGTCGTTCAGTATTTGCTGAGTGACTGGATGGATAGATAATGTGCTGGGCAGGATCGGCTCCCCTTGCCATACCCGAGGCTGACTTGTTAATCAGAATGGTCTTTCCTAGGTGTTGGGAGAAGATCCTGTCATTTTGCAATAGATGCTTCCGGAAGAATGCATTTGTCATGTGAGTTGACCCTGTTGGCTGTCTCTGAGCTTACTGGTACCCAGGTTGCACGTCCTTGTTTCATGCCAAGTAGTCACGGTTGTTTGCCTCGAAGCTTTGTTTCTTGTCTGGGGTGTATGTGTTACCTGCGTGAAAGCCAGAGCCAGATACTCATGTCACAAGAGGCCCCCTGGCCGGGAGGGGTGGTGGGGACAGTAGGTCCGGCGCCCATTTAGTCTGGCTGGTAGAAAGTTTGACTTTGCGTGACTTTCTTGCTTCCTCAGTATAAATCCTAGAGTAAGAAACAATGGCAAGTGTATTTATTTATGTGCCTTGGAAAGCCCACCACACTTCATTCTGCTTGAATTCTTATTCCCCTCATTGAGCACAGCTGAACTTTATGTTGTGCTTGAATCATGATTCCACTCTAAACCACGCTTCTAGAATCCTATTCCCAGCCTAGTACGGGCAGACCCAAGCCAGCACATTATTTGTAAGAATAATGTAGCTCATGGGTAGGAGCCTGCCAGCCAGCATGGCTTTGACCTTGTTTGTGGTTGTTTGCATACAGAACTGTTCATGTGTCTGATAGCCCAGAGAACACCCGGAGCTTTAATGGTCCCCAACAGTGTTATTTCAAGAGACCCATCTCTTCTGAACTCCATGGGAGCCCTTGGGAGGCAGTAGGGCCGGGCCAAGTAAGGCCTGGCAGGCCCTGGCAAGGAGCTGGGTTTTACTCCAAGTGTGCTGGGAAGCCAGTGGAGGGCTCTGAGCCGAGGAGAAATGTGACCTGACTCAGGTTCTGTGGGGTCCCTCTGGCTATGAGAAGATGGAAACGGGACCAGGGAGATGGGAGGGCCCTGAAACAGTTCAGGCTGGAGATAAAGTAGCCTCACTAGGATGCAAGTCCAGTGGCTTCTCCTTTATCCCCTTCCCATCATCTTCCTCTGGAGGTGAGAGGAGCTCATCATTGCAATGTTAGGATCTTCTTGAGGAGTTTGGTGGGACTCTGAGTGATCTACCTGCCCAGTTTTTCTAGAACATGCATAATAAGAATGAATGAGATGCCCGCTCAAAAGTTGGAAGTATGGGAAGAGGGTTCTTTGCTACTGTTCTATAATTCAAGGGAGTATTAAATTATCTAAATTTGATAGTCATCCTAAGGATCATGCCAGTCCTTCAAAGGAATGTGTGGTCCATTAGACTAGGAGAGTAAAGGTTTGTTCGGGAACTCTTTGAGCTCCCAAGTTGGTATCCCACTGCTGCCTGAAATGTCACCACTATATCCTTGGGACCAAGCATTGCCCTTGTCCTGCTTCTTATCTACCCCCCACTCCTGAGCCTGGATTCTCGGTGCAGACACTGTCGAGTGTGGTGTGTGTGCTTTCTCCTGTCTTCCAGCCATAGTGATGTGAAAGCATCTCTGTGTAGACAGCTGCAGAATCTTCAGCATACTCTGCTTCTCTTACTCTCCTCTGTGTGCCTTGAGTTAGCCTCCTAAAGTCTAAGTCTGCTCATGGAATTCTCCTGCTTGAAACCCTCCATAATCTTCTCAGAGCACTTAGAATAAAACCCAAACTGCTCCCCGCGGCCTGCATGGCCAAGCGTGATCTGCCTCCACAGCCTCCCGCCATCTTCCTCTGGTTGACTCTCTCCAGCCACACTAACCTTCCTTCCATTAAGTTGAACATGCCAAGATGGTTCCCACCTCAGGGCCTTCGCCCTTGCTGTTCCTTCTGCCTAGAATACTGTTCCCTCCTCTGTCTGCATGCCAGGCTCATTCTGTTCTTTCAAATCTTAATTCAAACAACTTTTCTTTGGAGAGGTTTGTTCCGATCATCAGATTATAAGTGACCACTCAGGTCACCCATCATTGTTTTATTCCCTTCAGAGCAGTCACTGCTAATGGGAAGGACTTTTGTCTATTTTTTATCTCCTCATCTCTCAGCCACCACCTCTACACTGTAAGCTATAGGGACAGGGATCTGGTCTGTCTTATTTGTCACCATGAACCAGCACTTAGAAGAGTGTCTGGCACATAGTAGGTGCTCTGTAAGTATTTGCTGAACAAATAAACAAACTTACAGCTTCAACGCTCCAAATAGAGTTCGGTATCTCCTAGTATAGACCTTGGGTGAGAGCAGCTGACTGGTTCTTTCTCAGGCATGGTGTGTTCTGGTGACCTGGCACTCATGCAGCTTCCTTAGAAGGGCAGAGCCTTCTCGATGGGATGGAGGAGCGCCTGAGTGGGCTCTGTCATTCCCTTAGCCAGGACCCCAAATCACCTCCCGTCACCCACAGCGTTGAGCCTGTAAAGTCTTCACCTTGATCCTGACGGCCACTGGAGGCCAGCCCTTTGCTGCCTGTCTACCCTCATCTCTGCCGTTCAACCTCTGGCTTACCTGTTCCCGCGTGCTCTCATCTTTCACCTGGCTCCCCACTGTCCCCACCTGACACCTGGCCCCTCTCAGCCTCATTCGATAAGCTTGGAACTCTCTGTGTGTCTGATGTCTTTGAAGAACTTGTATGAGTCAGAATTAACTCTTCCTTAAATGTTTGGTAGAACTCACCTAAGGTTTGTATATTTCCATCCAGTGTATGTGGTCACAGTTCCTTCCTTCTCATGATGTGAAATAGGATTTCTTGACCTCAGCACCACTGACATTTTGGAGAGGGTAAATCTTTGTTGTTGGGGGGCTAACCTGTGCACTGTAGGATGTTTAGCAGCATCCATGACCTCTACCCACTAGGTGCTGTTAGCACCCCATGGTCATGACCGTCCAAAGTGACTCCAGATATTGCCAAACGTCCCCGGTGAGGTAGTCGCCCCTGGCTGAGAACCACTGCCGTTGAGTATTGCATGAATGTATGCCTCACTTCATTCCCCTAGTCTGCTGTTGATGGCTATTCAGCTCCTCCCCAGTCTGGGGTTGTAACGAATAATAGGACCATCCTTGCATACGCCTTTTGGCAGATATCTGTATACATTTCTACCATGCAGACACCTAAGAGTGAATTTCTAGGTCATAGCAAGCGCCTCTATTTAGCTTTTATAAGATTCCGACACATTGCTTTTCCAAGTGTTTGTACCAACTCTCCACCGGCCACAGATGAGAATGCCAGTGTGCTCCAGACCCTCCCAAGTCTTGACTTTGAACTGTGGGTTTTTGAAGGTTGGGGCATGGCTCTTACTGTTTTTGCTGTTCACACTGCCTGGCATAGTAAATCCCACACAGTAGACGCCGCTTGCTTTTGAACAAATAAAGACAGGAATTCTAGCCTTCGACTCGAAGGTCCCATAACCCTGATGTCACGATGCTCAACTCTGGTCCTCAGGAGCAATTACTCCTGGGGGCGCTGCTCCTTCCTGTGTTGGTGACAAAGTCTCCCTCATCAGCAACTCCAAGCAGCTCATGAGCCCTGAGGACAAGGCCACATTTTCACTTTCTAGGCGAGTTTCATATCTTGCCATAGCTGTCAAAGCCAAATGTCCAAATGTGATTGCAAAGGTTTACTGATGTCGTTTCAAGCTTTGTCGTTCAAACGGGACTTGTCAATCAAGCGAGAACCTGTTTTCCTTTCATCCTGCAGCTGTATTTGTACGAGGTGGGACTCTTTTAGGACCAAGTTGAACTGTTGCAGCTGTTCTGCCTGGCCCTTCAATGTTAAGTGTGTCGTAGGCAGACCGTGCACCTGCCTGGCTTTTTAAACACACATCACCCCCACTGGGCCATCGCTCTTCTCACCATCATCGTCACTATGCTGCTCGTCTCCGAAGCTTTCTGTGTTCAGAGTGTTTTCACACACACTCTCTCGTCTGATCCCCACAATAAATCTTGAAACACTGCAGAGCAGCAGTGAGCCGGGCTTTCACTGGGGAAGCAACCAAGACGCAGAGAAGTTGAGACTCAGCCACAGGACAGCACTGGTTCTGGGCAGAAGGAAGTCTTAGCTCCTGGCATTAATTTGGATGCCCCCATAGAGGGTCTGATTTTTCAAACCACACATTCCGACCTGCAAAAAGAAAAAGAAAGAAGAAAAAGAAAAAAGTAGGCTTTTCTCATACAGCTGCCCTCGACCTTTTATTCTGCCCAATGGTGAATATTTTAATCAAGTCAAAGCAGTCATTTCCAGGTTTTTCCCCTGTGGTCATTTCAGATTTAAACCCAGCCGTTCGGGATGCCCTCACCCCCACCCCAGGGTGGCACCCATCTTTGGAGGCACCTGTCATTTTAAAGACATGTCCAACTTCATCACCTGTTTTGGAAGGTGTCCCCTCTCTATTGAAATGTCCTGCTGCAGGTTTGCTGTGGACTCTCCTCCACTGGAGGCAGTAAGCTCAGTTTGTGCCCCCCAAATGCGGGGAAGGGCAGTGTCTCCAGGCAGAAGGGACTTGTTAAGAAAGTTAAATCACAGACATTAATAGCAACATGTCACCCGCCTACACTAAAAGGTCAACGAGGATTTAACCTACTGTGAAATAAAATAGGATTTCAGAGGAGACTACCCCTTGGGGTTAACTTTAGGAGGGCTGGATGAGCTTAGAGGAATCCCCGACAGGCCATCTCATGTTGAGCCTAACGATAGGAATAACGAATGGGCTAGTTGCCACAGTGCCAGCCCCACGCGCACTTCCATAGTCAAGTCATCTTTTCGCCAAGAGGCCGTTCTTATCCGGGTCTCACAGGTGACTCGAAGAGACTTGACCAAGGCCCCGCCCAGAGGAAGTGGATGAGTCAAGATTCAAACCAGGTCTGCCGAGCTGGGCTGGTGCCTGCCTCAGACTTTGGGCCTCCCTCCTTGAACTTCCAAGACGCGTGGGCCCCGGAACCCTTTCCAGTGGTCTCTGTCACAAAGGGGTGAGCATTTTCTCTCCCTTGTACAGTGACTGCTGAAAGTATCACACTTTCAAGGCGAAAAAGGTATCTGAGGCATTTTAGTGCCTCTTTTTTGTGTTAAATTAATCTTGAAATAGTAAAGTGAGGAAAGTGCAGAGCGCTTATCACAGCCTCACACACACTGCCCCCCCCCCCCAATCGCAGGCTGTGGTGGGAGCGTCAGGAGAGACGTGGGAAATGGGAAAGAAGAAACCAGCAGTGCAATTTCCAGGTCAGATTTTCAGGACCCCATTTGGTTCTTAAGCCTTAGGGACACATGGAAAATTTATGGAAGATGCCAGTAGTTGGGCCTCACCCCACAGCCTTGCGTTCTGTAGCTCTGGGGTGAGTGAGAAGTTAGGTTTTTGCTTTTTGGTACTTTTTTTAGACTTTATTTTTTAGAGAGGGGAGAGGGGCAGAGAGAGAGGGAGAGAGAGAGAATCTTAAGCAGGATCCATGCTCAACATGGCAGGGCTCCGTCTCATGACCCAGAGATCATGACCTGAGCTGAAATCAAGAGCAAGTCGCTTAACCAACTGAGGCACCCAGGTGCCCCACGGAAGTTAGGTTTTTCACATGCTCCCCACTGACACTTTGGTGCAGGAGATCTACAGACCCTGCCAGGAATAGCTCTGACGCCAAGCTTCAGGGTGAGTCTAAGACTTTGAACCGGCTTCAAAGCAGCTTGGAGTCTTGGGCTCAGGAGACCTTCGGTCAAGTTCAAGCCTCATTCTAAGCTAGTCTGTGTAACTTCTCTGAGCTTCAGGGATTAACCAGTGTGAGCACCTGAGCGGAGTGAACTCACAGGGGAAATTTCATCTAGTTCACTATGGCCGGAACAGAGTGGCAAGAGATTATGCTTCCAGCGTGGGTGGGGCCTTTTCAACCTCTGGGAGTCTGAACTTCTTGCTTTTTGGCAGTGGGGAGTGCTGAGAAGATCTGGAGCAAGGAATGATGGGAGTGGGGGGCAGGAAGACAGGTCAAGAGGCTGGTGTAAGAGACTAAGCAGGGATGGACAGTGGCCTGACCTGAACAGGTAGCACCACAGATGGAAAGAAGCAGGTTGGAGAGGTAATAGGAAGAGGATGAAATCAAGGTCTTAGAGACTGATCCAGTGTAGAAGAAATCTGGGCACCCCTCCATGCTTAACATCCAAAGCAGTGTCCGGCACATGGTAGACACCCCAAAATAATTATTGGATGAATGAACAACTGAATGAATTATCGTAGTTCCAGACCCCATCTGGTTGTGGGGAACAGATGAAATCTTCATATGAAAACATTAGAAATGTGCATACATTCAGAAAGTGGTTCAGCTACTGAAACAGCATCCCAAAATGGTAATGGCTACAACATTACAGAAGATTCTCTTTCTCTCTCATGCAACAGGCTGCCTGAGCATATGGAGCTCATAGGGCAGTTTCATGATCATCTGAAACCCAGGCCCCTTCTCTTTTGTTCTTCCATCGTCCAAACTTAGTTTCCATTTCATGGCCCAGAATGGCTGCTCTCACTCCTGCCATCACATCAGCACTCTGTCTTCATTTGACCTGTGTATGAGCCAGTGGTAGAGGAGAAAGGGCATGTACTTCCTTTAAGGACATGACCCAAATGTTGTAAACATCACTTCTTGTCATTTATTATCGGCCAGTGTTCAGTTATGTGGCCACACTCAGCTGCAGGAGAGGCTGGGAACTATAGTCTTATTCCAACACTCGTCTTCCCAGCAAGAACATACAGGTTCAATTTCTAAACTGAAGAGGAGCACAAATACTGGGAGACAAGTAGTCTGCCATGGTATTCAGCATGTGAAGGTCCTTGAACAAATTTTAACACTTGTTAAATCTGGATGGTGTCTCCACAGGTGTTATTAGATCATCGTCTGCACTTTATGTTTGAAACGTTTCATAATGACACACAGTGCTACACAGATGGGAGCACCTGCACCATTTCTCTCTGTCTCCACAAGTTACCCACCCTACTGCCGAGGCTCAGTTTACTCACCTCCACCCTGGGATCGTGGTGAGGAGTCTGTGAAAGCAAAGCAGTGCCCGTCCATGGGGATTTGTGCACTTGGGCTAAAATGGGGACCTCACAATATTGGGACTGTAAGTAACAGAACCTCTGATGAAGAACAACTTATAAAAAGAGGCATTTGTGTTATTTAACCAGAAGTCTGAAGAAGGGCGCTGCCGGTATTAGATCAGCAGCTCGCTCACATTAGGGCCCTGGTCAACCGTGTGATTCTCTAGACCTCTCCCCACGGTCCCAAAATAGTTGTCACAGCCCCAGATGTCACCTGTTCAGACAGCTGTGTCCATCTCGGCACTATGAACACTGGGAGCGGATCACTCTCTTTTGGGGGGCTGTCGTGTGCCCGGTAGGATGTCTAGCAGCACCCGCCACCCCGCCCAGCCTCTGCCCAGCGGAGGCCACCAGCAGCCCCCACCATCAGCCCCCACCACCAAGTTGCAACCACCGAAAATGTCGCCAGACATTGCCCTATGTCCTCTGTGGGACACAGTCACCCCCAGGCGAGAACCACTGGTCCAAAGTAGGAATGAAAATATTCTCTTAATGCAGCTTACTCCTTCTTCAGTGAGGAAGGGACCCCCTCGCCTCCCACTGGCGGGCAGGCCACGTGTCAGAGCCCCGAAACGGAGCACCTGTCGTCTCTGCTCTTCTAGGAGGAGGCGGCCCCGCCACTGGAGACACAGGAGGGTGGAGATGGCTGTCCTGGGCGTGCCCAGCAGCGTCTGCAGGAGGGGTCTCCACAAGGGGGTCCAGGCATCTTTCCCCTCGTGGTTGGGGGTGTCTCCCGGGGTCGGCCTGGCTTGAAGGAGCCACCGCAGACATCTGTGGGGAGCTCAGCATTTGTCAGGCGCTGTATTAAGTCCTTTACCCACATCGACATGATGAATGGTCGCCTCACTTCTGTGGAGACAGACTATTTCTGTCCCTCCTATGGAGATGCAGAAATGGTGGCTGACAAAGATTAGGCCACTTGCCGCAGGTCCCCCAGCCCCAGAGGGGCGAGGTGGGCACCAGAGGCCATGCATGTTGCTCAGTGCCCCGTCGGGAGACAGAAACCACAGCAGCTGCGTTCATAGAGTTCATACAAAGGATTGCCGCCTCTGTGTGCAGATCTGCAGAGGCAGCCCGAGTCTATGAGGGCACCGCAGGGGGAGCGCGTTCTGGGAGCGTTTACCACGCCAGGCCTGGGGGATCCAGGGAAGGCTGCACCTGCCGAGACTTGGAAGCTTGGAGAAAGGTCCGAAGCGGGGCACCAGCAGCTGAGAAGCACAGGGAGGCTGGCTCTGGGCCTGCTGGAAAAACAGACTGCCCCTGCTGCGGTCAGATGCACTGGCTAGACGCTGGACGGACAAACAGACTGAGAGAGCTGGAGAGAGCATGCTTCCTCCATCCTTCGGCCCCTCACAGCTGGCGGAGAGGAAAGGTGGTTTTCAGAGTCCCAGCCCAGCGTCGCGGGGCAGAGCACAGAGGGGGCAGGTTTGGGGCTCGGGGACGATCCTTAGTAACCAGCAAGATGTGGTCTGAAGCCACATTTAACTTGCAAATCACAAAATGTGTTCTACTTTTATGCTGAATTCATCTGAGCCTTGATTCTTGTTTGTTTCAATTGTATGATTAAGAAAAGCATAATGAGGGGCGCCTGGGTGGCTCAGTCGTTAAGTGTCTGCCTTCGGCTCAAGTCATGACCCCCACGTCAGGCTCCCTGCTCCACGGGGAGCCTGCTTCTCCCTCTCCCACTCCCCCTGCTTGTGTTCCCTCTCTTGCTGTCTCTCTCTGTCAAATAAATAAATAAAATCTTAAAAAAAAAAGAGAGAAGAAAAGTATAATGATTCTCCTCTCCGGTCAAGTGGCTGTGATCGGCAGGGCCCCGCACACAGCTAGCAGCCCCGCAGTGGCCGCAGCGTGGGTGGCCTATATTCCTGACCCTCATCGCCCACCCCCCGGGAATGACGGGAGGACAGGACGGCATAGAAGGGTCCACCATTTATCAGGTGTGCACTCAGTGCCACGTGCTCGGCCCCAGGGTGGTACCTGTGATCCTCTCGGTGTCCCTGCGTAGTGAGGATGGCCACAACCTTGTACAGATCAGGAAACCTCACTCCTTAGGTCACGGTTATTAAGGAGTTGCAGGGTGTGGCTGTAGTCTGACCTGCTCAGCCTCCCATCCTCCCCCACTGGTAACAGCACCTCTGTTTTCCTTTGTGGGGACCTATCCCTCCCCCACCCTCAGGCCATGCAAGGTTTGGTTGGCATGGACTCTTCTCATCCCCAGCTGCAGGGGGAATTCCTGACTTCCACATTCCATCCCCAGATTACAGGGATTCAGCCTAGTTAGCACGTCACCCAGACAAGGCAAAGGAGACTTGGTCCTGCCACCACTCTTGAATTATTGAGAATGAGAAACTGGTTCTTTCTGTTGGACTTAAAGACATATACATGGAGTATCTGGGGTTACAGGAAGACAACCTGTCAGAGTACGAAACCCCCAGGAGTTGGGGTCGGGGAGAAAGGAAGGACCAAAAGAGAGAGAGAGGGGAGGCAGATTCTTGATGACATCATTTGTGATGCTGGATCCAACCCTACCTGAAACCATCACTTCCCACCCTAGTTTTCTCAGTTACGCAAGACAATAAATTCTTCACTTTGCTTAAGCCAGTTAGGGTTGGCCTCATACTTAATTGAACTTCACTGTCTCCTGACTGCTAGCCAGATCTTTTTTCCAGGCATGTCCCATGTTCTTTCCACCAAACCAAGCCCCTCTCCCCCCAACTCTAGATGGGTTGAGCTTGAATTGGTCTAACCTACCAACTACTGAACTTCTCAGGAGTTGCCAACCTGACCTCTCATGTGACAAACGCTCAAGATTCAACCAGTCCCACTTCTTTTATTCTCCAAAAATAACTTAAAATAACAGATGCCACTTACCAAATTACCCAGAAATCCAGTGTCACCCTCTGGGCTGTCTTTCTCTCTCTCTCTCCTATCCACAACACATCCCTGGATTGTCTGTGAGTGCTGGAACCAGGAGGAAAGCATCCTGGAAGCGGGGGTAACTGAACTGAGTTTTGAAGAGTGCGTTTGTGTTATTCTATCAAAGAGAGTAGGAGGAGTGTTTTCCAGAGGAAACATCCAGCTGTGTGAAGGCAAATACACAAGATAGAGCAAGGCAAAGGGCGTGGAGTTTTATAGGGGAGGGCAGGGAGCTCCAATAATGTTTATAAAAGATGTTCCACTGAAACATCATGTAGAGAGAAGTGTGCATGTACCTGCACATCTGGATGAATTTCACCAAGAGAACACATCCATGTCACCTGCGTATGGATCCAGAACCAGAGCACAGTCAGTATCCATAAAGTTTTCTATCCCTTCCTGTCTCTGTGTGTCCCAAAGGTAAGTTTTCTTCTGACTTCTCATATCCACATCATGGCTTAGTTTTGCCTACTTTCAAATTTATAAAAATAGGATCACATCTGTCCTCTCTTGTCACTGGCTTCTTTAATTCGACATTGTGAGGTACATCCTTATTATTGTATGTAGTTATGCATTGTTTACTCTCAATGCTGTCGTGCAGGGCTCAGCAAACTTTTTCTAGAAAGGGCCAGAAATAGTCAATACATGAGGCTTCTCTGGCCATTTGATCTCTAGCACAGTGACTCAACACTACTGTCATTGTGTGAAAGCAGTGGTAGACAATATTTAAACCAATGCCTGGGGGCGTTCTAATAAAACTTTATTTACAAAAACAGCAGCCTGGATTACAAACACGGAGCTGTAGTTTTCTGACCCCTGCTGTAGAACATTCCAGTGTGTGAATATACCACATTTTATTGATCTGTTCTGTTGATGAGCTTTGGGGTAGGTTGCAGTTTGAGACTATGAATAATGCTGCTATGAACATTCTTGTACATGTGTTTGGTGAAAGATGTTTGCATTTCTGTTAGGTATGTTCCAAGGAGTAGGATTGCGAGGTTGAAAGTTATACATATGGTCAGCCCCGTAGCTTTGCAAAGTGGTTGTCCCCAATTTATGTTCCCCCTGTCCGCAAACAGCAATGCCTGGGCTTTCCAGTTGTTCTACTTTCCAGCGCTTGGTATTTTCACATGAACCTTTCCAGTGGGTGTGTCCTGGTATTGCTTTATGGTCTCAATTTGCATTTCCCTGAGAAGTAATGAAGCTCAGTACCTTTTCATATGTTTACAGCCATTTGGGGTAGCTTTGCAAGGTGCCTGTTCCAATAACATTTGTACCTTTTATATTGGCATAAATCACGTCCTGCCCTGATGATAAATCTGGCAGCTTCCTTTGAAGAGTTTGGTTTTTTCTTTTCTTCTCTAAACTTGGGAGTCTTCAGGGGTCCATGTTCTATATATGTTACTAATTTGTCTTTAATTCCAGAATCTACTGTGAGATGTTAGCCCACTAGGAGTTTGTTGAAGTCCTCTTCCCTTAAGGAATTTTGATCTTGTGCCTTGCCCATATAACTACTGTTTTGAAATGCAGAAGCCTAAGGAGCCTAAACTATCAGAGATTGGGACCTACAAGAATTTAGACAGTGGGACCCTTTCTGGGCTCAGGCGAGGGGGTGTGATGGTGTGCACTGGGGTCCATCACTGAACCAGCCCAGGTATCTGAGTGTAGGTGTGAGCGGTACTTGATTCCTCTATCCACCCCTGTCTTTTTCCTCAGGACCCTGAAGATCCTCCATGAGTTACAATTTATAGTTATAAATTGTAAGAGTCACAGGGGAGAAAAACCTTCAAATGGGGCAGGTTGAGAAGTAAATCTGTCTGAGGAGGGAAGATTAGTGATAGTGATTATCATCTGGCAGATTCTGAAATAGACTACCGTGTGTGTGTGTGAAAGAGAGAGAGAGAGAATATGACTGTTGGCTGTGGAATAACAATGGCTTATGTAAACCACACAAACCTAGCTGCATTGAAGTACAGCGTAGCAAACAGTCCCTGTAAAAACAAAAAGAGTGTAGCAACCCCAAATTCACTAAGAGTCATCTGAATATACATTGCAGCCTTTCGAATAGCTTCCCAAAGAAGGGACCCGTGGATAATACATATTAAAACTTCTTTTTACAATCCTCCTTTCTACAATATACAACAGCTGCCATGAAGTTATTTTCTCCTCTTTATCTCCCACATTTAAACAAAGTGAAACAAACCAAAAAACTCTGTCTAATGCAACCTTCTTGGGCTCTGATTTTGATCCTTCCCTTATTTCCCAAGTCTGTTAGAAGTCACCAACTGAAGTTCTCCCAGTTCCCACTGGAACCCCCACTAGCCCTTCCTCAGCTTATCTCCCTTATTATTTTATTTTAAAGATTTCATTTATTGATTTGCAGAAAGAGAGTACAAGCAGGGGGAAGTGGCAGGCAGAGGGAGAAGCAGGCTCCCCGCTGAGCAAGGAGCCTGATGCGGGACTCGATCCTAGGAGCCTGGGACCATGACCTGAGCTGAAGGCAGACTCTTAACTGACTAAGCCACCCAGGCATCCCTCCCTTATTGATTATTGCATTCAATTAAGAAAAAGCTCAGCAGCCAATCAGACAAGATTCCTTCCCAGAGTGGGGAGGAAGAGAGCAAAGGCAAAGCTGATAGAATTTTCTTTAGGGTTTAAGATAAAAGAGGCCATGAATACCCTCATGAGTTCATATTTGTGTCCTTGCAACCCTTAGATTCTTGGTCCATGCAAGTATGTATCTTTTGAACCTTTAAAACAAACAAACAAACAAAAAAAACCAAGTTACTTTTAGGGAAAACGAGTCTCTGATTTGATTCTTGCGAGTAAGGACACTGAGCCTGCGACTATGATAGGAACTCATATTTGGGGCTTCTACTTCTGAAGACTAATCATGGAGCAGGTACCAAGTGCCCGAGGTCTTTACTGGGGTTGGCCACCCAGGCACTCTCTGCCCCGCATGTACCAAATTTCGCAGGAAGGAAGCATGTGTTCAGCAGAAACCGCACTGGGTGCACAGTGTGGGCACCGTGAACCACTCGCATCAGGGAATGGTGGGAACCCTCCTGAAACCCACCTTCTCAGATGCTCTCCTTTGAAAGGCCTGCTTTCAGGGAGCCAGGCCTCCTATGGTAACCGCGTGTGCACTGTGAGAAAGAACCCTCCCAGCAAACCCTATGAAGCTGTCCGATCATTCTCCCCATTTGGAGGAGAAGAAACTGAGGCTCAGAGGGGTGGAGAACTTTTCTACCAAGAGCTAATAAGTGGTAAAAACTAGAAGGAGACTATGTTTTCACCAGGCCACACTGCCTCTCAATTATTTATTTCAATTTGTAACTACTTAATAGCCCACACCTACTGAGTCTTTTCTATGGGCCTGGCACTGAGTTAACAGCTCATTGACACCTCACTTTATGAGATCTTCTGGTAACTGTTATCTCCATTTTACAGATAAGGAAACTGAGGCACAGAGATACTGAAAATTGAACACTGGGTCATAATAATCATGGCCATGTGTTGGGTGCTTTTTAGGGCCAGACACTGCGGTAAGCATTTTATGTGTTCATTAAGTCTTCATAATATCTTTATAAAATGGACCTATGGCAGCTCCAGAATTCAGGGGTGGAAGGCAGCCAGGGATAGCAGTCTGATTGGAAGGAAGTTTAAGGTTTTCTGTTTTTAAAGATTTTATTTATTTGGCAGAGAGAGCACAAGCAGGGGGCGCGGCAGGCAGGGGGAGAAGGAGAAGCAGGCTCCAGGCCAAGCAGAGAGGACGCTGGGATCATGACCCAAGCCGAAGGCAGATGCTTAACCGCCTAAGCCACCCAGGCGCCCCCGAAGTTTGAGGTTTTCTATCCTTTTATCTGACTGAGGAGATCTGATTGTCCACATCAGGAAGTGGGAGGAGGGGGCACCTCCAGGAGAGTGGGTGCCACTGTTGTTTCCAGTTTATGGCTGAAGCGCAACAGTATTAAGTAACATGTTTAAGGCCAAACTACTCCTGGGGGGCCCCCGGATGATTCCAGTGTCCCAAGGCATGTTCCTCGTGTGTGTCTCTATCAGCTTTGCTGAGCGTCTTCTCCCTGGTGACCCCTGTAGAGCAGAGCTGAATTGGAGGTGAATCTTAATGGAGGAAAGCTAGCATGAGAAGGAAATCAAAAGTTCCAGGAGCCAAGGCTGACGCAGGGCTCCAGTTCCTGGAGTAGACTGCCTCCCGGAGAAGCGAAAGCAACTCACTTACCCAGTCAGGAAAGAGGACCAAGTGGAAACTTCCAGCCTCTGGGCTTTGAAGAGTTTTCAATGCAAAGTGTCCCGATCTGTTAGGTGGAGACAGCCCCATGTAACTTCTCCCTCATTCTCTCCCCCACACATACCTTTGCCCCACCCTGACCCCCACCCATCAGAGAAGGTGACTTACTGGGGATGCGTGGCCGGGGGGGTGGGGCGCTCCTTGGAATCCTTGTCGAGAGAGGAGGTGTGGACCCAGCTGAGGAGAGAACCTGAGAGTTTATCCAAGCCCAGAGTGGCAAACCTGTGCCTTTAGCCGACTTGGCAGGGGCAGATAGCAGAGAGTTAGAAGGCCAGGCCAACCAGAGAGCTCTCCAGGCCCCGCTGAGCCATTGCCATTGTCTGCCCTGCTTCTCTGCGTGCCCTGCCCAACACACACAGCACCTGTCCTGAAGTGATACAATTTGTGAAACATACCCTTCCCAGCCCTCTGGAGAAAGTCAACAACTGGTGCTTTTGTGGATTCTAAAAAGTAATGGTTACTGTTATCCTGCTAATAATGCAATGTGATGTGATGTTGAGCTTGTTTTTATAGCAGAATTCATACTGATCGAGAGCACCGTAAGATCTGAAGGGGACACTTCTGTTACATTTTCCTGCAGTTTAGAGGGAAATTAAATTCGGCAGCAGGGATTGCCAATTCAGGCATTTACCAAGAATGCTGGAGGGAACCCTTGCAAAGCACGCGGGCTTGTTTCAAGGGCAAAGGTGATGCTCAGCAGAGAGGTGACTTCTGTTTTCTGTCTACCTTGAAGCCCCACCACCCAGCCGAGCACAAGGATGTGACTAGTAATTTCCCAACATTAGGATTGTGAGGAAAACCGGTTGCCCCCTTGGCTTTTAAGTTCAGGCCAACAACGCTGGACAGGTTGACCCAGCTCTCCAGGCCTCAATGTCCTAATCTTGCAAAATGGAACTAACCACGTTCCTAACACTGTGGTTAAATGAGACTATGGATGGCAAATGTGGGGCACTGTAGCATCTGGCGCTGGCTGCTGATAAAGCTACTGGAACCATTAAGTCACACTGAGCACAGGTGGTGAGTGCAGCCCAAGGATGCAGGCAGGAGGAAGGGCTTCTGCATTAGCTCAGGGAGTCTGCGCCCACTCCCATCTCTGAGAGCAGCCAGTGGGGGTCTGCCACCACCGTTCCTTACCCGGGGGCCTTCCTCAAGCTTCTAGAATTTCCTTCAGGCTCGTGTGGCCCACCTCCACGCAAGCCACGCTTTGGGGAAAGATGACTCCACCCCCTTGCTCCAGCAGTGGGCTCTGATTGGCTTACAGGGAGCCGCGTCCATTTCCGCACGGGCCAGTCATTGGTTCACAGGCGAGCATGTGACCCAGGGGGTCCAATCAGGGTGCATCTTGTTTGGCCCTCCGCTTGCAGACCCGGGGAACGTGCCTACGGGAGAATGGACCTGCTGGGGCTGCGGGCGTGTCGCCGGGAGCAGAGCTGACAGAAAACACCTGCGCGCAGGTGGCATTGTGAAGCCTCTGGATCATCTACCTGGAGGCTTGAGCTTACCTGCACTTTCTGTTTGCATGAGACGGATCCCGTCGACTGCACCAGCCAGTTCAAGTTGCCTTTCTCCGTTATTCACATCTAGAAACATCCATCCGCGCTGCGCTTTTAGAGAAGCAATGATCTGCTTTCATGTCTGCCTTGGAGAAGACAGTAACCTCTCTATTATCCTCTGCATTCACAGCTTCTCGCCAGTGTCTAGGACACCTCAGGCACTTAATCATTGTTGAAGCCATCGGACATGACTTACCCTGTGGAACTTGCGGTCTCTGAAAAATGAGACACGTGGTTTTGAATCTAAGATGTGAGACAAGCTGTGACCAACTCCCAGCGCTAGTCCTCCAGGCTGTCAACATTGTCATACTTAATCCTCCTTGAAGTGACCATATGATGCTGTTGTGAATGAATGACAAACCCATACGAACCAGCTGGGCTTTGGGGAGAGATTCATGGAGAAGAGGGGAGGGTTTTTCTTTAAAAGGTAAGTTGGAATTTTTATTGAAAGTAAGAGACAGGCCCCAAACAAGGTGTCTGTTCGAACACTTTTGGTCCAAATGGGACAGAAAATTGGTTGCAAAATGGCTTAAGCAAAAAGAGACAGAGAGAGGGAGAGGGAATTTATCAATTCGTGTGAAAGAACAGTCCAGGGGCAGATTGATCCTCAGGAGTATAAATGTGAGCAGAATTCTAGCTTCTGTCCATCGCTGAGATCTGCCTTCCTCTGTGTTGCCTTCAGTCTCCTGCTCTGCCTGGGAGCAGGATGGTGACAGCAACTGCCACCGGTACTCCTCATGGGTTCACAGGAGGTGGGAAAGAGCTGGGGGCTCCTACCTCACTGGCCCATGTGTCTGTCCCGGAGCTAATGGCTGCAGCTGGGAGGTGTTACGCTTTGATTAGGTTAGGCTTCAGGTGCATGCTTCGCCCCTGTGGTGCAGCCCCCTTGTCAGTCCCTGAGACACTAGGGCACTGTTGCTAGAAAGCCCAGGGTGCTGGGGGCAAAAACAAGGGCTGTCCACTGCACTCAGCAATGGATAGGAAGAGTGGGAACAAAGAGGTACACACATTCTCCCAGCTCACTCTGCGAAAGGCCTGCCCCTCATCAGACCCTGTGCTGGGAATACAGGGACACGTGAGAGACGGGGCCTGGCTTTGAGGAGCTCACAGCCCAGATGACAGGTGGGAGTTTTATTCCTGTGTGGCTTGGGATAAGGATGGGGCACAGTGCTGGGCAGGACCTCTGTCGTCTCCCCACCCCTAATCCCTTCTCTTTCCATTCGGTGTCAGATCCCCAGGTCCCATCAAGGAGATGGAGGGGATGCAGGCCTGCCTCGAGAGCTCTGGAGGGACCCAGGGTGGATTAGGTCTCTGTCTTCCTGAGGAGGAAATGTAGCATTAAGGACAGGGAGCAAATTAGCACTTGAGAGAAAATAGTTTCTCTAGGTGATGCCTGTTTTAAAGGTGGAGCTTGTTTGTTATCCCTCTGGACAGCCCTAGAGCCTGTGTGAGGCCTGGCACATAGTAATCCGACATGCAGTCAGGTTGAACAAATAATTTCTTGTAGTTCTGCCCCTACCCCCAGCTTCTTTAGACTTCTAAGACTTGGCCTCAGGGGGTGAATATTGCCTTATGATTTATTTTGATTACAATGTGAAGCCCAGTGCCTGGCACATAGTAGGGGCTCAGCTTGGTTTCCTGGTATCTCCATAAATGCGTGGTGCATCGTCAGTCTGCAGAAAAGGAGGGTCTGTGTCCTTATAAGCCTTGCTATGGAGTCAGGACTGACCGATTCTTAAGCATGCAGAAAAAGAGAGTGATGATAATGGACTTAATGATCACTGACTGAGCACCTACTGTGTGTTAGACTCTGTGCCGGGAACTTGACCGGTTGTTTCAAATCCTCCACCAACCCTTCAATATGGATATTATCCCCGTTTTCTACATGAGGCAACTGAGATGGGGAGATGGTGAGTAATTAGCTCATTCTTTTAGAGCAGGGATTAGCAAACTGGCCGGTGGGTCAAATCTGACCCACCACCTGTTTCTGCAAATAAAGTTTTATTGGCATATGGCCTCAGCCATTCATTTACATAATGTCTTCAGCTGCGTTCGCTCTACAACAGCGCAGTTGAGTAGTTGCGACAGAGACCATATGGCCCACAAAGCCTAAAATATTTACTATCTGGCCCTTTACTGAAAAAGTTTGCCTGGTTTAGAAGAAACATTTGAATACTTTCTCTTTGCTAGGCTGGAAATCAGATGGGATGGGGGGGAAGGCTTTGTAAAGAAATGAGACTTGCTGGGCTGGCAGAGGATTACTACTGCAGGGGTTTGAACAGGGGAGGGACAGGACTGCATTTGTGTTTCAAGACAACCAGGCTGGCTGCTGAGTGGAGAATTGTCAGCAGCAAGCCAGCGTGCAGGCAGCGAAACCTGTTAGAAGTCTGTTGAAATAATCCAGGCAAGAGGAGCCTGGGCGGGAAAGTCCCAGTGGGGTGAAGGATTTAGGAGGGAGAGTCAACAGGAGTTGGTAACTAATTTTTAGGGGGTGTGGAGGAGGGGGGAGAGGGAATCAGGGAAATACCTCCTATTTGGTGGGGGGATTAGAGGCATCATTCAATGAGGAGCAGGGAGGAGGAGGAGTTACTGATGTGGGAGTCAGAAGCTGAGTCTGAGAGGTGTTGAGTTTGAGGTGCCTGTTGGATGTCTCGGCCGAGATGTCCAGCTGGAGGTTGGCCTGATGGGTCTGGAGCTCAGACGGGAGAGGCACGCGTGCACTGGCAGGTGGTGACTTAGGCATCTCCAGCAGAGAGAAGTCCACAAGCAGGAAGAATGAGCTGAACAGCAGGCTGCTCTTCAGACCTGGGGCCGAATTCTTGAAAACCCCTATTCTTGCAGCTCCAGCACGGGGCTTCTTCTCATGTCCTCCTGAGACCATTTCTTGAGCCTCAGGTGCAGCTGCAGCCAGGGAGGGGGGGTCCAGAACCCAGCGAAGCCCAGCTCAACCCCCAAATGGTCGGGTCCTACTCCAGGCCACAGAAGCAGGGAGACAACTGTCTACCTAGAGTCAGAGATCCCGGGAGAGCTGGAGGCTGTCACTCTTAGAAGTTGACACCTGTCATGCTGATAAGGCCTTTTCTGGTGCCTCACACCCCCAGCTGTGTTTCTGCTCCAAAGCATGGCTCCAGGGAGCTGGGCTGTACCCCCCCCCCCAAAGCCATTTTGCTGGAGTCGTCTGCTTCTGCGGGCTCAGGTGAGTACTTGCCGGTTGGAGAGAGCTGGCCAGGCACCAGCTGGCCCTTAGGTACCATTTTGAGTGTACAGAGCATCCAGGATGCATGCCTCATATATGGGCCTGGGACGGATGGCAAGTGGGAGGCATTCTGCACGCTGGAAATGTTTTGCACCTTAAAGAAGGCTGAGGAAGTCTTTTTCCTCTAAAGATATGACTGGTGCCTCAGATTTATTTTTTGCCTTGGAAGATTTCAAGGCTGCCTGAAACCCTGAGAGGGGGTAGGGGAAGCAGGGCCCTCAAAGAGGGCCGGCTCCCCCCCGGGCAGAGAGCAGCTCAGGAGTCCCTCCATCTGGGAAGATGCTAGTTTTCCTGGTCAAAGCGCTGGTTGGCTTCTGGTCTAGTCTGCCTTGGAGTTTTGTCTGCCTTTTCCCCTTGCTAGTGGAGAATGTTGCCCCCGTGTGCCACAAACCAGTGTGGAGAAGGACGGGCTCTCACCTCAGCAGTTTGGACAGCTGAGGGAAGGTGGCCCTCTTTCCGCACCTGGCACGCTCTGCCCCTGCCCCACCGCCACCCCCCTGCTGCCTCCTCACGTCTCTACTCACCAGCTACTGACTAATGCTTGCTCTGTGAATCAGAGCAATTTTAGTAGCAGGTGATAAATTCAAGTCCAGTTGACTTAAGCACAGAAGGGAGTTCATTGACTTGGAGCACCGAAAATTTCAGGAGTGGCCCCTCCAGGTAAATATGGATGCAGGGGCTCAGATGATGTCTGAACTGCCCGTCTCTGAGCTCTGCGGCCCTCTGTGCTGGCTTTATTCTCAAGGCAGGCTGTTCCCACGCTGCGGGGAGATGGCTGTCAGCTCCAGGCTTCCATCTACTTAGCTTGGCATTCCCAACAGAAGAACAGCACCTCCTTGCTAATTACCACGTGGTGAAAGGCCTGGAATTCAATGTCCGCGGCACCAGCTGGAGTCACGTGACCGTTCCTAGCCAATCACGGGGGCTAGGACAGTGCTGGGCTCTCATTGGCCAGGCCTGGGCCACGTGTCCTGCCCTGGAGCCAGGGGTGGGGGTGGGCTCCATCTGAGCTCCGGGGACCGCGTGTGGGTGAGCCGTGGTTCCGTGGGGGCCGTGTTAGGGTTGTTCCCCAAGGGGGAGTGCAAGGGGCAGGCGGAAGTAACGGAGGGGTATTATGCTTGGTGCCTCTGAGTACAGTGATGTGGAAAGGTTGTGGACTGACTGGCCCTCCTGACGGGAAGGAAATACTAATGGCGGAATGGTGCAAACGAGGCAGCTGTCTACGCAGGGTTAGACCGGGTACTGGAGTCCAGTGGGGGTGGGGGGGCAGGGGTTGTGCGTGAGGGGGCTAAGTGGGGGGTGGGAGTGTGAAGGGAACCAGCACCTGGGGAGGTGGGGGAACAGAAGCTCCAGAATGGGGTGGGTGAGGGATGGGCCTCCAACTTCCTCCCTCTTGCCCTTTGTCCTCCCACCTTCCTTTCTTCCTTTCTTTTCCCTCCCTCCTGTCAGCACCGGGAACACAGAGATGGACAAGATGGAAGCGTTCCCTACCTCTTAGTGCTTCTGCTCTCCTTGGGGGAGAGATTAAATAGATAAACGAGATTGTTTTCCAAAGATGAGCTAGAGCGCGTCTTGGAGGAGGTGACATTTGGGCAAAGACCAAATGCTGAGAAAGAGCTGAGCCTGGGAAGAATAGGGGTGGGAGAGGGAGGGACAGCGAGCATGGTGGCCTTGAGGTAGCAAAGAACCCCGGGTACTGGAGAAATAGGCAGCAGCCCATGTGGGTGGAGCCTGAGGCTGGAGAAAGTGCTAGAGGTCAGGGTAGGGCTAGGCAGGAGAAGGGGCAGTCCTGGAAGGCCAGGCAAGATGTTTGGACTTCGGGGCTATTGGAAGGGAATTGAGCATGGCTGTCTCCTGGTCTAGATGCGGGGGATGATGGATCCATGCTGTGGCTTGGGCCCAGCCTTCTGGAAAAAAGAGAAGGAAGAAGGATCAATGTCATTCAGAGCCAGTTCTGTACCAGCTGCCATCCATCTATATCCCTTAACCTTCAGAAAGACCCTGTGAAAGGTGTGATGCCCATTTTACAGATGATGAAAACAAGGCTCAGCAAGGCGAGTGGCCCCAGGCCTCTTGCCATACTTTGTGGAGCTAGAATTTGAACTCAGGTCTTTTCAACTCCCAAACTCTTCCTCCTACATGAACCTGCCTCTCGCCACGCACATTCAAACGAGGCAGCAGTCCAGAGTGATTCATCGCTTTTCTTGCCTTCCCGCCGCCTCTCGTTTCCTTTCTTAATTTCCACATTTCTGCGCTCAAACAGGCTGGTATTTAAATTTGCCAGTAGCAGAGTAGCAGATGGGGGTGGGGGTGGGGGCAGCATTGGCCCCTCAGAGCACGAAGGATGGGAGGCTGAACCCCACCTGGCCGCCAGGGCTGGTGGGACCCTCCCCACAAGCCAGATGCTCCCCGCAGCTCTCGCCAACACCCCCCTTGCCCAGCTCCTGAAATGGTTTCAGAGTAAGAAAGAAGATATGCTTCTCCTAGCACGTAAATGTCACTTTACTTCATGTCTTCCTTTTTTATCAGTGCACTGGGAAAGTGCCTGCTATCTCCAAAGAAACGGTTTTGGTTTCATCTTCCAAATGCCACCACAGTTGGTGCCGGCACAGGGCTTAATAGCAGATTATTTTTACAGCTTGTACTCTTCCCTGTCTTTGAATCCTGATACCATCTTAGCCAGACACGTGAGAGACTTCAGTGGAAGATTGCCATCACAAACACTCCATATGTCCTGCATTATGGGGACTTACAGAGCCCTTCCACGGACACCCTAATTCTGGGACTGGACACAGTGTCCCTGACGTGGCTCAGGCTTGAGAAATTTGCTGCAGAAGAAAGAGTTCCTGTTTCACGTAGACATTTTGTAATGCCTGTCTGCTGGTTTTTCCTGCCCAGTCACTTCTGAAAATGGGACCCTTAGTTCATACATTTGGGTGGGGATGAAATCCACCTCTACCCACCTCCCACCCCCTATTTTTAGGGGCGATCACATTATCCAGACCTGGCCAGTGGACATATTTTCTCCCTGATCTACCTTGGTGATTCAGACATGAACAGGAAACCCAAGCCAGGCCAGTGAGATTTGGTCTGGGGACTTATATGGGAAAAGAGTAGTTGTCCTGCTAAGAACTGGCTGAACGGGTAAGATGGAAACCAGAAGCTGCTGGCAGCCAGAGTTCTGGGAGAGAGTCTCCTTGATAATGAGGCCAACACAGGAAAGCAGAGCTAAAACTTGGATGCGAGGGAGAGAGAGATGGGATTCTAATGACATCACTTGGACATCTGGATCCAGCCATTCCTGCAGTTAATTAATTTTGGAGTTGATAGCTATATGCGTTCATAAATTCAGTTTGATGGCAGGATTACTGACTAATAGCTGTTGGTACGATCTTGGCTGCATAAAGCAGCCTTGTCTCTCAGTTTTCCCACACCCACGTTACTGCAGAGGTACAGCTCATAGCAAGAAGGATGGGTAGGAGCAAGGCATAGACGCCACTCCTTCTCACCTATGTGGACACCATGGGAGCCATCTCTTGAAGGCTCACCTGCTCTCTGGGGATCCCTGAGAGGGATGTTCAGAGTATAAAGGGCAGGGCTACCTGCTGGCACAAAGTTGGCAGTTGGCCGTTGGCAGGGGGAAAGATGGGGGTCACAAGAGTGAAGAGGCCTCCCATGGCCCCATCCTTGCTTTAACACAGGGGCCTTAGTCCTCCAGTTTACACTTAGCAAGCGGCTCTTATAAGTACTTTCGTTCTGCTTATTTCCTCCCAGAATTGCACTTAGACTCAGCAGATAGTTACCGAGGGGAATGCCAGGTACTGGGGATTGACCGACTTGGGTCTGGGTTCTTCCATCTTTGTCCCTTAGTAACTGTGATGTTGAGCAGCGTCCCTGACCTCCCAGAGCTTTCTACTCCTTATGTGTAGATCACGAATAGCAGCATGACCTGCTTCAGAAGGTGATAAGGAGGACTTAAAGTTCAGCCCTGGGTCTGGCACACAGCAACTGCTAAGCATTTACCAGCACTACTGTTCTAGAGATGATTACGTCCTAGGCCCTGTGTGTGGAGTGGGGGTGGGGGTGGATAAAGGTAGCCCAGGTTTTAGAGAGTTATGTAAATGGATTATTTCTATGTTGTATAGTTGATGATAAGATGGACATAAACCACTTGTACAGGCAGCTCTGGGAGCCCAGAAGGAGAGGTGTCTGATCAGTAGGTGGGATTCAGGGAAGGCTTCCTGGAGGAGGTGACCACTGAGCAGAGCCTTGAAGATTGAATAGGAGTTGGACCAGAGACTAGTAGGGGCTGATACTTAGAGGCATAATATGAGCAGGAAGTGTGCCCAATTTGAGTAACTAGACGGTAGAATGTGATGGAACATGAGACTCAGAGGGTAAGATTGGAGAGGCCCCTGGAAAGATGTTAGCAAGAGTTCAGGGTAGATCCTGCGGGCAGCAGGGAGCCTTGGAGGGTTTACTAATGAGGGAGCAGAATGGTCAGATTTGAGTTTTAGGAGTTTCTCCCACTCAGTGTGCAGTGGGGAGATCAGAGGGAGAAGTCTCCATTGAGGGTGGAGGTTGTTGGGGGCATCTGGACCAAGTTAATAAGGTCCACTACCGGGCAGAGGTGGTGTTCTGGAGGGAGGGGGAGAGCCGAGACAGATGGGAGGGAGAGAGCTCAGCTCCACAAAACACCAAAGCACCCAGTTTCCCTCTGATTTTTGGTTCCCTTGACTGCGAAAACACGTCACGTGTGCCTTACAGAACGATGGGTTGTTTACCAGGATCTCTAAATGCTGACATCATCTCTCCCCAGATGAACGTCATTTTTTTTTCAGCCCATCTGCCATAAGCGGGGCATATTTTGCCTCAATCAACAGTTGGCTATTTTCATTTTTTTCCATCTGAATGCCAGTCCCGACTCCTAGCTGTAGATCTGATTCTCTAAGTTCTTTATAGGTTAGAGCCCTGGACCACTTACTAAATCCACCCCCCCACCGCCGCCCCCTGTATTATCCCACTTTGTTTTCACAGAAACCTCAGGTAATAGCTATAGTGGATATCGTGTCCATTTCAGACACAAAAGAACAGAGGAGCTGGGAATTTAACTGACTTGCCTGAGTATCTGTTAGAGCTACCTTATGTGTTTGGGTATTTTATTTCTGTTTTAGGGGCATGTGTTTGTTTTCTGTGCTAGATACTTAGGCATGAAATCACATTTTAAAAGATTTTTGAAATCCAGGGATGCCCCTCTTTTGTCAGGTGATAGATGTAGCCCCTCTTTTGCCCGGTGGTAGATGTAGCGGACCGGTGTTCAGCATCCATTTTTACCTTCCTTCTGCACTTGCCCAACTACATTTCCCACAGTCCCTTGCAGCTGGCCTTCTAGATGTTCTTTAAGTCAGGCCAGTCAATGGCACACATAGGAGATGTGCTCTTCCCTTGAGGCTGTTCGCTGTGTCCTGTTTTAATATTAAGCTTCTGTGACCTTAGCACTTGCTCGTGGCTGTGTGTGTTGGGCAGACTATGGGAGATGTGCGCGGTCTCATGGCAGAAGTGTATTTGTTTTGAAAGTGCACATTAAGTGCGTATGCAGACACGTTTTCATGGGTTAATGACCAGAAACTCTTATCCTAGACAAAACTGCTCGAGTAACCAGATTATACATAGTGCAAGAGGCTGATCGCTAGCTGTATCCGTGAGAACTGTGTTGGTTGCACCCAGTGGGAACCTGACCAACAGTGGCTTAAACAAATAGGTGTGTGTGTGGCGGGGGGTTCGTTCTTTCACCACAAGATCCCCCAAGATAGGGAACCGCTGACATTGATTCAGCTGCCCCAAAGGGACATGAGGAACCTGAGCTCGCTCTTTTTTGTCTTTCTACTTTGCTCTCCTTCGCTCTCTCATAGTCACAAGAGGACTCCCGCAGACAAGAGGTCATTTGTCCTTCCTGCGGCTTCCCCTGGTTGTTTTCTTTTTTTTTTAAAGATTTTATTTATTTATTTGACAGAGAGAGACACAGCGAGAGAGGGAACACAAGCAGGGGGAGTGGGAGAGGGAGAAGCAGGCTTCCCGCGGAGCAGGGAGCCCAATGAGGGGCTTGATCCCAGGACCCTGGGATCATGACCTGAGCCGAAGGCAGACACTTAATGACTGAGCCACCCAGGCGCCCTCCCCTGGTTTCTGAGAGTGGCTTTGTTTTGTTGCTCCCTCTACTCTGGGTGTGGCCAGGACGGCCCCAAGCCGCCGTGCCCCATATGCATCTAATGCCAACAGCAGCTGACCCCACAGCACTCGGCCCCGGGAGCAGCCTGGGTGGCCACACGGGTGCTGCTTGTGTAAGTGACTAAGGCCAGCACGGATGACGGCGGTTTTAGCGTTGTTTCAGGGTAAAAGCAGATCCAAAGCAGCACAAAGTGACGAAAATTCACAAGCCTCAAAATATGGTGATGAGGACTGCCGATCAGCCTGGCTCAGGTCTGGAGTCTGGATCTCAGGCCTGATGCTCACTGCTTCCTCCCTCTGGCCCTGACACGTGTAATCCGGTGCCTTCTCGGACCTGACAGTCACTACTGAGTGGCTCCTGTCCATACCTGTCACCTCATCTGGAAAACTGGGACACCTTGAACCACGGGATTTATTTCCTATGGTCCAAACCTCAGGGGGCTGTGGTGAGGCTTTGGTAGGATGATGCAGGTTCATCCCTTAGCCCCGTGCCTGACCCCATTCCCTGTTGGAGGAGGAGCTGGATAGTCAGCCAGAAGATCTCTTATGTTCAGCGGATCACTGTTTATGAGAAGCATTTACATATATCATCTTACTGAATTTAGCCCAGTGGGTATTGGCACCCGTGTTTTACAGGTGAATTAACCAGGGCTCGAAAAGGCCAAGCAGTTCACCCCAGGTCACTTCGATTTGCAAGTAGCAGAGCTGGGACTGGAGCGCCGGCCTTCCTGTCGCAAGCACCAGGGCCACGGATAGGATGAGGCAAGTGAGGCACTCTTTTTAAAAATTGAAATCTATACAAAAAGAATCCAAGGCAGATATCCACATGGCAAAATATCACAGTTTTATTTATTTTTTTTTTTTTAAAGATTTTATTTATTTATTTGACAGAGAGAGACCCAGCGAGAGAGGGAACATAAGCAGGGGGAGTGGGAGAGGGAGAAGCAGGCTTCCCGCCGAGCAGGGAGCCCGATGCGGGGCTCGATCCCAGGACTCCAGGATCATGACCTGAGCCGAAGGCAGATGCTTAATGACTGAGCCACCCAGGCACCCCAATATCACAGTTTTAAACACAGGATCCGTCTGACTGATTTTTCCTTTTGCTCAGATGCCAGTGGGGCTTGGCGCGGCTGTGACTGACCCTGTCCTCCTTGCTGGTGGCCGAGGTGGCCCCGGCAACCTCGGGCGTGCATCCTCCTCCACGAGATGCACACGGAGGCTGCGGACTGGACTGTCCTCAACTCCGGCTCACCTCCAGCACTGGGAGGAAACCCAGCCCCGCCCGATCACACACAGTGACAGTTGGGAAGGGACAGCACTCAGAAATGTTGGGGTGCTATTTCGGTTCTGAAAAGAGGCTTGGATGTGAAACTGCCAGGGGGCGGTGCTTGATCCAAAGGACCCTCACTGCAGTGGTGGAAGATGGGGTTTGGGGCAGAGCCAGAATTTGGCCAGGGGACCTTCCTGATGTCACCAGGTTGGCACAGGGCTTGGAGGCTGTTGGCACCTGGGTCCTTGTCCAGCACTGATTCTCCAGAGTCCCATCCTTCTGCTCAAGGCTGCTTAATCTCTCTCTCCTCCTCTTCCTCCTACAAGGTAATCTTGCAGAATGTTTAGGGCGCTTAGTTATAATTCGAATCTTTTTCGATCAGACCTGTCTATTTTTGCACCAGTAATGACTGGGTCTGTGCCTCGGTCCCACCCCATAGTGAGGAGTTCCGGGGAAGGAAAGCAGCAAGATGAACAAGTCCCCATTTCCTGGGGAAGGAGCCCAGCAAGGTGAGATGAGGGACTCCGGTAGACCTCCAGCCGTGCTGAGAACGTCCCTTTGTGCACTACAGCACAAGAAAGCAGCAGATTTCTTCTAGAATGTTGCTTCTCTGGGGTTCACCTTTCCCGTGCTGGTGGGTCGGGTACTCGGGAGCCAGGGCCAACCTGGCAGGGATGGCAGGAGTGGTTGCGCATCTGTGGGCAGTCCGCAGGAGCCAAGGAGCAGCTGGACAGGCCTGTGTTCTCCGTTTGTCACAGTCCCCACCACTCCCTTTCGGTTTACACTTGCGCTGCTCTCCTCATGTCTCTCGCCTGCCTTGCTATCGCAGAATCAGTGTCTCTCTTCTCCCCTCGTTGAGACTTAAGCCTTTTGCATCCCAGTATCAGACCATCTGCCAACAAGGCAGGGGAGGGCGTCCATTAGCTCTCAGATCCCCCACATCAGCCTTTCGATTATTGTTCAGCAAATGTTCACCCTCTTCCTACTTCCCTAAGCCTCTGTTCAAGGAGTGTATTCCCTGCCCCACTGGTGTTGGGCTTGACCTTGTGATTTGTTTTGATCAGTAGAACGTGGGCCAAAGTGACAGTGTGCCAGTTTTGAGCCTAGACCATAAAAAGGATCACACATGTCCACTTGCCCTTCTGGTAGCTCCAGATTTCACCCACGAGAATAACAACCTCCGGGGTGGTTGCTGTTTTTCTACACTGGACCCAGAATAAGCACATGTAGAGAAAAGCCATCTCAGGTTTTCTACATACCTTTGAGCATAAGAATGAATTCTTACGGTATCCTGCTGAGCTCTGGCGTGGTTTGTTACGTGGCAAGATCTGCCAGATACTGAGCTCAGGACTTTTTGAGAAAAAAAGAAACTGTGGCAGCGGTGAGTGTCGGTGGTACTGACTTGGGGCCAGATCAGCTTTGGTTTGACCCTGGTAGGATCTTGTACTTTTTCCCTGTGAGCTGAGGCGTGCTACTTACCCTCTCCCTCAGGAGTGTCCTTGTGTGATAAAAGGGTACAGTCCCCCTACTTCACAGGGCTATTGTGAGAATTAACATGGATTGTATCTGAAGTACTGGACATGTAGTAGGTCCTCCGTGCCTTGGTTTCCTTTTTCCCCTTTCTTTCCAAATGCTGCCAAACTGTTAAGTTTTTTTGTTTGTTTTTAAGATTTTATTTATTTGACAGAGCAGGAGAGAGCACGAGCAGGGGGAGCGGCAGAGGGAGAGGGAGAAGCAGATTCCCCACTGAGCAGGGAGCCCGATGCGGGGCTCGATCCCACGACCTGAAATCATGACCTGAGCCGAAGGCAGACGCTTAACCGACTGAGCCACCCAGGCGCCCCCCAAACTGTTAAGTTTTGAGAATGGCTTTGTGAATCGCCATGTCACCAGAAGCCATTTGATACAAGCTTTAGATTTAAAGACGGCAGGCCATGGAGGGAGGCTGTCTTGCTCTAATTCTGGCTGCACCCTTCCTCGCTGGGCGACTCTGGGTCAGCTACTTGATCCCCCCTGCACCTCAGCAGTAAATGGGCGCAGTGACATTTCCTAGCTCAGGGCTGCTGCAGGGGAAGGATTCTCTGAGGCAGAGGAGTGGCAGGATGGCAGGAAGGCAGGAAGGTGGCGCCCCTGGAGAGCACCCTGTAGCTACAGCCACGGTTGCTCATGATGCAGGACTTCTGCATTCCTGTCCCACCTTGTCTCCACGTCTCTCTGCCAGTGTTTCTCCAAGTAGGGACCCCGGACCCCCTACCATAGAATCACCTGGCTGGAGAAAAGGGTGTTGCTGGTTAGGGTTCGGACTCCTGGGCCCCGTCTCTGACCCATAGAGTCAGACTGTCTGTGGATGGGCCATAGCTCCTGCCTTTCAGCCGTCGCCCCACCTCTGACCCAGGCTCCTCCCTGCCGGGGGGTCTCCTGACTGGCTGGGGGCACAGAGTCAATTCAGGACTCAAGTGTGAGGCACTCTCTTCAAGCCAGATCAGAGCCCCACGCTCTGTTTGCACAATATTTTACTTTTGTCGACAGAAAGTCCTTGGAGAAGCTGCCTTTGTCTGTGCGCCGCTGGGGTGTTGGCAGTGACCCCAGCGGCGACCTGGGAGGGTTCAGAGAAGAGGCCCCGTTTCTGGGGCTGGCCGCCCCTGAATCGGCAGCTGGGTTCTGGACGCCCCAAACATTGAGAAAGGTTTTCACATTTTACACCGTTGGGAAAAATCCAACACTGCAGTTGATTTCGGTGATAGGGAACACTAACTTTGAACCCCAATTACGTGAAATATTCTCATCCACATTCCATTCCTCTCCTTAGTAATAAACTTGTATTATTTTTTAAAACTTTACTTAGGTACTATATTTTGAATTTCATCAATAAAAAATGTGTGGAGATTTTTTTTTTAAATCTTGTAAATACAAATACTTAACATAATTCAGTTTTGCCTCTTGACCCACAGTTAAATATTGGCTCTCTGGCCGTTGATAGAAAAAGTTTGGTATTTTTTTATCTACCCCCCCCCCCGATCTCACTAACCCCTTGGCCCCTGTCCTGCGGGAGAGTCCAGGGACCGGTTGTGGGGCTCAGACCTGGAACTACCTGCTGGCCCGACAGGGCTCACTGTTTCACTCTTCCCTTAGTATCTGTAGCAGTTTTTACACACACACACACACCCCAAAACAAAGTGAGAAACGCCATTCAGAAAATGCACTGTCCCATGCTGGGATGGGTGGTGCAGCCTTGGAGGGGCGCCCCTTCCACCCGCCCCACCCCAGCGCTGCTCCCCACATCCAGGCCCCCCTCCAGAGGCTCCTCCCGACATGGCTTGTGTTGTGGATTTGAGCTTTTCCTCTTCCCCACTCGCCTCCCCCCATGTCCTGGAGGCTGGAGTTTCCCACGGCAAGAGTAACAGAGCGAGCATTATTATTCCGTGCTGTAGCTCAAGGCAGAAAGGGGACGGAGGCGTCCTAAGGCCTATCCCCACTGCTCACAACTGACCGACCCGCACCCAGTAAGACAACGGGCTGCTGCTTAGATTCTTCCATCCTTAGACTTGATTGTCACGTGGGGCGTTTCCCCCCTTTCTTTTCTTCACCTTCAGAACTGGCAGCTACCTGCGCCCTTCCCCCACGCCAGGACAGAAAGCAGGGAGCCAGCCATCCCCAGTGCCAGCCAGGAAAAGAGGAGGTGGAAGCCAGGGTAGGGGGTCAAGGGGAAGCATTGAAACCACTGAGGAGGAAGAGGGACACGGGGCGGAGAGTCACTGGGGTGGCCCTGTGGGCCCCCGAGGCCCTGGAGGCCCAAGCCCCATGCCAGCAAATGGATCCCTGGCTCCCCCACCCAAATCCCCATGGCCCTGGTGGACTCAGATTTGGAGTCTGTCATTTGACTCTGAGATTAAGAACCAACAGCGTGATTTCAAGGCTTCGTGTACTTATTTGTTGGAGGCCCCGTGCCTGCCCACTTCCAGGCCGGGGCAGATGCTGGAGGAGGCCTGAGAGTGGCGTGTGCATCTGGCCCTCCCAAAAAAGGGCATGGAGCCCAGAGAGCATGAACTTAAGCAACAAATTATAAATGCACTGAATGCAGTTTTCCAAAAACATTAAAAGGAATCATGTCATAATATTGTCCTAAAATTTGCTTTTCTCACCTATCTCGAGTCTCCCGGTGAGTTCTGCCTCATTCATTTAACCGCCTTATACTTTTCCAGTTTTCTCTTAGTGCCAGAATTTATTCAACCCACACGTTCGTTGATGGATGTTTGGGTTGTTGCTGTGTGCGTGAACATGCGTGTACACCATTCTGGAACGTAAATCTTATGGGTCTAGATTCCTAGTAGGAACATTTTGGAGTAAAAGGGAATTCGTGTGTTTCACTGAAATTGATTCTGCCAAATCACACTTTAGAAAGCCTGGACTACTTTGTCCACCAAGTAGCTCCGAGTTGGATGTCCACTTATAGATGGGGAAACTGAGGCACAGAGAAGTTCAGTGATTGGCCGATGTCACACAGCTCATGGGTGGTTGTACCAGTTTTCACACCCGGGTTCGCCGGACTGCAGGGCCAGACCTGTCTGCCACGGTGCGGGGCAGGGAGGTTGTAATCGGCCGCTCAGGGATACTTGTGGATGTGACGGCTAGCTTGAGTTTTCTCAGGAACCCTCGTGAACAAATTCAGAATTCACAAAACCGCCTAATGGGGGCTGTGATTCACATTTCCTCCGCAAACCTTTCCTTTTATAAGCACGCCCTCTGATGCATTTCAGCATGTGGTTCTGCAAAAGCCGGCTGTTCATATAGTTTTCCAGGAACCATTCCTGGGGAAATCCAGGTTCACCTGTGAGCTCGGGGGACACCACAGGCAGCCCCTGCCTTCATCTGTTTTGTTGATGAACATCCAAAGCAGAGATGCTGATGCTAACTGCCTAATGCAATAGAAGGCTCTTCCCCAGGAGGGGAGTGTTAATGCCAGGAGTGGCATTCGAGCGTAAGCTGGACGGGCAATGTCTCAGGGTGAAGTGGGCATGGTGCGTGTGTTGGAGGGAGGGAAGGAGGGAGGCCGGGAGGCCGGGAAGAGAGATGAGAGCTCAGCCTGCAGTGGCCAGAGCAGAACGTGTTGTGTTGGTGGGTTTGGGGTTAATTTTTCTGTTCCATTTTCTTGGCCAAGAATTTTTACTGAGTGCAAAGAACAGACACCTACTGAGGTCCAGCAAAAAGACAAATATATTTGTTCATTGGGCAGGTGTTCCCTGCGTATCTACTCTGTGCCACACACTACAGAAGGTCAGTGAACCAGGCGCCGAATAAAGAAACAAGGCCTTTGCAGGTAGTGCTGGGTGCCGTGAGGAGACTGAGGAGGATGGATACTCATGGTGGATGGAGCAGGAGGTCATGGGGGAAAGCACCTCTGAGGAGGGAACGTCTGAGCCAAGGCCCGAAGGATGAGAGCCAGTGTAGGAAATTTGGGTAAAGAACTTTCCAGACACAGGGAATGGCAGGTGCAGATGCCCTGAGGCAGGAATGGACTTTGCGGAGTAGAGCAGGAGAGAAGGAGGCCGGTGTGTCAGGAAGGAAGGTTCAGGAGACCAGGCCCTCAGGGGCCTCAGCTTGGCTCCTCCCGGAGCACCGGCAGGGTGGCTGTGCGAGGCTCAGGGGGGCGTGAGTGTTAGCACGTTCCCAGGAGGGACAGGAAGTTCAGAGGTGGGCCCAGGCTGTCTTTCTGCTCTCCGTCTGTCTGTAGCTTGTCACCTCGCAGTGTGTCACGATGACCACCTGAGTCCAGGCTGGAAGGCAGGGCTGGGAGGATGCCTGCAACGTCTGTGACACCAACGGGAATAGAGCCTCTTCCAGAAGCTGCGGGGAGCTCCCCCTTTCAAGCCGTTGGCCAGAGCTGGGTCTCGAGGCCCGCCGCGAGGGAGGCTGGGCGATGAAACCTCTCGCCTGGGGAGATCAATCGGCATTTGTCACCCAGGCTGGACCTGCCCCACAAACGAAGGTTCTCAGAGCAGGAAGGAGGAGAGGACCAGCCCTGGGATCTAGTGGAGAAGAGGAAATCTCAGGCCAAGTAAATTAGAAACTGTACGTTAGAGGCCTGTCCAAAGTGCAGGGCCAGCCACACCCCTACCCACCTGACCCCGGCTGTTGGGGGGAAGGTTGCTGGTCAGCTCCGGGTGCAGGGATCTCCCATGTCCTTAGTGGAAGGGCGGGCAGGAGGGAGCCTGTGTTAGGAAAGGCACGTGCTCCCTCTAGTGGCTGCAAGAGGTGAGCCCTGCAGGCTGCGGGGAGCCGGGCTTGAGGGCTTGATCCATCAATGATCCCGGAGCCTGGAAAGGGGAGGACACCAGTGATGCTGGGACGAGCGAACACTCCCTGGGCACTTACAGTACGCCAGGGACCCTCCTGTGCAACTTACAGACATTAACTCCGATCCCCTTTACAGCTCTGCGAGGTTGGTCCCATTCACATTTCCATTTTCACGATGGGGTCCTTTGCCCACTATCACAGGGACAGGATTGGACCTGCCTCCGTCCCACATGGAGACTGGCTTCCAGGCAGTGGATTCGGGGACTGCAGAATACACCCTTAAATGTCCCCCCCAGGGGACAGTCACCCTGATCATGAATTACATCTCTCCACTGTTTTAACTGGCTTATTTAAAAATCCTTGACTAGGGACTTAAGGGATTCATGGAAATCCCCGGATTTGGATGCAGAGTGCTGTAGGCAGCTCTGCACACTTCCCTGGACAGAGGCCCAGAGCAGCCATCAGATGGGCAAAGGGGTTGGGGCCCAAAGAAATCAAAGAGCCTCTGTTTCTTATTATTTGGATGTCATGCTTCTTCTTCCATAGACTTTTGGAAGGGGGGTAGGGATGGAACTGATTAGAGGATGTTTGTCACAAAAGCTTGTCTGAGCCCTAATCGACTTGTGATGATCTTAGATTTTGCATAAACCCAGTTTTTGTTTAGCTCTGGAAACCTCTTGACGTTCACACCTAATCAGGATCCCTTGAGGGTTGAGGACAGCCAAAGCCACCTCCCAATTTAAAAGAAAAATTTTCCTTTTAGAAGTCAAAAGGGAATGTGGAAATTTTGGTAGATTTTCAGTACTTGGGTTTAATAAAATAGTACTTTTCGCGTAAAGTTCAATGATTACTCATCTAAGTTTAGACAGCATCACGAGTCTCAGCTGGAGGAATCTATGAATGAATGGCTGGGAGCCAAATTGCCCCCTTGCCCTTTTCCCCATTCTAGAACAGGCACCAAGGAGCTGAATTATATTGACCCCAGGGCTGGAGTTGAGCTGAGATAACAAAGCATCTCCCATTCTTCCAGTTCCTGGAGAAGGTGGCAGAAACAAGGCCACCTCCACTTCAAACAAGCAGGGTCCTCTGCACAGGAGTCGGGGTGGGGGTCATCCAGGGCCAGCGTGGGGGAGGGAGGATGAGGTTAAGGAAATTTCTCACCCAAGCTGAATTCTTGACCATGTGGCTTGGGGTGAGGTTGATCCCGAGCACCCAGCCCCTATTCAAAGGATGCACAGAGGTCATTCCTAAAACAGGAGAAATGATTTTGAATTCCCAGCCATTGGGTAATAAAGGGAAGAGTATGGACTTTGGATTTGGTTTCTATTTCAGCCCCTTTGGGGCTGTGTGACTTTGGGTTAACCTCTTTGAGCTTCTGATTCTCCACCTTTCAGGTCAGCTTGATAATTACCTCTTTCCAGGCAGCCATAGGAGAAAGTGGGGTTCATTTAGCCGACACTGAGGGTGGGCCCCTGAGCACTGGGGGTCTGCCAGGCACTTGGGGTGCAGGGGACTTGAAGGTGCCAGTGCAGACCTCAGGGTCATGGTGTGGCATGTGGGAGACAAGGCGTTAGGATTTCTAGGGAGATCAGTGCAGGGGTCGGGGAACACAGGGCAGGGCTGCTGACCCCACCACCACCTGTGGCTCCGAGAGAGGGTCCAAGGAAGTACCAGTGTGGTGGTAACAGCAGGGGTGGCCAGCGCCTGGGGGGCGGGTACCGTTGGCCGTTTCATCTTTGCAGCAGCCCTGTGATTGAGCACTGTACCCCATTCTGCAGGACACTGAGGCCCACACTAGCTTAGATCGTGCCCGAAGCCTTGTTGACAGCCGGTGGCAGAGTGGGGTCTCATGCCTTACCCCACAGACCTCAGGTCTGACTCTGTCGGAGTGGGGAAAAGAGCATACAAGCAGGGGGAGCAGGAGAGAGGGAAGCAGGCTTCCTGCTGAGCAGGGAGCCCACTGCGGGAATTGATCCCAGGACCCTGGGATCATGACCTGAGCCGAAGGCAGACGCTTAACCCACTGAGCCACCCAGGCACCCCAAGTTTAACTCCACTCTTAACAGGCTCTAGAAAACCTGTTTCTCCAGCCCGACTGCCCAGGTCCTGGAAGGGCCCTGGGCCGCCTCCACATTTTGATGACCTCCTGAGGCTCATGCTCCCGGAGGCACCTCTCAGCCCGCACCCTGGCTCCCACGGACCTCACTGTGTTGAGAGCCGTCCTCCTGCCCTGGCAGCCAATGTTCCCAGTTGCATCTCTCCTATGAGGAGCACAGAAATTTGGGTAACTTTCACACGGGCACACAAGACACTCTAGGAAGGCACTTGGGCACAGAGAAGGTTTGGATCAGTGGAAGGACTTAGAGCTCAGTAACTAAGCACCAAGCACTTCAGCAGATCTGTCTGCCAGGCCTGACCTCCAGGGTCCCTTCCTGCCTCCAGAGGCACCTCTGCGGCCATCTGGGCCCAGAACTGCCAAGCTTTTCAATTTTTCACAAAAAGCTTCAAGTCTAGATTTTGGATGAAATCTGCCCACTTGTGAGTATTAACATTCATTATTCTGATATTATGCAGACTTTTTCAGCTCCGTAGCCTGACAGCTTGTGACTTTTGGACAGAAACTCAGTGATACTCTCCCCAGTTTGAAATGTTTGTGACTCTGACACAAGCCCCGGGGAGAGCAAAATTGAATACCCACGTATCCTGTGACACAGCAGTTCCACCCCTCTGGTTAGGTGCCCTGGAAGAAGCCTCACTCCCGTGTGCGGGAGCCACGCTGAAGGATACTCATCCAGGCGTTGCATGTAGACACGCGTAAGAGGGAAGCACGGGAAGCTGTCCGGGTGTCCAGCACCGGGCAGACGGCGTGGTGCTTGTCACATATTTGCAGTGAAAAGGAACCGTGGCTACATTTATTACCATGGACTAATCTCAAAGCATCACTTTAGAACGAGGAAAGCATAGTATTTTATTTACATAAAGCATTCGGCCTGACAAGTAATAACACGGATTTTTTGCGTGTCTATGTTCTGTCAACGTGAAGGCAGAGCTAGGAATGATGGGGGGAGTATTCAGGACGGTGGCTCCAGGGTGAGAGAGAGAGAAATAGGTGGGGGGGGGAGTTGCCCGTGAGGCTTTAACTTGATCCACCACAAAGAGCTAGGCTTTGTTTCTTAAAAGCAAACCGGGGACACACGAAGTGTTTTCTGGGATATGGCTAATAGAGTTCTTAATCTGCATGCTGGCTTTGCTTTGTGAAAATTCATCCAGCTGATCACATCATACATGTGCATTTTTCTGCACATATGTGATTTTTCAGTCAAAATTAAAGAACTTAAGTCACGAAGCAGATTTGATCCAAGCTGGGCAGTGGACCCACGCCGTTCTCGTATATTCGTCCCTGTTCTTCGTCGTCGGCTTGAAATCCTTGCTAATGAAATTCTGTGTGCCTGTAAATGCTTGGCAGTGACCCCGCAAATGGAGATCACAGAGGTTTTGTCTTCGCGGCTGCCTGGCTGGGTGGCTGGGGGTTGCTCTGTGAGGGCGAGTCTATGACAAACAGACATAGAAATAAGATCGGTCTGCCGCCTTGGGCTCCTCGTGTTACCTCTGTGAGGCTTGGGCTCCTCACCTCCCAAAGGGGAAGGGTAATGCCGGCCTTACAGCTCTGTGGGGAGGCTCCCCAAGTGTGGACCCTGTGGGGCCCCCAAGGAAAGAAGGGTAGCTCCAGGCCTTTGCACTGGATGTGACGATGAGGGGGAGACAGTCCTCGGGAGACCTTCTCAGCTAAGTCAGCGCTATTGGGAATTGGCAGGGTGCTTGTCCAGGGAGAAGACTCTTCCTTCACACGCCTATCCCCATCTCTGGCACTTCCTTCCCTCTGATGGGAGTGGTACAGCCTGAACATAGCCCCCCTCTCTCTCTCACACATACACACATGCACACACATGCACACATACATACACACACGTGTGCACGTGCACACACAGCCAGTGAATTGATGGGAAGATGATGGCTCATCAGCATGAGGATGATGTCTGTTCTCTGAGCTCATCAGGACGAAAAATAGCAAGGAGCTCCAAGAGGGGGTCCCCCAGGTGTCATTTTGTTCCACTTGAGGTCATTTGGCCAAGTCTGGAGATACTCGGTTACGAGGTAGGTAGGTGCTTTTGGCATCCAGCGGCTGTAAGCGAGGGATGCAACTGAACATCCTACCATGCCCAGGGCTCCCCCATAGCAGAGAAGGATCTGGTCCAAATGTCAGTAGAGCCCAGGTTCTGGCTTCTAGGAGAGGAGGGTGGAGGGGAGAGAATAGCAACTGCTTGGAAAAGCTGACACATCCCGTCCAGCGCGTGCGAATGGGCTGTCACAGGTTGGAAGCGTCTTCTGAAGGCTGGCCTCTCCGGAGCTCTACCTGCGAGCACCCCCACCCCACCCGCTGTTGTCCCCAGGGCCTGCCATCCGAGTGAGGCTGCGGAAGGAGTGGGGGCTCTCCCTTTGCCTGGACTGGCTGCCACGGGGCCGAGCTGGTCTGGGGGCCGAATCTGGAGCCCTTAGAAGGGCACAGGTGGACACATTCCAGTGCTGGCTTTCTCGCCCACTTGATTACTGACTTCACGGCCTACCGAGAAATAGTGCATTCGAGAACAGTTGAGGGAGGAAGGCCCAGAGTTTAAAGGGAGAAAAGAACCAGGGAAAGATACCATCACCTTGCTTTGGTCTAGGACTCTGGAGTCCCCGGCTTTGCCTCACTTAATACCCACAGCAGCCCTGGCGGGGTGAGCGCTACCTGCGGCCCGGGGACTGGTGAGGAGACTGGGCCCAGGCAGGCAGGTTATGGCGGCAGATCCCGCCGCTAGTAACAGACTTGAACTCGGGCCTGAGACCCCAGAGCTCAGAGCCATCCCTGCAGACCGCGCCACTCCAGGGCTGGACATGGGGACGGCGAGCTCTGAGCATCCAGGCAGCGGGAGGAGGGAGCGGCAGAGGGGAGACGCTGTGGGGGTCAGCTCACATGTGACACTCATCACTGCTTCCACCTCACCAAACGCTTTACACACACGGCATCAGCCGGTCCTCCCAGAAGCATTTAGCGAAAAGCTAAATGTTGTCAGCTCCATTTTCCAGAAGGACACAGAATGAAACCTACCCAGCGTTACCCAAATGGAGAGGCGCAGAGGCAGGATTCGAATTCCGGTCTCTGAAATCTAACTGGCCTACCACACAAGACTGCCTTCAGGTCTACGCTGCTTCTAGTCACTGTCGCCATGAGTTCGGGCCCATGAGGACGCAAAAGGCCTGGCTAATTCCCCTCGTGTCTTAGGAGATGGAAATGCCCCCAGCAGATCCACTCTAAGGCCTCAGGCTCGGTGCCTTAGCGTTGGTCCTTCTGCAGAAAGCCAGCTGGTTTTAGATGGACTGGCTGTGTGTGTGTTTAAAGAACAGAGTTGAAATACTGTTTGCTCAGAGGGGTGTGGAAATTTTTCCAGTGTTTCCTTGGTTACATGTTTTTCTAGGGTGCTAGGGGAGGCTCCAACAAATCATGTTAGCAGTAGTATTTTATACATTTCTAAATCTTTAACCTCAAACCCCCTCCACCCAAAAATCCATAGCACTGGAAATCGATCTTCGTTTGGGGTGACTTTGTTAACAGCTAATTCCCCTCCACAGCGACCATATCCATCTTTGCGTGATGCCAGAAATAGAAGTGCCCGGGGTTTTGGTGGGCAGACGGAGGGAGGGAAAACCTCCCACAGACATATCGGGTCGGGCCTCCTCGGGGGTTGTCCTCATGTCACATCTCAGACACAACCCGCATGATGTCACCCGATGCCACGGTGCGGAACTCCCCTCCGTGGTGTCTGCGGTCAGCCCAGGGCCCAGAAGTGTCCCCCTTCCTGGGCTTCAGTGTCCTGATGAAGTCACATTTCCTGGGCTGTGGATTTGGTTCCCGATAATTGCCTTGCGAACTGGCAGATGCAAAATAAACATTTCTGGAGCCTGGGGCGCACAGAGCTCTGGCGGCAGCCCACCACGAAGGCCGGGACGGAGTCCTGCAGGGAGGCCGGCTGGGCCTTTCAGGTGCACTGGTGAGGCCCCGTGCTCTGCCCTTGGGACACGCACACCGCGAGGAAACCCGGCACGGCTGAGGAACCTGACCTTCGGCTTGCAGGGAAGGAAGAGATGAGCGTGTGTGCCCGGGACCAGGCCGAGTACCCTTGTGGAATGTGGGTTTTCCACACTCAAAAAGCAGATAGGGCAATGGGAGCGTCCCCCCTGCCAGGCCCAGCCATGAGTCACTTTTTCCACCAGCCCCTGTCCCCCCTCCAAGTCTGCTCTCTCACACTGCGGTTGATCTGTGGAGGGAGAGCTGAGCCTGGAAAGGGCAGATCCAGGACCCGGGGCGAAGGGAGCGTGTCCTTCCCACTGGCCAGGTGCGAGTAGGGTTGTGGAACTTCCCCAACAAAGAGCCATTGCTGCAGAGGAATGGGCCTCCCTTCCCAAAGAGAATAAAATCCAAATTCCCACAAGGCCCTGCATAATGTAGGCCCTGCCTAGCACACCCCTCATGTGTTCACCTTCTGGATGATTCAGCCTCAAGTTTCCTCCTGCTGTTTCTCAGCTACCCTGGGCCCCTCACCCACATCTGCCCTGAGGGTGTTTGCACTGGCTGTGCCCTCTGCCTACAGTGTTGGTCTTAGGTTTCTACCCAGTTGTCACCTCCTCAAGGAAGCTCTCCATGATAACTCTATCTAAAATACTATCCCCATAACTTTATTTTCTCACTCTTACAGGATTTTTTTTCACTCTACAGCCTTTGTAATTACCTGGCATGATGCCACATATTTGATTATTTACTGATTGTCTGCCTCTCCCTCACTATAACATCAGCCCCATCCCTTGAGGGTGGGGATTTTTGCCTGTCTTGCTCACTAAGTCTGTTTTGGCATCTGGAAACTGGAGCTAATAATAATACAAGAGATTTGAGGTGGGTCTAATGAGATAACACAGCTAACAAATTTAGCTCCGTGCCCGGCACTTGACGCCCCTGCAAGAAATGTTAGCTTTAAACAGATTTGGTTGTTCAAGGGACCGTCTTAGTCCATCCAGACTGCTGTAACCTGGAGTACCACAGACTGGGTGGCTCACAAGCAACAGAAATTCATTTCTCATAGTTGTGGAAGCTGAGAAGTCCAAGATTAATGCACCAGCAGATTTGGGGTCTAGTGAGAGCCCACTTTCTCGTTCATAGAAGGCCATCTCCTCGCTGTGTCCTCACATGGTAGACGGGGCAAGGGAGCCCTCCAGGGTCTCTCTTATAAGGGCACTGATCCCGTTCTTGGGGGCTCCACCCTGGTGACTGAATCACCTCCTAAAGGCCCCACCTCCAAATACCATCACATTGGGTGTTAGGATTTCAACATATGAATTTGGGGGGAGGGATGGAGGGACACAAATGTTCAGTCCCTAATACCTCCCCACACCTCGACCCAGGACGACAAGTGTCACTCTACTTGGGTTTTCACAGTCTGTCCAAATACTCAACTGTTTAGGTCAGACTTTTTATTTTCCTGAGAAGTATTTTAATTTGCATGCCACTCACTAATGAAAAACCTAGAAGTCTTACGAGGTAGATACAGTTACGATGCCTACCAGCTTTTCATGTTTAGTGCCTGTGTTGTCTAGAGCTAGGTGTATTAATTATTGCAGCATGACAAATGACCACAAGCCCAGTGGCTTAGAACAGCACAGGGAAAACAGTCTCACAGTTTCTGTGGGTCAGGAATCCAGCATGGCTCAGCTGGTCTGCTGCTTTGGCATCGCCCAAGGCTGCAGTCGAGGTGTCTGCCAGGGCCGGGGTCTCATCCGAAGGCTTGACTGGGGATGGATCTACTTCCAAGCTTGCTCACATGGTTGTGTGCCAGATTTGGTACCTTGCAGGTTGTTGGATGGAGGGCCTCAGTGGCTCCCAGGCTGTTGGGGAGCTCTCTCGGTTCCTCAGTGCTGTGGCCTCCCCATGGTGCAGCCAGTGGTGTGAGCTGGCCGTGGGCCCATGAGGTTGCTTCATCACAACCAGCAAGGGAGAGAGTCTGCTAGCAAGATGGAAGTTAGAGCCCACCAACACTGACAGCCCACCAACACTGAAGTGTTCTGTTGGTTAGACTCAAGGGGCGGGGGCGGGGGGGTTATCCAGGACATGACGGCCAGGTTGTGGAGATCACTGGCGCCATCTCAGATGCTGCTGACAACAGGGAAGAACCTGTGAGATGTAAGCAAAGGCTTAGTCCAGTGGGCTCAAGATTATCCCCTCCTTTAGATTGTAGTAAGATCCCTGAACCTGCCCACACCTCTGCTCAGGTCACCTCATAGTCAACCTTTGATCAGGAGGCAATTGGTCTCTCTTAGTTCATGTACCAGGCGACAAGTAGCACCATTGCTCAAAGATGGTTGTAAAGAACTCGTGTGACCCAACAAAAGTGGGTCTTTCATCATAAAGCTCTAGTGGCTGGCTGGGGTTGGGGCTGAGGGAGGCTGGAGCACTCTGCGCACGGAGCCAAGATCTCTAGAGAAGGAAGGGGCTCAGACATCCGACCTCTGCTCCTCAAGATTGGAAGTCAGGAAAACTCATCAGAGTGGACTCCAAAGCTCCCACCTAATACCCACCGGCAGAGGAGGACAAGAAACCCACGTTGGAACTCATCCGGTGGGTGGGGGCACCTGGCCAAAGATGGAGAGCCCCAAGGATCTTTGTGGGGGGCTGCTTTTGACAGGGCAAGTGGACGAGCTGGAACCCCTTCAGACCCCAGGAGACCTCCTACAACTGGGTCTGGGATCAGTGCGGATGGTGAACTAGGAGATCTGGGAGGACTGTGTGCAGCCTGTGTTCCACAGTGACCCCTAGTGGCAGCAAGAACGGGTGCATGGTCCAGACGCCCGATTCTGTTGTTTGGATGCTCCACTGGCCCCTTTGGGACCAAGTAAATGCCAGTGTTCTTGAACAGTAGGCGTGGTGAGGAAGTCAGAGGCTCAAGAGGAGGTGTCAGACTTTTCAATGAGGCGTAATTTATTTATTGAAGACACGAAAGCAATAAGGAAGTCGTTGAATACTTCACAGGTCACAGAGATTTCTAGAATAAACCAGAGGTCAGCAAACTTTTATTTGAGGATCACATCATAAATACTTATAGGCTTGCAGGCCATATGTCTCTGTCCCAGCTAGTGAACTCTGTCCTTGTCACATGAAAGCAGCTGCAGGCAATAAGTAAGAAAATGAGCAAAGTTGTGTCCCAGTAAAAGTTTATTTACAAAATTAGCCAGCCCGCCGTGGGCCCTAGTTTGCCGCCCCCTGGAATAAACAGTTGAAGTCAGTCTTTCCATCTTCAAAAAACAGAAGATCATTTACTTTTTTGTAAAATGTCCTTTCCTCTCTGGGGCAAATTAAGTCTCATCCATGGATTTGCTAATTGCCCTTTTCTCCTTTAAATTGATAGAGGCTCACTGGTGGATTTACTTATTTTTTTCCTCCTTTGGATAAACAGAGGCTTATCAACAGACTTTCTAGTTGCAGTTCCCTTCTTTATATAAGTGGAAAGTTATTGATTAGTTATTTTCTGCTTTAGGTTACTAGAAGCTCAATCATAGGCTTGCTTACTCTTCTTTCATTGTTTGTCAGTTAGGCTTGATTCGGTCATTTTAACGCATTGACACACAGACACACACACACACACACGTACAAGCTTAAGAATGTACTACTTGTGGTCGTAAAAGTGAAGCTGTTCATCTTCTGCTGTGAGAGTCTGGAAAAGCTTATGCATCTCGAACAGTATCCACCAGGATTGTCCAAGAAGACACATGGCTTCCTAGTACGCGGGCACTTCTCTCCTGTCTAGCCGCATGCTGGCCACGCAGCTCAGGCTGGCATCAGGATTCTCCACTAGACAGTCCACATTCTCCAGCAGCCAGTTCGGAGCTGTTCCTGCCCTCAAGGCCACAGCCAAGTCCAAGGCCTCGGGGGCAGGTCTGGGGAAAAACCACCAAGTGATTTGGGAGAACCAAGGAGTCTGGGTCAAAGACATAGGGATTTCCTCCCACCTCTGCACCCCTCCAGACAGACCTGCCATTCATCCCGAGCGTGTTTTTTCATAACTTCAAGCAGCGCTTTTTAACCATGATGTGTGATACCTGTAGGTATCCCTTACGTGCTCCTAGGTATTTGCTGTAGTTGTTTGAAAACAGTGGAGCTGTGCGAACAGTCTTGGGTTATTATATTTTAAAGTACATCAGATGAGAATTAGCCTTCAATTACTGTCTAACAGTTTGATCAGAGAAACAACTGGAGGGATTTATCAAAGGGATTTGACATTATGCAGAGTTGGGAGGTGGTTGGACAGCCTCCGTGAGCCTGTTTCTTTTGAGTCTGGTGCTGGAGACTCAAGTCAGCAGGGCAGCCACCAAGAAGGCAGGGTGAACGAGACGTGGAGGGGATGAGGACAGCCCGGAGCCGCAAGGACAGGCATCCTTTATCGCAGGATAAAGGTGGCACCTGCCTGGGATTCAGAGGACTTGTAGGAGCTGGAAGCTGTGGGCTGTCTGCTGCCCCCGTGCCAGCCAGGTGAGCCAGAAGAGCGTCGGTGTGAATGAGCCACGACCGTGCCCCCACACCCCACCCTCCAAGCATAGAAATAGTGTATCTGCTGCTTCTACCTTCCCAGTTCTTACCTACAATGTCTCCTGTGGCACATGCAGCCAGAAACTCTACAGGGGGAGGAATTCTGGGAATTCTAACTCCGCTGAGTTGACACAATCCAAACCCACCACAATCACTACATTAAAAAGTAAATAGCAGTAAATGAATCGATTTGGGCTTTTATTAGAAATGTCATTCCCTACCATCTGTTTAAATGAAACACACATATGAGGGGCGTGCCTGGGTGACTCAGTCAATTAAGCGTCTGCCTTCAGCTCAGGTCATGATCCCGGGGTCCTGGGATCGAGCCCCACGTTGGGCTCCCTGCTCAGCAGAGGAGTCTGCTTCTCCCTCTCCCTCTGTCTCTGCCCCTGCTCCTGTGCGCTCTCTCTCTCACTCACTCTCCCAAATAAATAAAATCTTAAAAAAAGACCGCACATATGAAAAAGTTCTGATATAGTAGGAAAGGCTTGGGGGTCAGAAAACCTAGATTCATAGGACTGTGTGATCTAGGACACGTTACTTAATCTCTCTGAGACTGCATTGCTTTGCTTGTAAAATGAGGATTAAAAATATCAACTCATCTAGATATATAAAAGATACAGCTTGGTGGCTGCATATAGTAGATGCTCAATAAATCAAAAAGGAATTCATCAAGGCACTTAACAACAGCATGCCCTATGGTGTGGTGCTGTTTTCAGAACGGACCAGTCCGTCCGAGTCTCTCGCTAAACTGTGAATCCATGATGTCAGGGATTGTGATTAAAGGACTAACATAAATGAACAAATGAGCTATATCCCTTGGTGCTAGGCAGAACGGGTGCGGCCACTCCCATTTAAATATAACAAATTAAACTTTAGTAGTTGATCGATTAAGTGGCCAAACCAGGACCAGACACTGACCTTCTGCTATCTAACCTAGTGCCCTTAACCCCACATCCTTACGTCTCTTCGGCATATCAGAACATTCTGGGAGTATTACGAGGAAGTGGCTTTGTGTTCAGAGCTGTTGCTTTTTCTTTTATGTCCCCATAATTCTGAAGCTGTCATTCACAGTTGGCTTCACAGGCCACCTGGGAGAAAGCCTTGCTGGAGAGGCCGTGCTCCACCTGTCCACAGAGAGGTGTGTGCATTCTGCTTGGGCTGACTGAGTTCCACCTGTACTATTGATTCATAAAGTCAGTCAGTTATCCAACAAAAGGGATTAAGAATCTGTTACGTGCCAAGCATTGTTCTAGAAACTGAAGACAACTGTGAACAAAATGGACGTGGTCCTGGTCTCATGATATTTGTGTTCTGGTAGACTGTGGTAGCCAGCCTCTAAGATGGCCTCAATGATCCTTGCCTCCTGGATTCACATCCTTCTGTGGTCCCTTCCCACTCTGAACAGGGATAACCTCTCTCTCTCTCTCTCTCTCACACACACACACACAGGAATGATGGAGGTGACTTCTGGAGTAAGGTTGTAAAGACGTTGTGCCTTCTATCATGCTCTCTCTTGAATCCTTCACTCTGAGGGAATCCAGCTGCTGTGTTCTAAGCACATCAAGCAGCCTTGCGACAGGGTCCACATAGTGAGGAACTAAGGCCTTCAGCCAACAGCCATGTGTGGGTGCCATCTTGGAAACAGACCCTCCAGCCTCAGTCCAGACTGCAACTCACGAGAGACCCTGAGCCAGAACCACCCAGTTAAGCTGCCCCCAAATTTCTGACTCACAAAAACTGTAAGATAATGTTTCTTCTTTTAAGACTAATTTAGTTTTGGAGGAATTTGTTATGTAGCAATAAATAACTAATACATGGGGAGAGACAAATCATGCCCAAAATAATGGCAGATGAAGGATAAGTGCTATGGAGAAAAATAAAGCAGGGAAGGGTGAGGTGGAGGGAATTGAAGTCTTAAGTAAGGTAGTCACTAAGGCCTCACCAAGAAGGTGACAGTTGGCTAAAGACCGAAAGTAGTTGAGGGAATGAACTGTGTGGAAGAGTCTCTCAGGCAATGAGATCAGCAGGTGCAAGGGCCCTGAGGCAGGAGCTTGAGTGTGTCATCAACAAAGAGCCTGATGTGGCTGGACCAGGTAAGGGGAGGAAGATGGTAGAAGATGAGGTCAGAGAGATGATAAGGGGCCCAACTGTGAGGCACAGAAGCTCCATGATGAGAAAATCATATGGCTAATGACCCCAGGCATGTCTCAGTGCCAGGCGTGGCCTTTCCCATGCATTGCCTCCAATTCTCACCAAATAGGGTAGACACGCTTCCTATCCCCACTTGCCACATAAGGAAACTGAGGCCCCAGAGGTTATCGAACTTGAGGCCACACCATCAAGTAGGGATTCAAATCCAGGTCTGAGGTCCTCAAACCTGTGGTCTTAATAACCACCTGGAATTTGGGTGGGAAGGAAAGAAGAGGGGGCTTCATCCGTTTCCCTGAGGAATCACTACACTCTTTGATGCTTTGTCCGAGTTGGGATCCGTTGACCCCTCTGTTGTAGGAGGTAAGTATGCAGACTTCAGGCCCTGGATAGAGCACAGGCCATAAATGACCCAATGGGCTGGAATTCAGGATGGGTCCAAGGTTCTGAGGATTAGCAGAGTAGCTTGGGGGCTCTCCAGCCCCAGGGCAAAGCGGGACCAGCCGAGGCCCACTTGGCAGTGGAGCGCGCCGGCTTTGGTCCTGGCTCCCCACAGACATGCATGAATCACCACGGGCAGCCCTGCGCGGTCTGCCCAGGACGCGCCGTTCTGCGGGGACCACGGCTCCCACTGGGAGCTGGGGCCAAGCAGGCAGAGTCTGTGGAAAAAGGCTGTGGTGGGGTCCACCCTGGCACCCGCTGAGTTCTGTGCTGCCCCAGATTCGCCCGTGGCCTCCTGCCAGCCCAGTGGGATTCAGTGCATTGGTTTATTTAAAAAGAAAAAAAGCCAGTAGAGCACTTTTTGAGAAGTCAGAGGCCCAGATGTTAGGTTTTGCTGCTTTCCCTGTCTAGGTTATCGCAACAAGCACAGCGTCAGACGACACTTACTTCATGGGGACTGCATGCCAACGACTGCACCGATATGTACGTTATTTTTTCACATCTGGGCCTCCTCGCAGTCTTAGGGGGCAATGCCTTTATTATTCCCATTTTCCAAGTGACGAACCTGAGGCACAGAGAGGTTAAGTAACTTAACCAAGGTGAAGAGGGAGTTTTCACACTCCCTAGGCACCTCTCAGCTTAATTCAAGGTCACACTAAGGGGCACGGAGGGCACCCACTTCTCCCCACTTCCTCAGAGCACCCATTGTTCCATGTGCGGCTGCAGGTTAATAGTGTTAGTTTAGCATTAAACTAGTTTACTTTTGCTTATTGATGCTAACAATATAAAGTATACCAGCAGAGACTCTTAGTTGGCTTCTCAATATCCATTCTTCCCTTCTTCATTAACAAAATTCCGGTTTTATTTAGTGTGGCCTTGTGTCTAGCTAAAAGACCCCAATACCACCCCTGCTTACAGCGAGAGGCAGGCAGGAAGATAGAGGCCAAAGTCACCAGATGGGGCTTTTAAAAAGGCTCTTAATAAAGAGTTTAGTCACTCACTGGAAGGTGAGTCCTTTTGGTCCTTCCTCCCTTTGCCTCCTTTTTCCTGCGCAGAACTTCAGAGTAATGGCTGGATCCCTGGCAGCCACTTTGGACCATGATTCATCATTGAACATGGAAGTAGTATGCTGAGGGTGGTTGAGCAGGAGGCTGGGATATTACTGGCATCATGGCACAACCACATCAGCCCCCTACTGCCTTCTACATGGAAAGAAAGGGAGCCCTACATTTTTAAAAAACTGTATTTGGGTTTCTGTTCTATTCAGCTGGAGTTAAACGTATACAGTTTGTTTGTTGAGCATGCTGGGCACTGAACTAAAACTGTACATATAATTTCATTTAACCCTTACAATAACCCGGTGAGTTAGGTGGGCTCTGGAGCCAGGTAATCTGGACTCAAAATTCTCGCCTCTTTCAGCTTAGGCAAGTAACTCCATCTCCTTGTGCCCTATTTTCCTTCTTTCTAAAATGGAAACAGCAGCAGTGGGGTCCACCTCATCAGGTCACCCAGGAGATTAAACGAGGCTGTGTGCATAAAGTGCTAATAGTAACACCGGGCATGTAGTAGGTGCTCCGTGAATGCCAGTCCTTGTCCCTGTTGCCCAGATGAGGGCATCTGGGTGGTTGGGTCCAAGGCTTCACAGCCAGTTAGGGAGAGAACAGGAATTCGAGGTCAGGCAGGATTCCGTTGCTAAAAGAAAATAAATTAGCTGCTCCCCGTTAGATGATCTGTAAGGATTACTCTTGTTTTGAATTCTGTGTAGTCTATTGCTATATGTGTCTATGATAATAAATATGGAGCTAAAATGTGTCACTACTTTTCAACCAGTAAAGAAACGCTCAGTTTAAACAAAAACACGGAGCCCAGCTCTGTGCCCAGGAGTGGCAGGGGCCAGGAATGTACAAAGAAGAGTAAACTGATAAGTCAGAGCTGCTGTCCTTCAGGAGCCCCCAGTCTGATGAGGCAGGGGGGCCCATCCATGGTGCTGACACACTGTAATGTAGTAAGTGCCGCAAGGCCATGTCCGGTTGTGGAAGCTCAAAGAAGGGGCTCCTAACCCAGGAGTCAGGGAGGGCTTCCTGGAAGAGGAGACATTAACATTTAATGCTGAAAGAAGGTGTGGTGGGCCGCTTTTGCCACAGCCCCTCGTGATCCCTGCCCGCCTCGCGTATTCACATCCTTGTGTCAGCCTTCCCCTTGCGTGTCGCTGCATGCGCTGTGGAGAGGCCCCCACGGTGAGGAACCCAGAAGGACTTGCAGCCAGCGGCTGGTGAGGACTGTGGTCCTCGGTCCAACAACTCAGGAGGAGCGGAATCTGCCAGCAGCCCCGTGGGCGGGCTAGGGGCCTTGTCGGTCAGGCTTTGGGACAACTGCCACTCCTGAGGGCATGGTGGGCGTGGGGACCAGCTGAGCAGGCATCCAGAAGGAAGAGAGAACGGGGTTTAGCAGAGCCCAGCGATCTGGTTGGGGTAGAGCTCAGGCTGCAGATGTTCCGCCCCACAAGGGCAGGAGTTCACCTCACTGACTGACCACCAGCGCCTAGAGTGTGAAGGGCGGGCGGGCGGGCACACAGTAGGCACTCAACACATATACATGGGAGGTGTGATCAAGGGAGGGAAATGGTCAAGGAGGATCCTGGGAGGAGAGCTCAGGGCAGGCAGCCGAGGCCTGCTGGCCTGCTCATGGAACCTGGACGGGTCCTCAGGGCCCCAGCTCACATTTCAGCAGCATGATAGCTGCCCGGTGAGAATGGCCCAGGGATGAGGAGAAGGAGGCCGAGGAGGAGGCCAGCATGGGCCTGCTGGTGGGAGATGGCCTGGACCAGGCTGGGCCTCGGGGAGGGGAGACACGGGCCCAGCCCTGGGGCATTGTTGGAAGGAGAGCCCACAGACCTGCCCGTGGATAGGATGTGTGGACAGAAGTGGGGGCATCAAGGGACACCTACTGTGACGGTCAGAGTGGCCGGGAGGGGAGCAGTGGTACTGTTTTTGGTGATAGAAAGCATGGCATCGTGACCTTGGGCAGGTCACTTAGCCTCTGCGTGCCTCAGTCTGAGCCATCAGTGAAGTAGGGGTAGTAAATCTACCTAGTAGGGCTGTTGCAAAAATTAAATGAGGTAATGGATGAAGACCCTGGAACGAGGAAGAAAAACAGCAAGGTTTACACACACGCGCGCGTGCGCGTGCGATTCATGTGTAATACGTGACTTACATATTACGTATGTGGTTTCTACATCTCTTGAGTTTTACGTTCTGCGTCTGTAACATGAACACGCTGGAGGAGGAGCGGCCTGGGCAGCTCACAGCGATGCCGGGAGAGACGGTCCCTCTTGGAATTCTTTTCCCCGGTTTCTGTCCCTGCGCAGAAACAAGCCGCTCAGAGGAAACAAGAAGCCTCTGGATGAAAACTCACTTGTGCCAATCGTAGCGGAGGCGAATTGCATCATGCGTTTGCGGCCTCTGCAAACGGCAGCCCCGACCAGCGGCCAGCAGGGGAATGATTAAGTGCAGGCCCGCGGGCGTCTTGCCATCACCATCTCACCACGACAGATGTATGGATTTCAGGCTGGCGAGTGCTGACTCCTTGTGGGCTCGAGGCCCGGTCGCGCCCGCTCCATGACGGGTATCGCGGGGTCCTGTGTCCGTGTGCCGGATGGGTCAGGGGCTTGGGGGTTGTGTTTCCGACTCTCAGGCGATTATGCAGGGGGTCCGTGGGGCCGTTCTAACACTCCAGATCGGTGGGTCTAAGCTGGCAGTGGTCTTGTCCCACAGGGAACGTTTGGCAGTGTTCGAGAACATTTTTGGTTGTCCCAACTGAGGGCGATCGAGTGAGTTGGGGTGCTGCTGGCCTCTCGTGGGTGGAAGCCAGGGATGCCGCTAAACCCCCTGCAACGCCCAGGCCCCCTCCCTCCCTCTGCAGAGAATGTTCAGCCCCAGACGTCAGCAGTGCTGAGGACAAGAGACCGCTCTAGATTGACTCGCTTATTGAATGAATTCTCAGTGCCCACTGCGTGCCAGGCCCTGTTCAGCCCCGACAGTGAGACTGGGGACGAGACCACTGAGTTTGTTCCCCTCATGGAACTGCCTCACAGTGCTCCGGTGGAGAGGACTGCTAGAAACAGGTACACAATGAAGTGTATTTCTGAAGGTGATCTCAGATCATGAAATCGCTGTGAGAACAGGCCTCCATGTGTGTGCGCGCGCAGTCATTTCCCGGGCACGGTGCTCTGCGTGAAGTGCTCACTGAGTTGTCAGCAGTTAAGAGTACTCAGCTCTGCGGTCGGCCAACTTTGTGCTCTTGGGCAAAGTCATCTCTCTGTACCTCAGTTTCTTCACCTGTAAAATGGGGGTTGTCACAGGACCCACCTGGTAGAATTGTGGGGACCAAGGGAGGGGATGTGTACGGAGCACCTCGAACATAATCTGGCCTGCTGTAAGTGCCCAATAAATGTCGGTGACATTCATTCATTCATTCCACACCCCCTCCTCATGGGTCAACAGAAAGTCTTTGCTCTGACTCCTTGGTTCCATCTCTGCCCTTGACCTTTGCCAGCTGTGATGGGTACCAAGTGCCTAACACAGAGCAATAGACCTTCCAGAAGGTATGAGAAGGAAGGTCACAAAAGGACGTGGTGGGGACTGGTCATGACAGAGAGTAGTCCACGCCACTCTGGGGAGGGTAATGTGTAGCTCTGTGTCCCCGGATGGCCCTTCATGGTCATCATGAACCTGAGTGGTCAGTGCATTTCTTGTGCCCACACAGGTCCCCAGTTGGCTTCGGATTTCTAGTAAGTTCTTCTTCCCGTCTGTGGCCAATTCCTGGGGGGCTGGGGTCTAAGGGCTCAGTCTCCTTGGGTGAGTTAGGAGCCTTCTGGTCACAAGTAAGAGAAGACCACCCCCCAGATGCTGTGGACACCCCCCCCCCAACCTCCTCACCTCCTCCCTGGAAAGACCCTTTGGACTTTCCATGGAGCAAAAGTCTCATGTGATCCCCTTTCTTTACATAAAACTCACCTAAAGTTGGAGGCAAACTCATGAAACCAGTTGAATTATAAAGCATACTCAAGATGAAACCCGACTCTAAACCTATTTCTTGTGTAAATGAGAGGTTTGGATATGCCTGCAACTATTTTGTTGAGTTGCTTGAAAACTTTCAATTGATTTTATTTGGTTTTTAAACTTCTTCCAATGGCATCTGCTTGTCTTAAATAAGAACAGGAGGTGGAAATGCCACTCTGAACATTTTCCTTGTTCAATTTTTAATGGAATAAATATAATAACATACAAATTAAACATCATGCAATAAAAAACAACACTTTGCGGGAGGAGTAACTTCATATAGAAACTCTGCAGTAAAACCAGCAGCAATAGTGGTAAGAGTAGCTCGTACCTATGACCCCTCTCCTGTGAACCAGGCGTTGCTCGAAGCGCGTTATCAGTATGAGCAAGATGCTAACACTGTCCCCATTTTATAGATGGGGACACTGAGGCACAGAGCAGTGAAGTGAGGTGGGTAGGGTAACATGGCTAGTAAATGATAGAGCAGGGACTTGAAGCTGTCTCACCCAGCTGCAGAGTCTGGGTCCCCAAGCACTGGCCCGGGGGCCTGGGTCAGTCAGGGTCCCAGCCATTACGTCGCAGGATGACATCACTCTTTCTAGTGGCTGAAAGGGAAGCCACCCCACTTGAACCTGTTTTCAGGTTCATTGAGCAAAGCCTGCATTTCATGACTGCTCGATGTCTTTGTAGTTAAGCTGAGAAGCCATATTGGTAGATGGATTCTCTCAAAGTTTCTTCCTCTGCCAAAGTTCCCTTGGGCTGCAACCCTCAAAGGCACTTTGTATATACGGACTTCAAAGCCAGTTACATCCAGCCTGACGTGACTGGAGGGTGCCTCCCAAGGCCTGGGCAGAGATGACAATTGGTGATGGAGCTGTTTTTAATGATGTTTCATTTTAATCAAGCCAGAGAAAAATGTGCAAATGCTCAAAAGATTGTTTACAAACTCCAGCTGTGGCCACTGACCCGCATCTAATTCTGCTAATGACATAGACACGAGTTTTATCCCCACCCGCGGAATACATTTCCAGCCATCCCCACCTTTCACCCTGCCCCCATTCCGGTCCCCACTGCTATCCCCACCCCGAACCAAGAAACCACTTTTCTTTGTGACTACAGTTGCTGTAATTAGCATTGTCTACACGGCAATAGCAGGCCTGTTCCCTTTCTTTCCCCGTCCCAAGTTGTGCCATTAAAACAGAGAGCTTTGAGGTTTTGTAAAATCTAAACATTCCAAATGTGTAGGACTGCGTTTGTAAAAAATTTCAGAGGAAGAGTCCCACTTCAAATTTCCATTTATAACCAATTATATCTGTTAGGATTAGGTTTCACTAAATTTAACAGGGAAAAAAAAAAAAACACCCACCCCAAATATGTTATGCCTTAAAAAAGACCAAAGTTTATTATTCTTTCATAAAAAATTAAGAGACACAGACTATCTTTCTGCTCCACCATCCTCGGCATGTGGCTCTATCCTCAAGGTTATCTCGTGATTCTAAATGGCTGCTGCAGCTCCAACCATCACATCTACCTTATAGGCAAGCAGCCAAAAGAAACTGAGGAGCTAAGGGCCCTCACGCCCTCCCGTTTACAGAGCCTTCTTGGCAATAACCCACCAAGTCCCCTTTTATATCTCCTGAGCCAAATCATAGTCACGTGGTCATATCTAGCTTCAGTAGATGCTGAGAAATGTAGTCCTTGGACATGCTGACAATGAGGTCTCTGTCACCATCAGAGATGCAGCATGACTGGATCAGCCCAGAAGAACTGAAGTTCTGACCACCCAGCACAGTGCTGGGGACCAAGGGGTCCCCTGGTGCTTCTCCCATCCTTCACTGACCCTGAGTCTTTATTTCCTGGGGCAAACTCTCCTCTTCCAGAGAGGCTGTGATCTGGGGATAGAAGTGACTTACTGGTTTTAGGTAAATTTGGCTCAGCAAAACCAAAGGAGCAGTCTTTGGGATCTCTGGGGTGTATCTCCACCCTCTGCCCCAGAGGCAGGGCAGCCCTCTGGTAACTCAGTAGCTGAGCATCTCTTCCCCTCGTTCACAGTCTTCTGGCCTCTACCCAACCTGTCCCAATAGAAAAGCATCCCAGCGCTGTTCTCTGGGTTCCTTGTCTCCCTCAGGGTGGCATTGCCAACATGTCGGCCCTTCTGCCATCACTTTGCTCTCATCTCGTCCTTCACCTCCCATCAGCTCTTTCTGGAACATTAGAGGTGGCTATGGGGTAGGGTCCTGAGGAGAAGTGGGGTCTCCTTCAAGAGAGGGCATCACTGGGACTTAAAGCCCAGAGGGGAGAACTTGGGATGAAACAGGGATCCTCAACCAGGAGGGATTTTACCCCCCGGGGAAATTTGGCAATATCTGGAGACATTTTTGGTTGGCACAGCTGGGGTGGGAGGTGTTACAGGCATCGAGTGGGTAGAAGCCGGGTGGGGGGGGGCTAGACATCTGACAGTGTAGAGCACAAGCCCCCACAAATGAGGCATCTGGCCCCAAATGCCAAGAGTGTTAAGGCTTGAAGGGAGCAGAAATGATGTAGCTTTGTAGTTGAGAGCATGTGTTCTGACGTCGAAAGGCCTGGGTCAGATTCCAGCTCGCCACATGGCAACTTCGTTGACTTTGGGCAGCCCCTTGGCCTCTCTGACCCATCTGTACATCTACTGTCTTCATACCTCTCTCCGGGGTTGTCTGAGGGCTGAAGGAGATAGTCCCATAGAACACCTGGCACCTGGCACTCTCCCAAGTTTGCAGAGCAGGATCGAGGAAGAGAAATACACAGACCCTGGGATTTCCACGCCGAGGCTCATAGCATTTACTTCCTGTCCTGCAATTAAAGGAAAGCAAAGGTTGATTCTAAAGTTGAAAAACAAGAAAGAGAAATCTAATGTGATGATGCAAATACTGTTTCCTGTGGAACCGGAGAGAACAAAATGCAGGTCCACACTGCTAAACCCAAGCCGTTCGAAGGAGGATGGTCAGCAGGACCAGCCAACTGGATCTTCTTCTCTTATGTTCTATTCATGCTCACAACACTGCCCCACTTTAGATTGTTCGGTCTGTGCCTTTCCTTGTCTAGATTTCTTGTTTGTTTTGGTCTCATTAAGATGGGGCTATTCGAGCAAAGACTTGAAGGAGAGGAGAGAAGAAGTTGTTCTAGAAAGATCGAACAGCCGGAATAAAGGCCCCGAGCAGAAGCATGTCAGACATAGTGAGGAGCAGCAAGGGGTCCCGTGTGGCTGCAGCAGGATGAGAAAGGAGAGGTAACGGGAAGAGACAGGTGCGCTGGGCCAATCTGGGCTTTTGTTTTCCACCTATGAGTTGAGAAGCCGCTGAGAAACCTTGAACAGAGGAGGGACATGATTTGCTTGGTTTTAAACGGACCCCTGTGCTGTTGTTCTGACAGTGGGCTATGGGGGCACCAGGGAAGAGGCAGGGAGGGGACGGTGGTGGGATCAGAGCCGGGGTGGCGGAGGAAGACATTCAGCATATATTTTGAAGCTGGGACCAGTAGGATTTGCTGGTGGGCTGGAGGTGGGCTGTCAGAGAGAGTCACGTCACCATCAGGCTTATCTCCACGTGTTCTGGCCTGAGAAACTGTGTGGTGGGTTAAATAACACCTCCTCCCCACCAAAAGATATGCCCAAGTCCCAACCCCTTAGAACCAGTGAAAGTGAGTTTACTTGGGAAAAGGGTCTTTGCAGATGTAAATAAGGATTTCAGGGTGAGATCATCCCGGATTTAGGTGGGCCCTAAATCCAATGACCGATGTCCTTATAAAGATTGGAGGGGACACACACACCGCTGGTGTATCTACAAGGAGCACCAGCAGCGAACACATCCATCAGGAGCTGGTGGGGGTGGGGGGCGCGGCATGGGATCAACCCCCACCCCACCTCAGAGCTCCCGAAAGAAACAGCCTGCCGTCACCTTGATACGGGTCTTCCAGCCTCCAGACTTGTGAGGGGACAAATGTCTGTTGTTTAAGCCCCCAGGGTGCATGCCTCATTCCAGCAGCCCCAGGAACGGAGCCCAAACTGGAAGGATGGGGCTCGAACTATTTGAGATGGAGGAAGTTAGTATAAAAGGGCGTGGAGGGTGGGGTCCCAAATCCTGTGCAGGGATGCTGTGAGGGCCAAATGAGGCAATGTAGGCGAAGTGCCCAGCACACCTGACCCTGGCTGTGTCCCCTAGAACCTTCTCCGCCGACTTCCCATGCCTGGCCTCACGGCTCAGGTCTCCCCACCCCCCTCACCCCAGTGACCTCCACCCCCCGCAAGAAAGGCCTTCCTCCCCCACTGTCTAAAACAGTCCTCTGGCCTCCCCCTGGGCCCTACCATCCCATCTCTTTTTTTTTTTTTTTTTAAAGATTTTTTATTTATTTATTTGAGAGAGAGAATGAGAGAGAGAGAGAGCACGAGAGGGGGGAGGGTCAGAGGGAGAAGCAGACTCCCTGCTGAGCAGGGAACCCGATGCGGGACACAATCCCAGGACTCCAGGATCATGACCTGAGCCGAAGGCAGTCGCTTAACCAACTGAGCCACCCAGGCGCCCCCTACCATCCCATCTCTTTTCCCTCCCAGCACGTAGTACGTTCTGGAACAATCTCATTCTTTGTCTGCTTTTTGCCATCTGTTACCACAGCACCAAGACACTTGCATGCTCTAAGCTGAAATTTGCATGTGGGCGGGGGCTTTTTCTGTTTTTATTTCATTTCATGTTTTGTTCCTTTGCTTTACGTTTCATGTGTCCCTTTCTCTTATCCGTCCGCAGGGGTCAGGGCCGGGCCTGGCCCGTAGCAGGCCCCTGATGAGCCATTACGGAAGGTGCTTAGCGGCCGCTTGGGAGCGGGGCAGCCTCCAGCCCCCTGGCCCGATGGCCCTGAGTCTTGTGAAGACTCCTTGCACGATTCTGAGTCACTGGGTCTGGGTTAGGACTTGGAAATCTGTGTTTGTAACCAGATCCCCACGTGATCCCAATGCAGGGGTCCTGGGCGGGGAGGGGCGCACGCTTTGTCAAACACCATCGTCCTGCAGCTCCAGGTGCAGGGCACAGGCCCGCTGCCAAAATGCCGCCCGCCTGGGAGGCTCCTGCCACCCAGGCCTCGGCATGTTTTTGATCGGCAGGAGCTTGGACTCACATACAGCTCTAGGCCCTTCTCCCAAGGCCTGTTCTTTGGGGCGGTGCTTCTGATACACAGGGTGTTTGTGCACATATGTGTGTATCTGACTCACAAGACACTAGATCAAGCCAGGAAGGAGCCTCCCAGCAGGACACCCACTTTGATGCCAGCCCTGGGATAATGTCACTCCAGTTGCCTTGTGACTAACCCACGGCCCCAAGGGCATCCTTGGGTGGGGAAGGGATGAGGTCTGGCATCTACAGAGTTTAAAACCAAATATCTCAAGATGATTTCTTAAAGCATCGAGTATACTCAGGGGAAATTCAGATAAAGGCCAGGGCTTGAGGGATGAAGGCGAGGAATGGTAAGTAGCCAAGAGGTCGACTTGCAAACTTGACCAATTAAGGGCATGGCTTCCAGAGCCTGAGGCACAGCTGACCTTTAAAATGATACCTGACCTTGGGAAAGCAGTGAGTCACAAGGCTCTAGCGCCTGGTTCCTGATGGCAGAGCTTCCAACGTCGGTGAGCCTCGGGGCCTTTCTGTCCTGACGGTGTCTTCTTGGCCCATGCAGCTGGTTCTGCCAGAAGAATGAGGCATCTTGCCCTGGGAGCCGACCTCTCTGGGCAGAGCTCAGCTTCCTGGGGATGCTCCTGGACTGATAAAGACTTAGGAGCTCAAATGAGTCTCAGCTGGTCCCAGGTTTGGGGTGACCAGTAGGCACTGGATCCATCCGTACATAATGAGAATAAATCTCATTGGCCTGCAGAGATGAGGCCCGGGAGAAGCAGAGAGCGGAGGGGCGGGCAGCTGGTGGGCTGGGCCGATCGATAACAGCAGCTAAGATTGATGGAGCAGCCTCATGAGCCAGACCGAACAGGAAAAAAACCCTGTTCTTGTTTGTTTCCTCACACGCTACTTATAGCACTTCTGACAGAAGACGTGTGAGGTTTGCCCATCAGCCACTCTGCAACTCCAGCTGCGTGTCCTCGACTCACTCCGATTCTGACGCTCGCCGGAATCGGTGCAGACCCCACGGGCTACGGGGTCAGTCCCACGAGACTGCCTCCCCCTCCCCTGGTGACATCAACACCAACCGGAAGTCCAGATTGTCACCGGTGCTTCTGACCCGCCAGCACTCAGTGGGGGTTCCCATAGTCCATTCCTCGGGTTTGATCATTTGCTAGAGGGGCTCACAGAGCCCAGGAAAACACTTTACTTCCTCTTGCTGATGTATTACAAAGGATATTTCTAAGGATATGAATGAACAGCCAGCCGAAGAGATTCATAAGGCAAGGTCCAGGAGGGTCCTGAGGGCAGGGCCTCTGCCCCCTGGGGTTCGGATGTGCCACCCTCCTGGCATGTGGATATGTTCACCAGGCTGAAGCTCTCTGAATCCCATACTTTGGGGATTTTTATGGGGTCTTCATCACATAGACACGGTCAATTATGGACTCATTTTCCAGCCCCTCTCCTCTCTCTGGAGGATGGGGGTGGGGCTGAAAGTTCCAAGCTTCTAATCATGGCTTGGTCTTTCTAGTGACCAGCCCCCATCCAGGCCACCACCATGATATTGCTGTCACCCAGGAAATCCTAAGGGATTTAGGAACTCTGTCAGGAACTGCAGTCGAAGACCAAACATGAAAACAAAGGATGCTCCTGGCATCCCTAATTACAAGGGTTTTAGGAGCTCTGGGTCAGGAACCAGGGGCAGAGACCAATATGTATATTTTGTAGGATTTCACACACGCCTGCCCTAAGTGCTCTGCAAACATCTCATCTCCTCTCTGTTCAGAGGTGGCATGAGAGGGAAAAGCACTGGGCTAAGAACAGGGGACCAAAGCTGAAGACCCAATTATTTCTAAATTGTTGGGAGGCCTCGGGCCACTTATGGTACTAAGTGGCCCCGGTCCTTGAGGGCTTCCCCTGTGCCAGGGGCTGGGCTAAGCCCTTTCATGGAGTCTGATGGGATGGGGTGTGTGTGTGTGCGCGTGGACACGCGCGCCTGAGCTGCGAAATACCAGTCATGTAATCTGGGTGAATCTGCTGATGGGCGAGGTGCCCTTATATTTGAATTTAGAATTGGGGTTCTGCAGTATACAGATGGGCGGCAAAAATTCATGCTAATGATTTCAAATTTTAAATGTTTCCATACTCAGAGCAACATTAAATAGCAAAAAAACAAACAAAAACACCATGAGCAGTCAAGAAAGGAAAATACCTGGTGTTTCTGTACCCTGAGTTGAGTACCTTTAGCGGCACTTTTCGGCTGCTTTTTGAACAAGGGCCCGGCGTTCTCATTCTGCTCTGCGCTCCCTGCTTGCGCCCCAAGCGTGCAGGCCGTGTAGAAAGAAGAGCAGAGGGAGCAAGGGCCCAGAGTGGTGTGTGGGGAGCGGGACTTGGCTCGGGGCCCAGCACTGGCCTCCCCCGACCCAGATTTGCAGAGAGGAAGGAGCTGGGAGAGTTGTTTGCACTTGGTTCAGTTAATCAAGGGCCCGGGCAGGCATAAGCAGTAACTTAGACTTTATCACAATATTTGCTTTGGCTCCGGGCTTCGCCTTGAAGGTGAAGTTTGGTGAGGGCAACAGCTGCTGTGAGCTCACTCCCTTGGGTCCTTCCGGAGGCGTGTGAGCACAAAGAAAGCTCATTCTTCTGCTCTTAGAAACAATCAATCCCTTTCCCTCTTTTATTTATTTTTTCATCTTAAGTCCAGTTTAGAACGGGCCGGGGGCCGTGACTCGGTCCTACCTCGTGCCCCTTGGAGAAGGTGAGGACGGAGCTTGGGGCCTGGTCATCTCCAGGAGCAATACTTACGACCCACTAGGAGGGGGAAGGCACCCACTGCTGGTGTTCCTGCCACAGGGACTGGGAGCTGTGGCAGGGAGGGGCCTGCCACTGGATGGTCGGGGGGTTGGGGGGGGCACACCCTCCCGTAGGGACAGCCTTGTCATCACCAGCTCAGCTTCTCTGAAAGGCTCATCAGCTTCTGGAGCTAACAGGAGTGGGGAGCCAGAGAGAAGGGTGGCCATTGGCCTCTCCAGCGTCTGAGTGAGAGGTAGTGTCTCCTTCTGCGGTCCCCAAGCTGAGGACCAGATGGGACGAAGCATGTGCCTCGGGCCCTCAGTGATCAGGAGGGGAGGAACTGAGAGAGGGGACACTGCGCAGATGGTGGGATGATGTCACTCTCAGGCGGGGCTTGGGGGCAGGGTGGTTTGTGGAATTGACTTGCTAGGCCGCTCCGAAGCTTTCTCCAGCATGCATCCAGCAGGATACAGGAAGGAGCTTGGCTTTGCTTCACTTTGGGGTGGGTTTGAATGCCGGCTCACAATCTCAGATGGACCCCTGTCACATGGCCAATACAAGGAGCACAGAGGTGCTTAATGCACGTGAGTTCTACTTATAATCAGTATGGCCCAGAATCGAAAATTCCCCAATTTTGAAATGTCAGTGTATCAGAGAGTACTCTTTGTCACCCAAATTGATGTTCTTCTTTTCCTTTGATAATAGCACCTCTGAATTTTTGTCAGGCTCGTGGCCATCCCGAATATGATACACCCCCAGCAGGTACATGTGGGCCAAATGACCAAGTTCAGGCCAATGGGTTGATAGCAGAAGTGATATGGGCAACTGCAAGGCCTTGACCCCAAAAGGAAGGGCCCACCCTCCCCTGCCCTTCTGCTGCTGACTCGGTGCAGACCCAGACCACGTGATGGGGGGGTGGCACTTCGGAAAGGAGGCAGAGCAAGAGGGAGGGAGTCTGAGTCCCCAGCCCCATGGAGCCTCTATATCCACCTGCTTGTCCTCAAACTGTTCTGGAAGAGAGAGATCAAATTCTCTTATCCTTAAGCTGCTATTATTTGGGGTCTCCAGGTCAGCAGCTGAACCTGTACCCTAACTAATTCCTTTGGCAGCTAGTGTGCCAAACAGAACACATCCCAGACTGGGCACAACTTGTGGGACCCTAGTTTACAAACTCTGCCTAACCTGACCTGGGGAATAAGACCGGAAAGAAACCTGTTTCATTAGAATCTTAAGTCAAACAGAGAAAGACATGTATCATATGACCTCACTGATATGAGGAATTCTTAATCTCAGGAAACAAACTGAGGGTTGCTGGAGTGGGGGGTGGGGTGGGAGGGATGGGGTGACTGGGTGATGGACACTGGGGAGGGTATGTGTTCTGGTAAGCGCTGTGAATTGTGCAAGACTGTTGAATCTCAGATCTGTACCTCTGAAACAAATAATGCAATATATGTTAAGAAAGGAAAAAAGAAGAAGAAGAATGTAGCAGGAGGGGAAGAATGAAGGGGGGGAAATCGGAGGGGGAGAAGAACCATGAGAGACGATGGACTCTGAAAAACAAACTGAGGGTTCTAGAGGGGAGGGGGTTGGGAGGATGGGTTAGCCTGGTGATGGGTATTGAGGAGGGCACGTTCTGCATGGAGCACTGGGTGTTATGCACAAACAATGAATCATGGAACACTATATCTAAAACTAATGATGTAATGTATGGGGATTAACATAACAATAAAAAAATTAAAAAAAAAAACCTGTTTCATTAGAATCAATGTATAATAGTAATAATAATTAAAATCTCAATATTTGGGGCACCTGGGTAGCTCAGTAGGTTAGGCGTCCAACTTTTGATTTCGGTTCAGGTCATGATCTCAGGCTCACGAGCTTGAGTCCTGTGTCAGGCTCCATGTTGGGCGTGGAACCTGCTTGGGATTCTCTCTCTCCCTCTCCCTCTCCCCCTCTCCCCCTGCTCATGCTCTCTCTCTCTCTCTCTCATAAATAAATAAAAGCTCAATAATTATCATGAGCTGTCTATGCCAAGACTGTACTCAGTCCTTTTCCTGCATTATCTAGTTGAATCCTCAAACGATCCGTAAGGTAGGTCCTTTACATACGAGGGTATGACATTAAACGTGGGCCAGAGCAAGTTGTGCTTACGGTCGGTGAGAGCCTCTGGGGCCAGCAGGAGGCCAGGGACCCGGACGTGATGCACACTGACCACAGCAGAGATAAGACCGTGGCTGTGGTGGGGTTGGGGGGGGAGGGGCCCTGCGCCTCCACAGACACCCAGGTCGTGGCAGCGTTGGGCCTCAGGAGAGGCGTCACTGCCGTAGAGAAGCAGGAAGAGCAAGGGTGTGAGGGCCCAGGCGATTCCCTCCCTCACGACTGGGGGTCCAAACTCCCTCCAACTCCTTCGTAAGTGGCCCGAATGGGGGAGATGCCCAGAGGGTGCTGAGAGCGTGTTGAGATGGGGTGGGGAGCCGCTCAGGTTTGGCTGAGGCCCTGCCCCTGTGGTTTCCTGAGCATGGCTGCTCTCGGGAGTACCCTCGCCCCAGGTCCCCAACAGCACCCCTGACTCGTGCTTCTGTCGTCACAGGAGAACTGTTCGCCCAAAGGGAGGAGGCCTGCGGTGTGCGTAGGGGCAGCTGCAAATGAGGGGTCTCTGAGCCACCAAACTGCAGCAAAGCAAAGGTTATTTTAAACCAGAAGAGAGAGGCTTAGGGGATTGGAAGGATATCCTGACAAGTTGGACAAAATAAGGCATGACTTCCCAGGTTGATTCGCAGGGCATGGCTCTCATGCCCCACTCTTCCCCTTCTGAACCTTCTGAAGTTTTTGTGTGTTTGTTTTTGTTGTCTTTGTTTTTTTAAGCTGAAGGCAGAAGAGCAACATGTCGGGAACATGCCCTGGCTCTGCCACTTCCCGGCTGTGTGACCTTGCACAATTCACATAACCTCTCTGAGTCTCAGCTTCTGCGGGGGAAGTGGGCGTGGTGGGAGTAGCTGCCCGGCAGGGCCCTGAGGCCTGAGGTGGGACCGTGTGGGTCACGAATTTGCGTTATACGTGTTGGATGAAACACTCTACGAGTGGCTACTTTTACTTCCTCACGGACAACGTCCTTAGCTGGCACAGTAGCTTCCTCTTGCTGCCCTCACAAGTCAGCACAAACTTACAACAACACAGATTTAGTACCTTACGGTTCTGGAGATCAGAAGTCCTAAACTGGAGGCGTCGGGAGGCGGAGTTCCTCCGACAGGTTCTGAGAGAGAATCCATTCCTTTGCTTCGTCCAGCTTCGAGAGGCTGCATTTTTTGGGTTGTGGTTCTTACCTCCGTCTGCAAAGCCGGCAGCATCTTTATTTTTTTTTTTTTAAGATTTATTTACTTATTTTGGGGAGGGAGGGGGAAGTGGGAGGGGCAGAGGGAGAAGGAGAGAGAGAACCTCCGGCAGACTCCCCACTGAGCTCGGAGCCAGACGCGGGGCTCGATCTCACCACCCTGAGATCATGACCTGAGCCAAAATGAAGAGTTGGACGCTTAACCCACTGAGCCCACCGGGCGCCCCCCAGCAACATCTTTAAATCTCTGTCTCTGACCCCTGCTTCTGTCACCACATCTCCCCCTCTGACTCTGACCCTTCTGTCCCCTGCTTATATGGACCCTTGTGATGATATTCGGCTGCCCCAGATAGCCCAGGGTGATCTTCCCATCTCAAAATCCTTAGTCACATCTGTGAAGCCCCTTTTGCCATCTAAAGGAACATATTTATAGGTTCTGGGGATTAGAACGTGGACATCGTGGGGGGCTACTATTCTGTCTACAACTGGTGATGGTGATTTTTTTTTTTAATGGGACTGAGAAGGCATCTTAAAGGTGGCTGTTTGGACTAAGCATTTGCCACAGAGGCCCAAATAGCAGCGGCTAAAACAAGATGAAACTCTTGCCAGGACTAAGGAGGTGTCCATAATATCAGGTCCTCGCTCTCTCCACCCTGCTGCTTTATCATACCCAGGAGGTGTGTTCCAGAAAAGTCTCCATCACATCTGCAGTCTAGCCAATGGGAAGGACTGAAGGGGAGAGGACGCCCCTCCTCTCCCTTTATGAGTACACCCAGAAGTTGGATTCTTCACTTCTGCCACCACTCTGTTGTCTGAAACTTGGCCACCCAGGCACACCTAGATGCACAGAAGGTTGGGAAGTGTGGTTATTCTCGGTGGCCAGGTGCTCAGTAAAAATGGGAGTTCTAGTACTAAAAAGGAGGGAGAGAATCAATAGGAGGGGACAAAGAGCAATCTCTGCTACAAGACTGAGAGAGGAGAGAAAATCGAGGTCTTTCTCAAGGACATGGAGCTGGTGGGGGGGGATAAGCAGCTCCAGGGGTGGGGGGGCGGGGGATAAGGAAGCATCCATCCCACACACACTTGGTCGCTTACCCAACATCTGATTTCCTTCTTCCTTCCTAAGAGGAACCCGTTTGTTCAAGATCACAAAGCACCTGGCTAAAAAGTTTTATCTCCGAGTCTCCCTTGAGACCATGAATGTGAGCAGAAATCTGTTGGGGATTTCTGGAGTAACTTTCAGTCTCCTGATATAAATGCCCTCCCTTCTTGCTTCCTTGGTCTTCCTCTTCTTACCGGAAGCTCAGGAGTGAAGCTTCAAGGTACAGCAGCCATCTGTCTGTCAACCATGAGAAGTGGGCTTCTAGAAGGAGCCTCGATGGATGATGGATGATATCACTGAGCCACCGTAACGTCTGTGGACTTCCTGCCTTCGGACTTCCTTCCTCCTAAGAAAAATGAACCCCTTGTTTGTTTAATCCTCTTTGCCCTGGCAATTTGGAATCTCCTTTGCCTGCCTGTTTGCTCTCTGCTCTTGTACCTTATAGGGAGGCTTGCTCGTGGTTGTGTGCTGCGCATGGCGTGTCTCATCCTCCCAAGGAGAGGCCCACTGGGGGAAGGACACCATTTGGAGTTGCAGAGGAAAACCATGCCTCTCACAGACATTGCCCAACTTGATCCTGTGTTTGTCAATGCAAAACAACATTCAGGGGATCTCAAGGCACTTGGAGAAAACAAAGACCACAAAAGGGAAGGATCACAGTGGATACACTGACTACTTCCCTCTGGAAGAAGCAGACATAATCCAGGGAGGAGGAGAAAAGTGATTTTGTTCTAGTTTGCATCTTTAAGAGGATTTGAGAGACTTTTGCATCAACAAGAGTAGGTTGGTGTGAAAATGTAGTCGTCTAAGAAGAAAATGAAAGAAATACGATCTCATTCGAAAATTTCAGTGAGTGAGCTGAAAAATAAAATAGACCCAGCTGATGATAAAGTTAGTATCTGGAGAACGGAACTGAAGAAATATCCCCAAATGTAAAGAGAGAACACTAGAAAATATGAGGAAGTTGAGACAGAGGAGATAAATCCAGGAGTTCCAACCCCTGGAAAATGGGAATTTCCAAAGAGGGAAGAGAATGGATGGGGGTGGGGGAGACGGATGATAAAAGAAATGAGAAGAATATTTCACCGCACTCCAGGAGAGACTTAAGGTCTGCAGATGCTCCACTGACTTCCGTTTCTGATGCATACCTACAGACATCAGGGGAAGTTTTAAAACTTTGAGAATAAAGAGGCTACCATACAGGCTTTGGGAAATAATCATTTTAAGGTGGCAAACTACAAAAGATCGGGAAGCAGATCAACACCAGATTTGTCATCTACTTGGATGCCAGAAGATGATAAACCTAGGTCTTCCATGATCTGAGGGTAAAAGGTTCTCAATCCAGAGCTATAGCTAAACTAAAAAGGATATTCTCAGACGTCCCAAAATTCAAACATTTATAGGCCTTGTACTCTATATGAGAAAACTGCTCAAGGGTCTATGTCAACCTCCTGATAAAGAATCTAAGAGAGAGCATAGCATGCACATTTTTTAAAGTGGCAGTTGACAGTTATACCAAACAGGCAGGGAATGCTAGAAAGAAATGAAGAGTATGTATCAGACCTGGTGCTTGGAAGATTCTCCTTTGAGTGGTAAAGGTTCCGTCACCCAGAATCACATTTCCTTCTCCGTGGGTCCATTCATACGTAGTGAATACTATTTACTGGTCACGGTTTTCAATTTTTAGAGTCCGCCTACTGACAGTTCAAAGAAGACTTAGTTTTTTTGTTTTTTTTTTTTTTTATCTGAATACGTCTTTATTCTCTCTTCACATTTGACCAGATACAGAATTCTAGGATGGAAATACATTGCTCCAATGTGTTCTAGGTTCTTTTTTTTTTTTTTAATTTTTTTTATGGTTATGTTAATCCCCATACATTACATCATTAGTTTTAGATATAGTGTTCCATGATTCATTGTTTGTGCATAACACCCAGTGCTCCATGCAGAACGTGCCCTCCTCAATACCCATCACCAGGCTAACCCATCCTCCCACCCCCCTCCCCTCTAGAACCCTCAGTTTGTTTTTCAGAGTCCATCGTCTCTCATGGTTCTTCTCCCCCTCCGATTCCCCCCCTTCATTCTTCCCCTCCTGCTACATTCTTCTTCTTCTTTTTTTCTTTCTTAACATATATTGCATTATTTGTTTCAGAGGTACAGATCTGAGATTCAACAGTCTTGCACAATTCACAGCGCTTACCAGAGCACATACCCTCCCCAGTGTCCATCACCCAGTCACCCCATCCCTCCCACCCCACCCCCCACTCCAGCAACCCTCAGTTTGTTTCCTGAGATTAAGAATTCCTCATATCAGTGAGGTCATATGATACATGTCTTTCTCTGTTTGACTTATTTCGCTCAGCATAATACCCTCCAGTTCCATCCACGTTGTTGCAAATGGCAAGATCTCATTCCTTTTGATGGCTGTATAATATTCCATTGTATATATATACCACATAAAGAAGACTTAGTTTTAAGCTCTAGAGCAGAATAATGAGAAATCATTTAAGTAATAATAACAAGTTAATGATAATTTACCGAAGAATTCTGTAGCAGGCACTGTTTTGAGCACTTAGCATGAATTAGCACATTTAATCTTCATGACAGCTTTATGAAGCAAAAACTAGCATTATCCACATTTTTACCAGTGAGAAAACCGGAACACAGAGAGGTTAAGCAACTTGCCCAAAGTTACACAGCAAGAAGTGGGAGAGGTGGGATTTGAATTCAGACAGACTGATCTCAGGGTCCACAAAGTAAAACTAATATAACTAACATGCACGGGAGGGGAATGGAGGGAGAACAAAAGTCAGAGTAACTATATTCCCTCATCTTTCAATGGAAGGAATTGTTCAGTACCTTTTAACGTTGATAAATCAAGAAGTAGAAGTAAGGGGCGCCTGGGTGGCTCAGTCGTTAAGCGTCTGCCTTCGGCTCAGGTCATGATCCCAGAGTCCTGGGATCGAGCCCCACATCGGGCTCTCTGCTCCGCGGGAAGCCTGCTTCTCCCTCTCCCACTCGCCCTGCTTGTGTTCCCTCTCTCGCTGTGTCTCTGTCAAATAAATAAAATCTTAAATAAAAAAAAAAAGTAGAAGTAAACGTATCATTCAAGGTAAACTTTACCATCAGGAAAAACAAGAAAAGCCAAACCAAGAATGGACAGCACGGGGAAGGGGCTCGTGAGTATCCTGGTGGAAGAAGACTTTTTGTGTTACACTTTTTTCTCCCCTTGATATTAATATCCTGAGATACTAACTTTGTCTTCATGTTCACTGTTAATACTTACCTTTATTATTGAAAAGAGTGTTATCATGTGCATATGTGATTGCTGTCATTTTAGAAACGACTTCAATTTTCGAAAACCTTGATTCTCTAAGTGCAGCGAGCCAGTCCCAAGTGGAAGTTACATGTTTTGGAAGAACAGTGACAGTGAGTCTGGGGCCTGCTTCTAGCAGCCTGTTCGGCCTGACCCCTCCCCTCTGTCCAGTCAGGGCTCTCTCCCACTCTGGGGGAAAAGTCAGTCCGGCAGAGTCTTCCAAGTTCAGAACCTTAGCAGACTCAGCATTTTAAAGGGAGCCCCAAGGGGCATCAGGGTGGCTCAGTCAGTTAGGCCTCTGACTCTTGGTTTTGGCTCAGGTCATGATCTCGGGGTCATGGGATCAAGCCCCATGTTGGGCTCTGTGCTCAGCACAGTCTGGGATTCTCGCTCTCTCTCTCTGCCCCCCCCCCACACACACTCATGCTCTCTCTCTCTTTCAAAATAAATAAATCTTATAAATAAAGGGAGCCCCAAGATTCCTGGGAAATGGCCACTAGTTCTCCCCCAGAGAGAAGGGTGTTGGTTGAGGCGGCTCAGGGAGAATCTGGAGCAGATAGAATCACCATTCAGGGCATTTTGGACATTTGTAAAACCCCGTCTCGGTCTAGCAGGATCCCCCAGCTCCCCGGAAGCTAGTGTGGGGTGGAGTCGCCCCAACTTTGGGGTCTCTCCACCGTCACTCCTGCGACCCCCTGGGTCTGTGGTCCATTGGCCTCCCGGCTCTGCCACCCATTGGTGCCGGGTTCCCAGGGCCCTCTTCGGAGCCGCAGCCCCTGCTGCTGGCCCCGCCGAGGGGTCCAGACGACCCGGGTCGGCCATACCCGTGTGGTTCTTGCCGTGAGTCACGCGGGTCAGCTGTGTGGTCCCACTCTCTCAGGGAGCCGGAGATCCCCACTAATTCCCTCCAGCCGCCTCTCTGCAGGACTGAGGTCATCCGTTGTGGCGCGGGAGGAGAGCAGAGTTTGTTGTGTCTTTGTTTCATTCAAATGGTTTGGATGATGACTCACTTAATTTCTCCTTTCTTTCTTTTTAAACCAGGGCACCGTCTGGGAGTCGTTTTTGATTAAGAGTTGACCTCAGAAATATGCTCACATCATTTTGAAAACATCTTCCAGCACCACAGAAACCAACTCAGGATGAGAAAGGACACTGAGTGGACGAGGGCCAGGCCTGGGCGTGTGTTCGGGACCCGGGGCTCCGGGGGCATGCGGGCCTGAAGGGAAGTGGGGATGCGTCCCGGTCATGCCCCCGGAAGCGTGCTGGCCTGGCCCAGCTGGGAGCCATGATGATGATGGTCATCACCATCATCATGCACGACACCAGCCGGCACTGTGGGCTACCTACCACAGACCGCACGGTTTCTGGGGGAGTCCCATGGGTGACCTCATCCCAGGCGGGTCTCATTGGAGTTTGAGGTCTGAGTGGCATTGTCAGGTACTGCTCAGGAGCTGGAAGGGTCAGGGTGGAAGGTCAGTGCACTTGACCCACTGGGTCGGGACTATCATGTGGGTCTAGTGATTAGGAGCACAAAGCCGAGAGGCAGAAAGTGTGAACCCAGCGTGAGTGCAGGAGAGGGCAGTCACAGGCGGTGAGCGGGACATAAGTGGTGTCAGAGGTCAGTGTTGACAGGACGGAAGCAGTAGGAACGCAGTTGGGTGCACAGGGTGGGGGCGCAGCGGAGAGCTGTGGTTGACCAAGGACGAGGCTCCCTGTTTTCATTTCTTGCTCTGCCTTTGTGATCTGCCAGATGGCTTACGGAGGGAGACAGGTGAGGTGGGGGGTGTTCATTTCCCCAGGAGTCCACAGCATAGAGGAGAACCAGGGAGAAGTCCGCTCCGAGCAGGGGATCAGGGAAAGAGCCCAGTGGGAGGCAGCTTTGGAGTCCGGCAGGAAGGGAAGGGTGCCCCCGTGCATTCAGGTGAGTTACACACTTGTGTGTCAGGGAGTTGCTCCATGTGGAAGGGGCGTGAGCTGAGGGAAAGGGAATTCTAGGACATCTGAAACGTAGGTTAGAATAGACTGTGAAAACTGAGGGTTGCTGGAGTGGTGGGGGGTGGGAGGGATGGGGTGGCTGGGTGATGGACACTGGGGAGGGTATGTGCTATGGTGAGCGCTGTGAATTGTGTAAGACCGATGAATCACAGACCTGTACCCCTGAAACAAATAATACATTATATGTTAATTTAAAAAAAAGACACATTAGTAAACAATACAGAAAAATCAGTCATGGAGAAGAATACGGTGTGAGCATACTGACCACCTAATTTAATTTAAAATATTAAATAGAAAAAAAACAGTTAAAAAAAATAGACTGAAGGTCTAACAGTAGCAGTGAGGATACTGGAAGAGAGGCACGGCATCTCCATCTCCAAGGCAACGGCAGGTGCCCGGGGGGAGGGCTGAACTGGCTGCAGCGCAGGTCCTCGGCTGGCACCTCCCGGCGCGGGGCTCGGGAGCGATTTTGTGGGATGTTTGCGTGGTTGGTCAGTGTGTCAGTCTCCCAGGGCTACACGCGACAAAGTGCCACATACTGAGTGGCCTAAAACAACAATCTGTGTTTTCAAAAACAACGTCTACGCTCTTACAGATCTGGAGGCAGAAGTCCACAGTCAAGGTGTCCGCAGAGCCAACCTCCCTCCGAAGGCTTCAGGGAGGAATCCTTCCTTACTTCCTGTGGCTTCCCGTGGCCCCGGGTGCTCCTTAGGGCTTGTGGCTCTGCTCTCTGCCTCCATCTTCACAGCCTCCTCTGTCTGAGTCTTGCCCTCTTCTTGTGAGGACGCTTGTCCTCGGATTTAGGGCCCACCCAGATAATCCAGGATGATCTCATCTTGAGATCATTAACCGGATTACATCCCCCAAGATCCTTTTTCCAAATAAGGTAGCACTCACAGGGTCCTGCTGGGCGTTCCGGGGTGGGGGTGTCAGTAAGGTCGATTTTCCCTCATCCAGTGGGAGCTTCTTGAGAATAGGAACTGTACATCTTCATTCGTTCGTTCAGTCATTCCTTCATCCCACAAATATTGAGGGGCCACCTACCATGTTCCAGGCCCCGTCACGGGGTACTGAAGCAACCCCAGCAGACCAGTGCCCGCTCTCCCAGAGCTGACCTCGCAGACGGGGAGGCAGACCCAGCAAGACTGGAAACACGACTGCAGGGGGAGCTGCCAAGGGAACGAGGGAGCGGCAAGGCCAATAGAGGTGGGGTGGGGTGGGCCAGCTCTAACCAGGGAGGGCAGGGAAGGCTTCTCAGAAGACGTGACCCGCGAGCTGGGCCCTGGATGCTGAGAAGGACCCAGGACCACGTCACTGTGGTCTTGGGAAGTTGCCTAAAGTCTCTGTGCCTCAGCGTCCTCCTACATAAAGCGTCGATGGTGACAACACAGCCTGGCGGAGCCGTCCTGCGGACAGGGTGAGTGAGCCCGGAGGAGCCCTCAGAACTGCAGGGTCCCTAGGACCTGCTCCAGAAGCAGTAGCCAATCCTCATAAAAAAAAAATACTTCAATGTTAGCATTATTAGCACACGAGCAAAGTGATGCACCAAACATTTTTTGTTAATAGTTTGAGGGATATTTATTCTAAAACACTTTGCAAAAGACTTTGAAGTAGTCATCATGCAACACTCGGAAACATCTTGGACTTCCTTGTTTTACAGCCCAATGTTGGGTTTTGTTTGAGTTAGATTAGGGGGTGTGAGACGTCATATTCTACTCAGGGCTCGGGGATTTACAACCTTTGGAGAGGCCTGGCCGAGGTGCCTGTGGACGCCAGTCCCTGCTTTGGGCCGAGCAGGCGGAGTCCTTGGGATCCAGGGACCTGACTCGGCCGGCGGGGCTCGGGGCCTCCTATTCCTTGTTGACTCAGCAGATGGACTGAGGTCAGGCTAATGTCCTGGGGCGAGGACCAGAGAGACAAGCCCAAGGAGCTACTCTGGCGGGGGGGCACGAGGAGGGCCCCGGGCCCCAGGCTCCAGGCCTGCGCATCCCCAGCGGAGCCTCCAGAATCTGTCCCTCTAGGGGGCAGTAGGGCTCCACTGAGAGTCGCCGTCTCGGCTCCCAGAGGCCTTAGAACCTGCTCCTTGCCTTAGAACCTGCCTCAGTGCTCAGCATAAAGGGGGATTGCTGCGCACACTCTGCCTTGTTTGGGCCCAGAGGTTATATCTTTGCACACTCAGGTGTGGTGAAGGGGGGGCGCTCATTAGGAAAACAGTAGTTCGTGTCACCGGACCGTGAATGTTTCTAAAAACAGAAGCCCAACAGCTGCATCCACTTAGGGGACACTTAGGGGTTCCAGCCAGCATGGGAAGTCCACCTCCAATGGCTGGGGAAGGTGGGTGGATTTCTCAGGCTCAGAGTATTCACGTGGAGATGTGCATTGCCATGCGCATGTTTATGGCCAGATTCAGGTTTTTAGACTAAAAACGAACCTCCGTGGCTAGTTCTTCTCCACCCATCCCAGGGAGTACCTGCTCCTCCTCTCTCTTCCTTGGCAAACAAGGTTTGTTTTGGTGTAGCACTGCGCCCCCAGATCTGAGACTTGTGGGCAGCACCCCCGATGGCCCTGTGGTTCTCCCCCTCTCTCAGGGGACAATTGTGGGGGTTATGGGCACTTCGCCTTGAGTGCACACAGCCCGGGGTTCAGACCCTAACGTTGCCACTTCAGGCTGGGTGGTCATCAGCAGGGATCCTCCCTGCCCCTCCCACCTCGCCTGGGAAACAGGGGAGACCTGCCTTGCAGGGTGGCTCTGATTCCTGGACACCATTCCGGGGACAGGATTCCTGGAACTGGCTTAGCACGGTGCCAGGCCCATCGTAAACACGGCCCACGACACTGCCAGCCACCCTCCCTGCTGCCGCCACCCTGCCCTTCTACCTTGACCTACTTCTTTCCTCCATGGCACCTGTTGCTCGTCTCCGTATCTTGTGTGTGTCCTGTTTACAGTCTGTCTCCGTGCTGCCCTGGGAACTCCTTTGCTGCATCCCTAACACCCTGTTCTAGGCACGTAGTCGGCATCCGTATCTGTTTATTGAGTGCGTGAATGAATAATGGGAGCTCTTATGACAACTCTCTGGGCCTCTGTTTCCCCAGCTGGGCAAGGAGGATAATGGTATTATGCTTGGGATGGATTAATGCCAGCAAACCTGTGTGAGAGCACCTGGCCGAGGCACTCAACAGATGCAAATTTGCTTCCTGGTTCAGATTTCAGATGTTGTCCGACGCTTTATAATGCTGTCAGGAGAATCGCCAGCCCAGCCCACAGCCCCCAAGGGCAGCTCAGAGCTGTGGGCCACCAGTCACCCATTTATACAGACTCGACCAGCGAGACCTGAGTTGGTTCTCTGCACCACGCGCTGTCATGTTGGACGCTTCCGGAGGCCAGGCAGAGGAGGCCCGGGTCAGGGAGGAGGCCCCGGGTCAGGGAGGAGGACCCGGGGCTCAGAGAAGTGGGGTCACTCGCCTGTGTAAGTGGCAGCATCGAGCCCAGGAACGCTCCCAGCTGTTCCTATATGTGAAACAGCCAGAGGCTGCACGTCTCCAGGGGGAGGGGTGACCCATGGAGGGGGGACAGACCTCCCATGGTGGCCAAGAGCAAGGACTCTTGAGGCCTGAGTCCCAGCTTGGCAGCGTTCCCCACCCAGTGGCCTCTGGCAGGTGGGTTCACACCTGTGAGGCCCAGTTTCCTGTAAAGTGGGGTGATGCTAGCCCCTCCCTCCAAGAGCCACAGTGAGAATATAACCAGCCCCATACATGGGAGTCGTTCCTGTGCCGAGTTCACTGTTGAGAAAGGAGGAACAGCCCCCAAAGATGTGCCAATCCTGGTCCCCAGAACCTCTGCATTTATACGATGTCCCGGGGGGGGGCGGTGAAGGATGCTAATGAGCTGGCCTTCTGATGGGGAGGCTAGCCTGGGTAGATCCGCTGTAACCACAGGACCCTTAGCAGTGGAAGACGGGGGCAGGGCTGTCAGTGCCAAGGGGATGCGGCGAGAAAGGTTCCATCTGCCGTTGCCAGCTTTGAAGATGGAGGAAGGGGCCACGAGCTGAGGCATGTGGGGGGCCTCCAGAGGCCGGAAGGGGCAGGAAACTCTTAGAGCCTCCAGAAGGAACACAGCCCTGGCAGCAGCTTGCTTTTAGCCGAGAGGCTTCCGACCTCCCAAACTGGAAGCTCATAACTTGCTTTAAGATGCACGTTTGTGCCGATTGGTTGGTCATAGTGGCCACGGGGACGTCACGGGGAGGGCCCCCTCTCGGGAAGAGGATCTCACACCTGCTCACAGTGAGCTGAAACTAGAATCCTGGTCGTTTATACATGAAAAGAGAACTGCACGATCATAGAGCTCAGCATTTCAGAGTGAGATATCCCCAGAATCAGTCGAGGGCAGTGGTCCGCTCCACAGGGCCTCATGGGTCAATCAGGAAATGCCACACACGCGGTCCACCTTTTAGACAGTCCCAGGGTTCTCAGCTCTTCAAGGCCCTGAGAAGGTCAGCAGCAAAGAGGAGAAACGGATTTCCGACTTGAACTCAGCACTTCCAAAGACGATGTACCACCAACTACATCCCCCCGCCTACCCCCGCCCCGCCCCTGCCCCAGAACACCGATGAACAACTCACAAAGCATGTGTTCAGTGCAGGGGCTGACCTAATCAAATCCATCTCTGTGACAAATGGAGAAACCGGAAGCCAAAGAGGCGGCCGGGCCGCTGAGCAGTGATGTGGCCCGGCGGGAAGACCGTAGGCGTTGGAAGCAGGGAGAGCCGGTTTGCAGCCCCGCTCTGTGGACACCAGCTGCGTGACCTGGGGAGGTCACGTCGCCTCCCAGAGCCTCCATTTCCTCGCGGGTAACATGGAGACAAAAGTGCCTGCTTTGCAGAACACCATGAATAGCTGTCTTAGTCCGTCCCGACAGCTAAAACAAGTTGCTAAAGACTGGCTGGCTTGTAAACAACAGAACGTTCTTTCTCGCAGTTGTGGAGGCTGGAGTCTGAGACCGGGGTGGTAGCGCCAGGCCTCTGTGAGGGCCTCCTCTGGGTCGGCCCCTCGCGTGGTGGCCCGAGAGCTGGCGAGCTCTTTTCTAAAGGTGCTCACCCCCTTCCTGAGAATTAGGCTCCCCCTCGTGAGCCAGTCTCCTCCCCAAAGGCCCGGCCTCCTAATACCATCACACTGGGGGTAGGATTTCAACCCTGGGATCCTCACTCCATACAAGGATCCCTTGCGAGGCTGGCACGCACACGGTAGTCAGGGCAGAGAAAATACTACTATTTGTATTAGTTGCCTATTGTTGCCATAACAAATCACCACCGACTCAATGGCTTCAAACACAAATACATTATCTTGCATTTCTGGAGGTCAGTAGTCCTAAGGTCAAGATGTCGGCGGGGCTGATTCCTTCTGGAGGCTCCAAGGAGAATCTTTCTTTGCCTTTTCCAGGTTCTAGAAGCTGCCCACGTTCCTCGGCGCACATCCCCGTGGCCCCTGCTTCCTGTCCCTTCTCGGACTCTGACCCTCCTGCCTCCCGCCTTTAAGGACCCTTGTGGTTACATCGGGTCCACCTGGATAATCCAGGACAATCTCTGGATCTCATGGTTCTTCAGCACAGCTGCAGAGTCCCTTTTACCGTGTAAGGTGACACATTCACAGGGTCCAGGATAGAGGATGTGGACATCTTTGGGGGCCATCATTCAGTGGACCACATGACTCCTCTGATACCTCCTTTCCTGGCCCTCCATTCCTCCTGCTGCTGTGGGTTCTCTCCCTTCCACTCCAGCCCGGACACCAAAGGAGTGATTGAGTTCTAATTTAGGGTTCCCGTTGGGCCAAGTGGAGGAGGAAGTTTGTGTCTCCCCAAATACTCCTCCTCACCCCCAGACCATGTAGGTTGCCATGTGGGGGCTTCTCAGAAGGGAGTTGGCAGCCAAGGATTCCAGAGAAAACAGATAGCAAACGTACCCGTGCACTTGTCAGATACTGGAGGGCCTGCCACGTGCTCGTGGGCACGGCTGTGGACTGGACAGACCGGGCTTGCTCTCAACGGCTGATTTCCTTATAGGGAAGAAAGACAGTCAGGGGAGAGATCATGTAATAGGCACTGGACCAAAACAAGATGGCAGGAATGGAGATGGAGGGTGGCAGGCGGTGGCCAGTAGCCATACTGGGCTGGGGAGGTGGGAGGAATTGAAGCTGAATCCGGGGGTTCTAGGTTCAGCAATAGGGCAGATGGTGGTGCCATTTTCTGGGAGGGGTTCACAGGAGGAGAAGCACATTTTGCAGGCATGGGGGAGAAGATGAATTCCATTCTGGGTAGACAGAAGGACAGTGTGAAGGGCCTAAGATAGATCCACATGGGGCATCAGTGGTAAGGGAAGATCGGACACAGGCATTGTTGGTCTCAGGATGGGAAACAAAGCTGTGGGGTCCCCATGGGTGAGAAGATGAGGATCTGGGGTTGGAGTCTGGGGAGCCTCTGTTTTAGCTGTAGAAGAAGAGGGGCCAGAGGGCAGGAGCAGGGGAAATCCCTGGGTGGGGCATGGGTGTCCTGAAAACCCGGGGGAAGGGGACAGGTTCACATGGCGGAGAGAACTTGACAACGCCAAACGCTGCAGAGAAGTCCCGGAAGAGAAGGATCGAGAAGATTCCTTTTGATTCAGCCTGAGAAGGGTGCTAGTAGCCTTGGTCTAAGCAGTGCGGTGGGGACTGAGGCTGTAGGACAGCAGCTGAGGAGAGAGCAGAAGAGGAAACGAGAACAAGACACTCGAACATCCTAGACCCTCGGCTGGGCGGGGTGCAGGAGAGCCAGGCCAGCGGCTGGAGGCAGCCGTGGGGTCAATGGTTTTTCTATTTTTGTTTCTGGTTTGACAGGGGACACCTCACATGTGTGTAGCGGACTGCTGGAAGCCAGAAGAGAGAGCATGAAGATAATGGGGAGGGGTTGAGCCCAAGGGAAGGGGGTGGAAGGGGGGGTGAGGCAACCCTCCGGGAGGAAGGACCCAGGTGGGTGCAGGGAAGCCGGAGGGGGGGGGGGGGGGGGGGGGGGGGGGGGGGGGGGGGGGAATCCTTGGGCAGGGCCTGTGTGCAGCAAACACAGGGGCCCCCGGGCTCCAGGTGGGACAGGTGCGGGCAGGACCTCGTCATGGCAGCCCCAAGAGCCCCATAAAGGGGTCATCCCAGGGTTTCACATCTCAGAGCGACGGGGTCTGATTTGAGCTTTGGAACCAATGTCAGGCAGCTGAATGAATGGGTGGAGGGGGCATGAGGACCAGTCAGGAGGCAAACGTGCAAGCCCGGCAGCCTCACAGCCATCTGCTTTGTGGAGATGCTGGTGGAAACGTCCCTCGTAACACAAGACGCAGAGTATTCTGAGAGGGGCTATGTTTCAAGAATAAAAAGCACAAGGTCTAGGGGATGAGCCAAGCTCGGACCCCGACTCCTTTCCAACAAGCTGTGTGACTTCCGGCTGGTGACTAGACCTCTCTGGGCGTGTTACTCATTGCTGTATAAGAAATTGGCTCAAAACTGAGCAGCTTAGGGCCCCCTGGGTGGCTCAGTCGGTTAAGCATCTGCCTTGGGCTCAGGTCATGATCCTGGGGTCCTGGGATGGAGCCCCCGCATCAGGCTCCCTGCTTGGTGGGGAGCCTGCTTCTCCCTCTCCCTCACCCCTCCCCACACACCCCACCCCATGCTCTCTCTCTCTCCCAAATAAATAAATAAAATCTTTTAAAAAACCAAACTTAGGAGCTGCAAACATGTTCATCATCTTATAGTTTCTGAGAGTTGGGAATCCAGGAGCAGCTTAGCTGGGTGCCCAGCTCCGGGTTTGTCATGGGGCTGTGATCAAGGTGTCCGCCAGGGCCAGAGTCCTCTCCAAGTCCCGCGAGGCACGATCGGCCGCTGTTGGCAGGGTCAGTTCTTCATGGGGCTGTTGACGGAGGGCCTCCGTTTCTCACTATGAGGTTCCAGGTGGGGTTTGTCCAAAGCAGGCAGGTGGATAGTTGAGTCTGGAATCCAGGGGTGGGATCCAGGCAGGTGTATAAATTTGAGAGTCCTCTGCACATAAGTAGTATTTAAAACCTTGGTCACCAAGGAAGTGAGTGCAGATAGAAAAGGGGGTTATTCTCATGTTGGGGAGATGAGGAGGAACCAGCAACATTCGGAAGGAGTATGGGGGGCCCAGCGGGAGCCCCATAAAGGAAACAGCAAGACAGGAGTGGTCAGCTGGCCGGGGAGGCTGGCCGATCCAGGGGGATGGTGCTGGGCAGGTGGCCACTGGGTTTAACGGTGACCTGGGAGCCACTGGTGACTTGGACCACGTGGTGTCAAAGCTGATGGGATGAGCTCAAGAGAGACTGGCGCGGGAGAAAGTGGACATGCACGGCGTTTCAAGGCGTTCTGCTGTGAAGGAAAGCAGAGGTAGGGCAAGAGCTGAATGGGGCTGTAGAGCCAACCATTATTTTTAAGGGAGGAGAAATGGTTGCGTGTTTGTATTCTGATCAGAATTATCTAGGGTGAAGGGAAGGAAACTGATGGGACAGAAGAAGGCATGAGAGTGCTGGGTGATGCCCTGGGAAGGCGGGAGGGAGCGGAGGCCTGGCCTAAGACAGCCGGGAGCAGGGAGCAGGACAGTTCCTGGGAGTGTCGCACGGAGCACCGGGCTCACAGCAGCTCCTTCCGGCTGCTCCCATCCCCGTCATGAAATCGGGCCATCGGGAGAGAGGGAGGGTGGGGGGGCGCTGGGGGTTGAAGAGAGGGGAGAGGGTGTGAAGGGGTCCTCCAGCAGAGCTGAGAGCTGCGGACAAGGAGCAAGGGACTTGGGGGTCCCGGCCCTGATAGAGGCCTGTGTGTCCCTGGCGGTCATGCATGGACAGTGCGTTTGAGCTTTGCTGTAGCACGTTCACGGGTGTGCGCGCAGAGGAAACCGCGAGGGATTTAACCAGCGTGGGCAAGATTGCTAAGAGAGTAGATCTCAAGTGTCCTCACCACACACACACACAGGTAACTATGGGGTAATGTGTGTGTTAAATGGCTTGATTTTTGACAATCATTTCACAGTGTTTGCATATATCAAGATACCATGTTGTATACCTTAAATACATAGAATCCTTATTTGTCAGCCATACCCCAAGAAAGTTGGAAAAAACTGAAATGCAAAGAGAATCCCTTAGAAGGCTTGAAGCGAGGGTGTGAGCCCTGAATTTTCTTTAAGCTGAGTCTGGCTGTTGTGTGGTCCCTGAGGGCAGGAGTGGGCCAGGGCAGTGAGGGGACTGCTCTCTCAGTCAGGCAGAAGATAACGGTGGTCCAGTGGGCATGAAGCCAAGAGGTAATTGCAGAGATGGACCCACCAGGATTTGCTGATGTGTGAGCCTTGGGGACAGTGAGGGATTCAGGGTCACTCCTGGGGTTTTGACTGCAGAATGCTTAGGTGGTTGCCACAAACTGATGGGGAAGACTGGGTGTACTTGGAAGGCCTAGGGGTGGGGAGAGAGGAGACTGGGAATTGAGAAGACCGGGGGCACATTGAGCTGGAAATGGCTCCTGGCTCTTAAAGTTGCATAGGAGTCTGGGGAGTGTATAGGTGAGGGAAAACTCTGGTGCCAGAGTTGTCCTGTGAATCTTTCCCTCAAGAGCAGTCCTGATGGCATCAACTGCAGAGGACTCTTGACCAGATCACAGCCACCCTCTGACATTTTGAGGACCAGCAGCAATGGTCATGAGGGTGTTTACTGGGAAGTTCCAGCAGGAGCTCATGGAAGGCCACCATCTCCTGGCCCCTAGAGAATGGTTAGGATCAGATTGTCATTGTACTTCGTGTCTGAAGTTCATTGTACTTTGTGTGCAGAGTTTCAGGGTTTGAAATTTCTAGTGAACCAAGAAATCCTGGGCTAGGGCAAAGGTTTCCATGTCTTTGGTGATAACTCCACACTGGGCCATTTTCCAAGCTCGATTTCTGAATTTTATGGGGCGGGGAGGGGGGCAGTGAAGGAAGAGACTGTTTAGAAGTTTAGAGTGGGTAGCCCTTTTTGGAGAAAGTTTGGTCCAACCTCGTTCGGCAAATGTGCCTCCTATACCTCATTCAGCTACCCAGGCTCCTCAAACAAAAATGACTCTGCTTTCATTTCTTTTTTTCTTTTTAAAATTTTTAAACTTTTAATTCCAGTATAGTTAACATACAGTGTTTATATTAGTTTCAGGTATATAATATAGGGATCCAACAATTCCATACATTCCTCAGTGCTCATCGTGATCAGTGTCCTCTTTAATCCCCATCACCTGTTTCGCCTACCCCCCACCCACCTCCCCTCTGGCAACCCAGTTGGTTCTCCATAGGTAAGAATCTGTTTTTTGGTTTGTCCCTTCTGTTTGTTTTGTTTTTTTCTTCAACATAGGAGTAAAATTATATGGTATTTGTCTTTCTCTGATTGACTTATTTCACTCAGCAGTATAGTCTCCAGATTTATCCATGTTGTTACAAATGGCAAGATTTCATTATTTTTTATGGCTGAGTAATATTCCATTGTGTTTATATAGACCACATCTTCTTTATCCATTCATCTGTGGATGGACACTTGGGCTGCTTCCATAATTTGGCTATTGTAGATAATGCTACAATAAATATAGGGGTTCAAATATCTTTTTGAATAAGCGTTTTCGTGTTCTTTGGGTAAAAACCCAGTAATGTGATTACTGGATTATAGGGTAGTTCTATTTTTAATATTTTGAGGAACCTCCATACTGTTTTCTGGAGTGACTGTACCAGTTTGCCTTACCACCAACAGGACATGAGGGTTCCTATTTCTCCACATCCATGCCAACCATTGTTATCTGTCTTTTTTTTATTTTAGCCATTCTGACAGGTATGAGGTGATATCTCATTGTGGTTTTGATTTCCATTTTCCTGATGATTTATTAATGATGTTGAGCATCTTTTCATGTGTCCTTTGGTCATCTGTATGTCTTTGGAGAAATGGCTGTTCATGTCTTCTGCCCATTTTTAATTGGATTATTTGGTATTTGGTGTGGAGTTGTAGATATTCTTTATATATTTTGGACACTAACCCTTTATTGGATATGTCCTTTGCAAATACCTCCTCCCATTCAGTATCTTTGTCTTTTACTTTATTGATAGTCTTTTAGTTTTATTGATAGTTTCCTTTGTTGTACAAAAGCTTTTTATTTTGATGGAGTCCCAATAGTTTATTTTTGCTTTTGTTTCACTTGCCTCAGGAGACCTATCTAGAAAAACAGTCCTATAATCAATGTCAGAGAAATTACTGTGCTCTCTTCTAGGATTTTTATGGTTTCAGATCTCACATTTAGGTCCTTGATCCCATTTTGAGTTTATTTTTGTGTGTGGTGTGAGAAAGTGGTCCAGTTTCCGTCTTTTGCATGTAGCTGTCCAGTTTACCCAGCACCATACATTGAAGAGCCTGTCTTTCCCCCATGGCATATTTGTGCCTCCTTTGTCAAAGATTGACCATATAATCATGGGTATATTTCTGGGCTCTCTATTCTGTTTCATTGATCTATGTGTCCCTTTTTATGCCAGTACCATACTGTTTTGATTACTACAGCTTTACATATCTTGAAATCTAGGATTATGATACCTAGTTTTGTTCTTTTTCAAGATTGCTTTGGCTATTTGGGGTCTTTTGTGGACCCCAAATATTTTTGGGGACTACTTGTTCTAGTTCTGTGAAAAATGCTCTTGGTATTTTGATAGGGATTTCATTAAATCTGTAGATTGGGTAGTATGGACATTTTAACAATATTCGTTCTTCCAATCTGTGAGCATGGAATATCTTTCCATTTGTGTCATCTTCAATTTCTTTCATCAGTGTTTTATACCTGAAGAGTACAAGTATTTCACCTCCTTGGTTAAGTTTATTCCTATTTATTTTATTATTTTTGGTGCAATTGTAAGTGGGATTGTTCCCTTAATTTCTCTTTGTGCTACTTCATGATTAGTGTATAACAATGCAGTGGATTTATGTATATTGGTTTTGCATCCTGCAACCTTACTGAATTCATTTATCAATTCTAGTAGTTTTTTTGGTAGTCTTTAGGGTTTTCTCTCTATATATTATCATGTCATCTTCGAACAGTGAAAGTTTTGCTTCTTCTTTACAAGTTTGGGTGTCTTTTATTTCTTTCTGTTGTCTGATCGCTGTGGCTAGGACTTCCAGTATTATGTTGAATAAAAGTGGTGAGAATGAACATCTTTGTCTTGTTTCTGATCTTAGAGGAAAAACTCTTTTTCACCATTGAGTATGATGTTCACTATGGATTTTTCATATAAGGGCTTTATTATGTTGAGATATGTTCCCTCTAAACCTACTTTGTTGAGGGTTTTTATCACGAATGGATGTTGTACTTTGTCAAATGCTTTTTCAGCATCTAATAAAATGATCATATGGTTTTTTTATCCTTTCTCTTGTTGATGTGATGTACCACATTGATTTGCAAATATTGAACCACCCTTGCATCCCAGGAATAAATACCACTTGATTGTGGTGAATGATTTTTTTAAACGTGTTGTTGGATTTGGTTTGCCGGTATTTTGTTGAGGATTTTTGCATCTATGTTCATCAGAGATATTGACCTATAGTACTGTTTTTCTGTAGTGTCTATCTGGTTTTGGTATCAGGGTGATGCTGGTCTCAGAATGAATTTAGAAGCTTTCCTTCCTTTTCTATTTTTTTGGAATAGTTTGATGAGAATAGGTATTAACTCTTTTTTAAATATTTGGTAGAATTCACCTGTGAAACCATCTGGTCCTGGAATTTTGTTTGTTGGGAGTTTTTTGTTGTTGTTGTTGTTGAATTTTGTTTTTTGGGGTTTGTTAGAGAGTGAGAGTGCGTGTGAGAGCAAGAACAGGGAGGGGCAGAGGTAGAGGGAGAGAGAGAATCTTAAGCAGGTTCCACACCCAGCACGGAGCCCAACTCAAGTCTCAATCTCATGACCCTGAGATCATGACCTGAGCCAAAATGAAGAGTCAGATACTTAACCAGCTGAGCCACCCAGTGCCCCCTGTTGGGAATTTTTTGAATACTGATTCAATTTCATTGCTGGTAATTGGTCTGTTCATATTTTCTATTTCTTGCTTTAGTTTTGGGAGGTTATGTATTTCTAGGAAGTTATCCATTTCTTCTAGGTTGTCTAATTTGTGGGCATATAATTTTTCATAATTTTCTCATAATCCCTTGCATATATGTGGTGTTGGTTGTTCTTCCTCCTCTTTCATTTATGCTTTTGTTTGAGTCCTCCTGCTCTCTCTCTTTTTAAAATGCATCTGGCTAAAGTTTCTCTTTTGTTGATCTTTTCAAAGAACCAGTTCCTGGTTTCATTGATTTTTTTCTATTGTTGTTGTTGTTTAGTTTCTATTTCATTTATTTCTCCTCTAATCTTTATTATTTTTTTCTACTGGTTTTGGGTTTTGTTTATATTTTCTAGCTCCTTTAGGTGTAAGGCTAGGTTGAGATTTTTCTTGCTTCCTGAGGTAGGCTTGTATTGCTATAAACTTCCCTCTTTCAAACAGCTTTTGCTGCATCCCAAAGATATTGGCCCATTGTGTTTTCATTTTTATTTGTCTCCATGTATTCTTTGATTTCCTCCTTGATTTCTTCATTGACCCATTCATTGTTTAGTAGCATATTACTTGACCTCCATGTATTTGTGCTTTTTCCCAGATTTTTTTTCTTGTGGCTGATTTCTAGTTTCATAGCATTGTGGTGAGAAAAGATGCTTGGTATGACTTTGACCTTTTTGAATTTGTTGAGACTTGTTTTGTGGCCTAATATGTTATCTATTCTGGAAAATGTTCCATGTGCACTTGAAAAGAATGTGTATTCTTCTGGTTTAGGATGGAATATTGTGAATATATCTGTTAGATCCATCTGTCCAATGTGTCATTCAAAACCACTATTTCCTTATTTACTGTTTGAATGATCTAGCCATTGTTGTAAGTGGGGTGTTAAAGTCCCCTACTATTATTGTATTACTATTGATTACTTCCTTTATGTTTGTTATTAACAGCTTTATGTATTTGGGTGGTCCCGTGTTGGGTGCATAAATATTTACAATTGTTATATCTTCTTGTTGGATTGTCCCCTTTATGATTATATAGTGTCTTTCTTTGTCTCTTGTTACAGTCTTTGTTTTAAAGTCTATTGCTTCCTTGGCTTTTCACTTCCATTTGCATGATCTATGCTTTTCCACTTCTTTGCTTTTAATCTGCAGGTGTCATTAGGTCTGAAATGAGTCTCTTGTAGGCAACATATAGATGGGGGTCTTGTTTTTGTTTTAATCCATTCAGTTACCCTAAGTGTTCATATTGGGACATTTATTCCATTTATTTTCAAAGTAATCATTGACAGATATTTATTTATTGCCATTTTGTTATTTGTGTTGTGGTTGTTTTTATAGTTCTTCTCTGTTCCTTCTCTTGCTTTCTTCTCTCACAGTTTGCTGGTGTTCTTTAGTGGCATACTTGGGTTCTTTCTCTTTGTTCTTTGCATATCTATTACTAGTTTTTGATTTGTGGTTACAATTAGGTTTGTATATAACATCTTCTGCATATAGCAGTCTATATTAAGTTAATGGTTACTTAAGTTTGAACCCATCGTTTACTCCTCTCCCCTCCACATTTTAGGTTTATGGTGTCATACTTTGTGCCCTTTTATTTTGCGGATCCCCTGGTTTTTATAGATATACTTGATTTTACTGCTTCTGTGTTTCCTACTGTTCTTATTCCTACTTACGGTTTTTCCTTTCCACTCAAAGAATCCCCTTTAACATTTCTTGTAGGGCTGGTTTAGTGGTCATGAATTCCTTTATGTTTGGGAAACTCTTATCTCTCTTTCTATTCTGAGTGGTAGCCTTGCTTGCGAGAGTACTCTTGGCTGCCAATTTTTCCCTTTCAGCACTTTGAATATATCCTGCCACTCCCTTCTGGCCTGCGGAGTTTCTGCTCAAATATCAGCTGATAGTGTCATGGGGTTCCCCTTGTATCTGAGTGCTTTCTTTTCTTTTGCTGCTTTTAAAATTCTCTTTATCTCTACTTTTTGCCATTTTAATTAGTGTGTGTCTTGGTGTGGACCTCCCTAGGTTGATTTTGTTGGGGGACCTCTGTGCCTCCTGGATCTGGATTTCTGTTTCCTTCCCCAGATTTGGGGAATTTTCAGCTATTATTTCTTCAAATAAGTTTTATGCCCCCTTTTCTCTTTTCTCCTTCTGGGATCCCTATAATGTGAATGTTATTATACTTAAATGTGTTGCTAAATTTCCTAAGTCTATTTTCACTTATTATTTTTCTCTCTCCTATTCAGCTTGATTGCGTTCCATTAGTCTGTCCTCCAGGTCACTGATCCATTCTTCTCCTTCCTCTACTATACCATTTATTCCCTCTAGTGTATTTTCAGTTTAGTTATTGAGTTCTTCATCTCTGATTGGTTGTTTTCTGTCTCCTTATTAGGGGTCTCACTGAGGTCCTCCACGCTTTTCTCAAATCCAATATTTTTTTACCATTACTTTAAATTCTCTATCAGGCTATTACTGATCTTCATTTCATTTAGTCTCTTGCTGTGTTTTGCCTTGTTCTTTCATTTGAGACCTATTCCTCTGTTTCCTCATCTTGTCAAACTCTGTTTCTTTTCTTTTTTAAAAAAGATTTATGTATTTATTTTTAGAGAGAGAGCAGGGGGAGGAGCAGAGGAAGAGGGAGAGAGAATCTCAAGCAGACTCCCTGCTGAGTGTGGAGCCCGATGTGGCCCAATCCCATGACCCTGTGATCATGACCTAAGCCAAAATCAAGAGTCAGATGCTTAACTGACTGAGCCCCCCAGGTGCCCCTGTTTCTATGTGTTAGTAAAGTCAAGGTCAAAGGTCCCCTACTCCTGCAAGTAGTGGCTTCATGAAAAAGGGGTCCTGTAAGTGCCCTGCAGTGCAGTGTTCCCTGTTCACCAGAACTTGGTGCTTCTGGGGTGTCTCCCATGTGTGTTGCATGTGCCCTACTGCGGCTGAGCTGCTTTCACCTTCAGTCCAGTCATCTGCAATGGCTCTGTTCGCCTGTTGTGGGTGGGGTTTGGTACCTGTGTTATTAGTGGACCAGTCTGGGGCCACGCTGGGCTTGAGTCAGACCAGGTGTTTGCTGGAGGTGTAGTCACACTGAACTGCAGGAGAATGTGGGGGCGGGGCATGCAGTGACAGCAAGGTCCACACCAGTGGGAGGGGACCTGTAGCCCCCAGTGGCGGTAGGCTGGGCTGGAGGGGGGCAGATCCCCAGAAGCAGGTGGGGGGTAGGAAGCAAGGTTTGCAGGAGTCTGCTGCGGGAGGAGACCTGGGGCAGAGGCCTGGTAGAAGGGATGTGTCCGCAGGAGGATGCAGGGGCAGGGCACACTGTTAGCAAGTTAAGTAGGCATTGTTGTGGCCTTGCTGTTTCCCATAGGTGTCGAGGCTCGGGGGCAGGGGGAGGGAAATGGCACCCACCAGCTCCTTTGTTCCTGAAGAAGTGTCTCTGTTTCTCCAGCACCAGCTCTGAGATTAGTAAACAGATCCCCCTTCCATAGAACACAGGCAATTTTCAAACTGCTGCTTCTATATGTCCAAAGGCTGGTTTGTTGTGCTGTCTCTTTAAGGGCAAGGACTCAGCTTCCTCTCTCCTCCCAGCTCTCCCAGAGCCTGTTGATTTTTAAAGTTCTAGGTTTTAAGCCCAGGGGATTGTAAGAACTCCTGAAATTTGGCCCCTCCAGTTTTCAAAGCCAAATGGTATGGGGATTGGTCTTTCTCATGCAGGCCTCCTAGTCTGAGAGTCTGTTTCTCTCCCCTCTCTGCACCTGTGGCATCCCTCCAGTGGACAGTCCTGTGGGTCCATTTAGCTCCCAACTGCGTCCCTGCCCTTCTCACCCTCTTTGATGTGGCCCCTTCTCTACCTTTAGCGAGTCTCTTTTGCCCTTCTCTGTGTCGTTTTCTGGGTTATTTACCCCGATGTGGTGGTTGCCTTGTTCTATCAGTGCGACGAGGCGAGCTTAGGGTCCTCCTGCTCTGCCGTCTTCCCCAGAAGTCTGGCCTTCATTTCTTAATGGTCCCTGTGCTTATGCCTCCTTCCCAGGATTATTTCATAGTCAACCTGCTCCTGCCAAGAAATCAGTTTCCTTCCAATTTAGGAACCTGAAAATGTAGTAGTTAGCATTTCATTTGCTCGTCTTACTGCTTCTTCATATTCCCACTTGTTACTAAACGAGTGTTGTGTTTTTACTCCTTAGTACAAAACTACATCATGTTGTTGCATGTAGCAGGAGACATTCACGGATTTGCTAAGTTGCCCTGATGCAGAGAAGTTCGATGCCCCCGTGAGTTTCCCTTTTGTTTCAGGATTTGAATATTGGGTAAGCTCAAGTTTTTGGCTTTAACAATTTTGTGTGAAAAGTTTGAGACCTATTGTCAGAGCTCTGAATGCTTCCTTCCCGATATTAGGAAAATGAGGTCCAGCTTTAGGTGAATCTTAAATTTGCCAGATGATTGGATATTGTATCAATAGCTAATTACTGTTAACAATGTTAACCATGCCTATGATGCAGGGACTATTCTTACCCTTTTACATCTAGGGAAACCGAGGCATAGGTTGACTTGTGTTTCCCAAGTGTGAGTCAGATATAAACATAGAACACAGACTTATTTTTTAAATGGCTGTATAGTTTTAACCTTGTCCTCTAAGGTGATTGAGTTTCTATTCAGGAAAAGCAGCATAAAGTTTTCAAGTTAATTTAAACCCAACCGGCATACACAGCTACAGCAAAAACTGTAAGGGGGCAGAATTGCCCATAGAGTGTGTGGGCCTGGGGAAATTATTTTTATGCGGATCCTGTCTACATAAGCAATTTGGGACTTCCTCAAATCAATGTTTCAGCACCATTCTGGTGACCCAGTTTCACATGATCCCACCAAAAAATTTAAACGCTTCACAACAAAGCTCTTCTGGAAACCAGGTTGGACCCCATAGGTGTGGGTTCTAGAGCTCTTTGGGGCATCTGGTTGACCTTGTGCTCTGAAGGGCAGAAATGGGAACCAGCTGGTCCTAGCCACTACAGGGGACCACGGGTTCCAGTAGCCAGAACCCATGCAGGGCCCTGTGTGTGCTTGGGACACTGCACCCATATGGTACTGCTGCTTCCAGACCCTGGAAGGGGGGCTTGGAAAGGCCCCAAGAAGGCAATCCCAAGGCAGGGCCATGGTGTGGTAGAGTGGTCGTGAAGCAGGGGCAGGGATCTAGCTTCCCCGGGGCTTAAAGGCAGTGCTGACCAGTGGATGAAGTTGGAACAATATTAAGACTTAAATAGTGGGTGCCTGGGTGGCTCAGTTGGTTAAGCGACTGCCTTCGGCTCAGGTCATGATCCTGGAGTCCCGGGATCAAGTCCCACATCGGGCTCCCTGCTTAGCAGGGAGTCTGCTTCTCCCTCTGACCCTCCCCCCTCTTGTGCTCTCTCTCTCTCATTCTCTCTCTCTCAAATAAATAAATAAAAAAATAAAAAAAATAAAAAAAAAAAGACTTAAATAGGGGCGCCTGGGTGGCTCAGTTGGTTAAGCGGCTGCCTTCGGCTCAGGTCATGATCCTGGAGTCCCTGGATCGAGTCCCATATCGGGCTCCCTGCTCGGCAGGGAGTCTGCTTCTCCCTCTGACCCTCCCCCCTCTCATGTGTTCTCTCTCATTCTCTCTCTCTCAAATAAATAAATAAAATCTTTAAAAAAAAAAAAAAAAAAAAAAAAAAGATTTAAATAGTGATTACCTCCAAACCTTTTAATAGCTAAAGCACCCGGGCGGGGGGGCGGGGGGGGGGAAGCTGTTGTAAGGAGGAAGCCAGCTGGAAAGTTCTAGTATTTACAATATCTAATTCTGTTGGTGGGTTTGGTAAAAGAGACTTTTTTTTTTTTTAATTGTGTAAAATGTTCAGGCAAAGAACTGCTTTTCCTTTCAAGTGACCAGCTCAACCCAGCTGGCTCTGAATGCTCTGAAAGCTTCCATGAGCTGGCCCAAGGTGGACATTCTAAATCTGGACGTAGATGCTGCTTCTAAACAGGTGTAGAGACCGATTATAGCAGAGCTTCTATGATGGGAGAGGGAGAGAAACGGACGAATCCAGGATGACCTCGTGGCTCTGTCGCTTGGGGCAAGTGGCTTCTGAGCCCTAATGTTAGATATGAAACGGAGAGTGTCTACCTCCTAGGACTGAGACGAGGATTGAAGGCATTCAGGGTATACGTACCCACACCAAAGCTGCTTATATGAACTCAAGCTGTCAAGGGGAAATTTGAGCAGCCTCTCTAGAGAAGAAAAGATACAAGGTAGCCATTGCTTTCTTTCAACTGTTTTATTGCTAAACTATCATGATACAAGCCGTATAAAAATACTTTACATATTAGCAAAAATAAACTACATTAAACTGGAGATTAAAAACGTTTTGCATAGGAATGTGATGTATTCAAACTTCTTTAACAGTCAAGATTTTCAAAACCTAAGCCTTCCAGCATCACCCCGTTGGAGAGCATTCTATTCGTTGGAGAACTCATTAGGGCATTGTCAACATTTTCTCCCATGAGGGCTGTAGAGGCAAAGGGAGTAAGGTTCTTTGACAAGATGCTCGGGATGCTAAGCTTGTCCTAACCACAGCCTCTGTCTGCTTACGCCAATCACGATGCTGAAAGGACCTGCTCTGCTGGACACGGCTTTGCATCCAACGCATCCAAACCCTGAGCCAGGCAGGTGTTTGGTCTGCTAACAGATGCCTCAAGGCCGAGTGTTCAATGTTTTTTTCCCAGCACCCCATCTCCTTTTCAGAGGGGCTTGCTTAGGGACCATCTCTGAGGGAGGTTAGGAGGTGTTGGGTACCTGCTAAAGGGTTATCCCTCCAAAAAATGAGTGCGGGAAAGTTCACCCCAGCTTGTCAAGAACGTCACAACCCCCATGCCTCTTGTAAACGCGAACAAAACTGTTAAGCGGACCTCTGACAGACTTTCAATTCCAAACAATAGAAAGCACTTGGAAAGTGTTTGACATGAAAATAAACACATTCAGCCTTCCCTTTATTTCCAAGTGACAACTAGAACACATCAGCTTCCAATCTGTCTAATTGTGACCGCTCCCACCCTGGCCAAGGCTGGCTTCCTGAGACCGACGTCTTGGCTCCTGGATGTAAACAAGAAAGGCCACATCAGTGTTTCCCAGCTTCTAGAAGAAATCAACCCGATTCATCTAGGGTGCGTCTCTGCTGGAAAACTCTGCAGGTCCTTTGAATAATGTGTACGAGGGGTTATCTACCAGGATTTGGTCAGCTCTGTAAACATGAGCCTGCACTGAGGGTTCTATGAACGTGAACATGAACTCTTCCAGAATCCCATTACAACACAGGCAGTTTTGTTTTTAAATCAAAATCACCTCCTAGGCTACTGCTTTGGGGGATCTCAACACTTTACAATTCTCCTCTGTGACCAGACGAAGGCTCAGAGCTGAAGTCCATGTCCTCTTAAGCAACCATGAGAGCGTTCCTTCTTCCACAAAACCATCCCTCTGTCTCCAGAGACGCTTTCTTCTAAGACTCAGGTGGCTCACAGACTCGGAGGTGGGTTTTTGGTTTTTCTTTTGGTTTGGTTTTCGTTTGTTTTGTTTTGTTTTTTTGCTAGCATGAATCACACAATTTCAAGAATACATCATTTCCCTTAGGGGGGAGAAAATCAACAACATATGTAAAAAGAAACACTTGAAAAAGATTTCAACCATTTATAAATAGTTTCTAATTCTAACAGGGGGTGGGGTGTGATATTTTCAGGACAGATAAAAAGCATAAACATACAGATAAGAAAATAAAATTTAATAACCTACTAATTTGGATCGCTCTTATATATTATCAAGCAGCAGTATTTTTGTACAATACGGGAAGACTCGCAGACTCGGGAAATCTACTACATTCAGCAACACGGCAGATTCCTGTTGGTGGCGCTACATACTCACCTTGGACGTAGCAAGTGCAAACCTCGACCTGAGATCCTTCTATCACGTGCAACACACACACATCTTTACCACTTAGACATCCTTATTTTTCTCCTTCTCTCAGAGGATCTTATTGCCTCTTCCCAGACTGAAAATATTTCATGAGCAATTCCTCTTGGCAAAATTTCCTCCTGGCATTTGTTACTGACCAAACTTTCTTGATCGCTGTCGGTTCCGAATACACATTCTCTCGCCTGTTTAGGTCTCAAAACTAATGCTTTGGTTTCTCTTTCCTTTGTCATTTGGTATAGTTGTTTATGAAAGTGCTTCCTCTAATATCCAGCTAGGAGGTCTTAGAAAAAGCTTGCGTGTGCGTTACACACACACACACACACACACACGTACGTACAGGAGTCTGAACTAGCAGGAGGCCCTTTGCCCTGACAGAGATGGAAGATCGATGGAAAACATGTTAGCCCTTGTTCTCCCCATCCAGGCACAACGGAGCAGAGAGACTTTGCTACAATGGCAGGAAGGCACTTGGGTAAAACATTCAGATAACTGAGGAAAGGCCAAATTCCCTCATGTGCAAAAAAAAAAAAAGAAAAAAAAAAGGTTAAGGTTCCCAGCCAGTCAAGTGAGAACAGATCACTCACCAAACACTTTAACTCTTCCCCCCGTGAAGTCAATTTTGCTGGAGAGAAAATGCTTTAGGTAAAGCTGCTGGTACAAGGAATCTTTTTACTAATGAGGGAGAATTTCACATCCCAGAAGCTCTGCAGCAGTAGTCAAGCTCTTACTGGCGTGTTGTAGAGAAGAGCATTTTGCCAAACTTTGGGCTTGAAGAGAGGTCCCCAGTCGTGGGGGAAGCTAAATGCTAGGTCTCCACTGAAAGGTCACACCCTGGGCATTCTCTCCCACTCTCTGGAGCACCAGACCCTCCGGGCCATAGCCGCCAAGCCTCGGGCTCCTGGCCAAGCTGTGGGGAAGATTTAACCTCTGGGTCACCTTGTCAAGGAAGCCAGGACTCAGAAAACCCACAGCGAGCCCTTAACGGCCATGATTCTCTTCCTCGGCTTCTACCTAGCAGAGTTGACTGAGAAATCCCTAAGAAGAGCCTTTCGAAGAGGGCCAGGAATATTTACATCCTGTGTGGATTACTGGGGGAAGAAACTAAATGGCTGAAAATGAATCTCTGGCTTGTCCCAGGGTGTCCACAATAAAGGCCAACAGGAACACATCTGTGTGACGAAAAACTCCCCAGCCGAGAACTTTGAGAGTTTTAGGTGTTTGCAGAAACTGCACCAGAGGAAGAAGACTCTTGAGGACTCGGTGCGCACAGCAGAGACACCAGGGCAGAAGACCACCATACGACCGGTCTGGGCAGAGCTCCTTCCAACTGAGGCAGGCGCGTGGGTAGATTCTCTTCGATGCGGATGAAGCAGCTAATGCAGACACGCCTTTTGGGGACGGAGGGGTGCTTAAAATGGGTTCAGGTTAAAAACAAACAAACAAAAATCAACTTTAGGGCCAAAGCCTGAGCTTGTTGTCCCACTCGGAGTCTAGGCCAGAGAGCGAGCTTAACCCTTGTCGTGGGGGAACCCACTTAGAGAAACACTTAGGCCTGCCCATTGATTGCCTCGTTTCGCACTTCACAAAAACACCTGCGCTGTTTACATGGTTTCTTTTTTTCCTTTGGTTGCTGTAGCTCTTCCAGGATTCCTTCTCAAAATTCAATGCACATGCTTGAGATTCTTCTTCACCAGTTTATGGGAAAGCGCGCCGGCCGCGAGGAAGGAAGGAAGCAAGCGAGACGAGCCGAAAGCCATCGGGTTGCAGGCCTGCAGCGGCCGGGTGCTCACGCCGCAGCCTGGGGTCCCTGCCCCAGTCCCGCCACTCCCTGCAGGGGTGAAGAGCAGCGGGCCCAGAGAGCTTCCCCCTCTCCAGCTGCCCTGGGCCGGCTTTTTGAAGCGGAGACAAAAATAACAAATGTGGACACATGTCATAACTTAACGCTGAGTTTTAACAGGTCATCTTGTGTGGGCCAGACAGTCTTGCTTCAGAATGAGAAAACTGACAAATAAGGCGGGAGCTGCGGCCCGACCGTGGCCGGGACTAGGCGGTCCCTAAGGAGGACGGTCCGGCTTCTGGGTTTTTTTTCTTCAGCCCGGAAGCCAGGCTCGCTCGGGTCACGTTCCTTGGGTGGCTCTGTTTGAAAACTCCTTTCCTTCAAAAGGTAGAGGAGCTGTATCTGTGACCTGGAAAAATGAACGCAGGGCTGGGGTTTAATCACAGGGGCCCACATCTTCCATCCCCCAGCCCAGCCCACGCCCCAAGCTCTGGTCACTCCGTTCTCAGGGCCGATCCAGCGTGCTGTCTTGTGTGTTTGGTCAGCAGGCACTTAAGGTTTTTGGATGGGACACCAGGAAAGTCAACCGAGATGCTCTCTGGGATTTAAAACAAAAATCAAAAGGCAGAGTGTTCTCTCTGGTGTTTACACAGAGAGGTGGCGAGCTCCTTAATCGAGAGTCAGCTTTCTGCCAGGACCTTGTCCCGCGCGTGGCCTCCGGGCCAGGAGATGTACAGTAAAGGAAACAGAAGGTGAGGGCAGTGGAAGGCTCCACGGGGTCAGATACGGAAGGTGTCTTGCTAATGGCATCTTCTACGTCTGATTTCTGGCGGGAGGTCCTGAAAACTCCTTCCTGATAATTTCATTAACTACAAAAGAACAGAGAAAGAGAAAGAGAGAGAGAGAAGGGGCAAGTGAGCGGGCACCAACAACACAGATCAGCTTAGCTTTCTAGAACCTAAACAATGGGGCTATCTTGTAAAACACACTCTTGTTCTGACGGTTTTTAACCTAAGAAATGTCTTCCTCTGCTCTCTTTTCTGGATGAGAATAGTTTGTGCTAGAGGTGTTTGTGAAGATAACTTTAAAAATCGTGGCAGAAACAGCGCTGGGCCAGAGGGCAGGTGCTAAGGACGCTCTCTCTGCTGCCTACCAAACTCCTTCCATTATTATAGCATCCAGAAAATACCTACTACGTAACTCAACCATGGCTGACCCACAGAGCGTACTGTTCTCAGAAGAGGGACCTTTCAAAAGAGCACATGGGAATACCTCAAAGACTAGCCATCAGTGTAGACAAAATCTCTCTCAGCACAACCAGGAATTCCCCCCACACACTAGTGAAGGATCACACTGTGAGACTTCAGGAGTGGAAAATGTCCTCCGAGGGGGTCTGGAAAATTCAGCCATCCCCTCCCCCAGAAGGACCGTGTAATTCCTAGCAGGGAACCAGGAATGGAGTGCCAGCCCCTGGCATCAAGAAGCTGGCTGTCTTCTCCCATCTTGGCCCCTTATCCAGGGCCATGGTCCCTGTAAGCAAGGCGGTGAGGTCTTTGCGGGGGGGGGGCCGTAAAAAGGTTTCCTTCGGCTTTCTTGGTAGAAGTGGCTCTCGGTGGCAGCCCAGACCCGAGGCAGAGGGGCACACCCGCCCTAAGGTGTGTATCCACCCCGGTTTGTGCATGGGATGGGTTGACTGGTCCCAGGGGCAGGAGAGGAGGGAGACCCCTTCTGGGTGCCACGGAAGGTCTCCCAAGTTCTCCCACTGCCCCGCCCCAGCCTCCTCATACTGGGTGTTTCATCTTTGCCTTGCCTTTCCGCCTCCAACTATTGAGATGTGCTCATCTCAAACTCTCCCCATGTTCAAGCTGAGCCCTCCGAGGTCCAGTGTGCTTTTCCCAGAAAGCCCCGTGGGAGGGAGCCCCCCAGCCCCCCAGGAGGAGGAGCGCAAAGGCCAGTGGCCTTAGAGCAGGCGGCGCGTCTGCTCCTCGGCCCGCTCGCTCCAAGGGCGCCGTGACTTCACCTCCCTGGGCCTCGTGCCTTCCACCTCGCAGAGGAGGAAACAAGCGTGTGTCCCGTTCGGTCCCTGGGCGCCACTGAGGTCCGTGCAAGCTCCTCGCGCCCGCCGGGCAACGGTGCTCGGTGGCTGTGGCCTGCGGTGCCGCGAGCGCCAGGCTCTGGTGCGACCGTGCCCGAGGGCTCCGCGCCGGACACCAGCCAAGCACCGCTCCGGGCGCTTCCGATACGAGGGGCAGTTCGGGCGCCGGAGCCCGCTGGCCAGGGTTCGAGTCCCCCCTCTACCGCCTCCTCACTTGCTGGCCCTTGCCTCAGCCTCCCCATCTGTAAACCGTGCATACAACGGTCCCCGTGCTTCCAGGGGTGCGGGGGAGCCCGGAGAAGACAAGGCTAGCGTAGGGCGGCCGTTCGCAGCATGGGGCGCCTTCCGTACTCGCCTTCGACGGGCCGGGCGGTGGGTGCGTCTAGGAGCAGCAGCCTGTGCGAGTGCGCCCATCAGGAGCAGCTCCCAGGATGAAGTCCTAGTCAGCGGACCGACATCCATTGGGCACTTACTGTATACCAGGCACCAGCCTAGCTGACTCCAAGGGGCCCTCAGGCAGGAACCCCACGAAGAACGGCCGCCCTAAGACCCGCCCTGGGGCAACCCCCCCCCCCAGGGCCTGGTCCACCGCGAGGCCTTTGTGCGGCGGGCAGGGAGGCAGCAGGGAAAGCCGAATGCCAGGGTTTGGGGGGTGGGGGGGGCAGCGTGGCTTCACACGGAGCTTTTCAAAGCCCGGATTCTGAAGGGCTTCCTGTTTTCTCAATCTAGGAAACCAGAGGAGTCGATCCTAATGGGAAACTTTCCATCGCCCCGGCTTTCTACAGCTACCTGGGAGGCAGCCATGTGGACACCCCAGCCCTCACTGAAGGCTCGTTTCCCTTCTCAGAAGGCAGAGGCCGGGGCCGGGGACGGGACGGAAGGTAGGAGCCGCGGCCAGCAGGCCCACGCGGCCTTCCCCTCCTGCTCTCTGAAAGCGACCTCTGGGTCGAAGCTAATAGTGGCATTTGGAAAAGCTCTGGACGCTGTACTCAGCCCTTTATGTGGTTGGGGGTGGGGGGCGGGGAGGCGGCTGCGCACTCAGGCCCCCAAGGGAGGCCTCGAACCCCACAGAAACCTCTCTGGGTAGAGGAACCTTCGCTTGCTGAAACCTCAGAGCATGCTCCCCTGGCTGTGACCAAGGAGAGAAAGTTCGACAGCAGAAGAGCCGGCTGGGCAGCTGCCAGGGCAGTGCAGCCCCACGGGTCTGGGAGCTTGGAGGGTCTCTGCTCCAGCGCTTCCTCCAGAGCTCGGGGTCCTGCCTGTAGGAGGTCTCCCCTTCACAGCCAAGGCTATTGGAAGAGTAAGCGAGGCCACCCTGCCTTCTGAGTCAATTCCCTGGGGCCCACCATGGAAACCCCACCCTTGGTCTTGCCCCAGCTTCTGTCCTTTAGGGGGAAGAGGGACTCCAGACTCAGCCCCGTAGCACCTCATTCTCAGGCTTTGGTCTCACTCCCTCACTCTGCCCCCTTAAGGTGTCCCTGATGCAAAAACTCTGCTCTGGGCCCCACCTGCTCTCTTCGAGGCCCTGCAAGCTGGTCTGAGCTCCCTGCACCCTCATCGCCCACCGCTGGCTGGCCACGTGGGCTTTCACCTGCACCCCACTAGGCCTCTGCCCTGGCTGCCTCCCCCACTGCCGCTAATGCCTTTCTCCTCACTCCTTCACTCAAGGCTCTGCTCCCCCTCCTCCAGGAAGGCTGCCTGGGTGCTCTGCAGTGCAAACCCCAGCCCCACCCAGTCGCACTTTCCCTCTGTCTTCTCCAGTCACTAGTTCCTGCAATTGACCAGCTAGTGCTTTAGTTATGTTCTTGTTCCCCACTGAATCCTCAGCTTTTAAATAGGGCCTCAGGACCTAGGACATGCTCGCTGACTCTTAATGAGAAAAAGGAAGCTCAGCAAGGGGTTAAGTAGCCTCAGGTCCTAGCTCTGATTGAGGTCTGAGTGCCGGATTGTGGGTCAGCCCTTGACTTTCATTCATTCAGTAAATGTTTTGAGCATCTATCCTATGTCAACCCTGTATCTTTCTTCCCACCTCTTCTCAAACTGGGCCATGTGCATTTCTCCGAATAGCCCCTCTCCTTGTCCCAACCCTGACTTCCCTCCTGCCCCTGTTCCAATGCCACCTTTTCCTGGAAGCCATCTCCCACTCTCACCCTCGGGCCCTCACTCCCTCCAAAAGCGAATATTGAATTCTCGAAATGCTTTGCTTGCAAACTCCTGGACCAGGTTATTTGAGTTACCCGTATCCCCGTGGCGCTATGCATAGCACCATGCCCAGAGCATGTGGCTAATGCATGCGTCTCAGCCCCCCACAGGGATCCCACACCATCAGCCTACGTCACTTGGTTTGGGGGAGTGGATTTTCCTCTGTCACCCAATCGACAAATGGGTTGCCAGTCTATTACTTGTCTGGAGCCTTTTCTCTACAAAAGAACATAAGCCATTCATATTTAATGAAGGCTAACTATGCTCCAAGCACTGTAATAAATGCTAAGTTTTTCTTATACCAAACCTAGTAATATAATCCTTGTTTTATAGATGGAGATAGGCAGTCACCAGCCATACCAGGTGACGGGATCAGGATTTGAACTCAGGGCCCATATATTAAACTGAACACTATATGGCTACACAATTGATAAAGAGACTGTGCTATTAAGTTCAGTAGTCATCACCTTTCCTCTGTGGCCCTGGGGTCCTCAGTGCCTTGTGTGTGTGTCCGGAAAAGGTAAGGACAGCCTCTGCTAAGTTAACAGTGGAGAAGGCCATGTGCTGAGTGGTTAAGGCGGTCACCAAGTATCACTTTCTCAGAACACAATTGAGGCCAATGGTGTTGACTCTACCACAAGAACCCCTGACCTTTTATCACCCTTAGAGCGAGGCACTGTGCTGAAAACACTGATGAATGTGGGTCCCACCTCAGGGTGATTTCTAAGCCTGACACCTGAGGCTGAAACCAGAAAGGAAAAGATTGACAGATATTAATATTATTACAATTATACATTTTTCTCTTTAAAACTCCAAAAAATCAAACTGGTAGCATAACAAAAATATAACTATGCTAATACATGGCTGTAGGCATAAAAAGAATACACGAGGGATCACCAAGGTTTTTTCTACAAAGGGCCAGATAAAAATACTTCCAGCACTATGGGCTAGACGGCCCCTCACTCAACTACTCAGCTCTGCTGTTGTGAAAGCCACCACAGACCGCATGGGAGCCAGTGGGCATGGCCGTGTGCCAATAAAACTTTATTTGACCATACCAGGCCAGGGGGCCAGATTTGAACAGACCAATTACCAAATGGCCTGAGACTTCGTGTACCAAGCCCTAGTCTATACCAGGGGCAGAGATGAACGGGAAAGCAGTGTTTTTCTTCACCTACTTTTGGGGCATGGCAACTGCAGCGGTCAATGCCTCCTACGAGTGGGGTTCATCAAACAATCCTAGGTGTTTATTTCTAAAAACCTGGGTTTCTGTTAGCATCCCACTCTGCCCTAGGAATTTTCTAATTCACTTGAAGGGCCAGACACTTGCATGCTGACTTCCTTCTTTCAGCTGAGCTCAGAGGTTCTCAAGCTTCACCTTGCGGAAGAATGGCTGCTCAGAGTTGCATAGAGAAAACCACACGGATCTACGGTAGGTGCAAGTTAAAAGTCTGTTAAGAGTCATTTTCACTCTAGGCCTTTCCCCCTTAAGTGCTGACTTTGGAACTTCATCCCCCAAGAAAGCAACAACAGGAAGGAGTGGACAGACCCCATCCTGCTTCTCTCCCAAACCTCAAGCATGTTTTCTAAAATCTGGTTAGATCATGTGAGTGCCCATGAGAGTCTGGGGCCAGCCCAGAGGCCACAGCCAGAAAGACACTCCTCAAGCTTGGATGGGAACGGGGCAGGCTGCATCCTCTAAGGCCAAAGAGGCTAAAGCCAGGAGGGGTACAGCTCCCCCACCGTCCCCACTGCCCTTCTCCTCCAGCCCAGCCCATCCCATCCCCTCCCACATGCTTGGGGCGAGAAGGCTGGACCAGAAAGCACGGGAGTGGGCCCTGGGTACTGCCGCCTCTTGTCCCACCCGCTTGTGGGGAGAGCTGCTCGGACCGCCAGGAGTGAGCACCGGGCCTGTTTTCCTCCCTAGCACGTGGAGAGGGGCTAAGAAGGAGAGGTGCCTGGTGGCCTTGGGCCTTCTCCTGTGGCTTCAGTATCAGAACTGAAATGATCTGTCCTCTGAGAACAAAACTCTCCCAGGGCTCTGCTTCTTGCTTGCTAAGCAACTTCGCAGCCATTGCTGCCTGCTCTAGGGGCACTTGGCCAGACGTTAGAGGCTCAGTGAAAAAGACAAAAAAACCCAACCTTGCCAGGCCTGAAGCCCAAAGCGTGGGTGGGGTCTGCGAGTTACAAGTTGGTAAATCCCCCTGGGGCCCTGAAGACACCGAGCCAGCTTGCCGAAGCTCCCAGGCCCCCGTAAGCCAAGTGCTAATACCAGGGAGGGGAGAAGCACATTCAAAAGGCCCTTAAGGACTTCGGTTAAGTGGCTCATAGTCTCCGCACGGACATCTTAGCTGCTCGTTTGTCACCCTGACTCGTGGGGAGGGAGTCCGGCACCTGGTGTCCCGCAAATGTGCTCAGGGTAGCGTTGCTTTTGTGGACAGTGTCCGACAGTCCCTGTTGGAGAAGGTGCCAGAGCAGCACCCCCTTCCCCACGGCCCCTTTCGTGCTGCCCCCGGGAAGGGTTGGGATCTCTGCAGAGCCCACCCTCTGGGCAACGTGATTCTGGGATGCCCCGCCCAGGGCCTCTGCAAACGCCGCAAAGTTCACCAGTGTGATGCGAACTCGCTCGTCTGGGCCTGGCCTGGATGGAATGAGCCCCCTTTCTCTGACAAAGGGGCCATTTAAAAGCCACAGCCCAGGGAGCCGGGGAGAGGTCAGGAGGCCTCTAACCACCCCCCACCCCCACCCAGACCACGGGCTGACTGCGGGGGAGGGCTCACCACACTCGGGCCACTGCGTGTGTGGATTCTAAGCAGAACGTCAGAGGCTCCGGGAATTGAGGTGCAGAAGAGCCTCGCTGACCTACAGGTGCCTCCTGAGCCCTGCGCTGTGGAGTCTGCAGTAGCTGCCGGGCTCCTGTCTGCAGGCCCAGAATCCAGAATCCAGAGTCCGTGGAGGGAGGTCTAATGCTTGAGGCTAGCTCAGGGGCACTGCTGAGCTCGATGGGAAAACCAGCTCTACCCTGAACCAAGCACAGCGGACTTCAAGAGTGGCTTCCCAGCTCTCCTGCTCTGCCTGCCTCCTCTCATTCCCCAGGGCAGAGCGCCCCACCTCCGACAGAGTCTTACTTAACCGTATACACTGAGCAAAGTTGCACAAAACCAAAAGGGAGCTGGTCCACTGCAGAGCAGGACTTTTCAAATGTAGGAACGTGACCTGGCTGCGCTCTTCCTGGGAGGGGGGACCTCTGGGAGAACATGCACATTTCCAGAGCCTCATCCCCACCTCCCCATCCCAACCTTGATACTCTAACCTCCCAGTCTCAGGGATGTCCCCCAGGGATGTCCCCTTACAGAGCGGTGGGGTCCAGCCCTTAAGAGCAGGAAGTGGTGTCTGTGAGGACGGTTGGAAAAGTTTTCTTCTACTACAAGTAATTCAAGTTAAGGAAACACACAGCTGGAAAACAAAAGGAGAAGCAGAAGATGTCAATTACCTTTAACTTTGATTTCTCGGATCAAAGATCACAGTCATTCTGTTTCATAATATGTTTTGTATCCAGCTAAGGTGTGTGTCTATCAGCTCTGAAAAAGATTTGCAAAACCATTTTTGAGAAGAAAAAAGAAAAAAATCACCTTTGACCTCTATTATGCTTCCAATTCATGTTAATATCATCCATTTAATGAGTATCATCCCGTAGCCGAGGGCCACTCAGAACCCAGGACAGAACTGAACCCTCTGGCTGTAGTTTAAGCCCACATTCTGTATCACCTTAACAACTGTGCCAGAATTAACCCCAAACCAGTGTTAACAGTCCCTGAGAGGAGGGACTTGGTGCAAAGAAATGAGGGTCTCTGAGCTCAAAGTGCATCAGCAAGGTTTTGGTGGGTTTTCTTTTTTTCTAAGCTACATGAAACAGCCCTGCTGCCTATATGTCCTGGAGCTGCAAATCAGGGCCAACCAAAGAGATAACATTTTAAAATGCTAGCTTCTGCAGTCAGAGAAAAATCAGAATTTCATGAAAAATCTACCCAAAAGTCATCCTGCTTCAGGCTTTTATATATGCTGAATTTGAACCCTGTTACCTTCTTACATGTGCTATAACCTCAGTGCACATGCAAATTCATGAGCCCGACGAAGAGAAAAAGTTACTGTTTTTATAGCTCCTACCCAGTCCGAGCACTGAAGGCCCTTAAAAAGGACTCGTGAGCAGTCTACATTACAAGCCGTTGTCTTAGGTCAAGTTTTCTCTTCAAGTTCAATAGCCATACGCTCCCCTCTACAGCCATATCACGTCAAAGTTTTCAAACCACTTGTTCTCACGATCCCCTTTAAATGGCCAAAGTCAAAGGCCAGGGTCCATTTTGAGGGCCTGAAATTAGAAACCGTTCCTGGGATTCATTTCTTACAGGGAGTGATCCAACTTTTACTAGATGCAGCTTTATCAGCATCGGTAGGTAAACCAGGATGCTCTTGAAGGAAAGCACGGACTCCCTGAAATGTCCCCTTCAAGGCGGAGAACACGGAAGCATGAGAGCTTTCCAGCGGTGGTGCGATTCCAGGCCTGAGCTCCCCAGCGCTGGGCTCCAACAAGCGTGGTTTGGCGGGGGTCAGGCTCAGGACAAAACAATCAGCTCACCTCTCCTCCTTTGCAAACACAGCTTGGACCATGCATTTCAGGCCATCTCCTGAAGCAAAAAAGGCCCACTCCCCCAAATCCCGGGTGCCTGTTGCCCTACAGCAGCTTCCTCACTCTACTTCCCTCTCTCTACTCCACACTGGCTTATTCTAAACCCAAGAGCACAAGGCACTATCAGACCGTTCCCTTGGGGCCTTAAAAATACCACCTGTATCCTGACAAACTAATGTTTTCAGCCCCAGACCTCACCCTTGAACTTCAGACTCAGACATCTAACTGCCCACCGGGCATCTCAAACTGAACACGGCCGAAGTCCTTGCTCCCCCCCCCACGGCCCCCCTAAACAGTAGCCCTGTACCACCTCTTCCCACCATAGGAAACCGGCTCCCTTCTTCCGGTTGTTCAGGCCAATCTTGGTCACAGCCCACTTCCCTCCATATGCAAATGCTTCTGGATTTACCCTCAAAATATATCCGGAAACCAGCAGCCTCTCCTGCCTCCTGTCTCGATCACTGCATTGGCCCCTCCCCTGTCTCCCTGGCCCTGTGCTGGGACCCCTGGTCTCTGCCCAACAGCAGGTGGGCCTGTTGGCCTCCAAGGGAGAGCAATTGGCTCAGGTGTTACTCCCGGAAAAACCAGGTCCCAGGTGTGCTCAGGGCCAGGATGTGTTCCCTCTGTCCACCTACACGCATTCAAATCACCCTGAGGAGGCTTCGGGGGTCACGTACAGGTCCAAGGTCACATGCTTGGAGCAGTGAGCCAAATCTAGGGGGAACCCCAGGGACCATGCCCTTAAGACCAGCCAGCCGGTGCCCAGAAAGCCAGCCCGGCTCTGTCTCCATTCCATGCTCCTTGTCAAGAGTGTTCAGAGAATTTATAAAGCATCAGACTAACTGGTTTGTCTGTGGCCTTCTGAGGTGCAACTTCCTGTTTAGTCATGAAGTTTCACTCTTTAATTGTCTGTTTCTTGGTGGGAAGACGGAGGTGCCAAGAGGAGAGGAAAGGCCTGTTTCCATTCAACTAAGACCCCAAACTCCGCTCAAGACCCAGCCACACACACACCGCTCCCCCCCCCCAGCCGCCCCGGTCAGCTGTTCTCTCCTGAAGACAGCTATCCAGGTGCTTTAACTCCCACGCCATCTCTGGGGATTGGTGGTGGGATGCCCATTGCTTAGGTCAGGTTACTGAGGCACAGAAAGATGAAGCAACTTGGCCAGGACCAGCCCCCTGCACTGGGCGGAGCTTGATAAGGCCCCAGCTCCAGGCTCCCTACATTTGGAAGATGGTCAGGCTGCCCTGGGAGCTCAGTTAAAATGCAGGAGCCTCCGGAACAAAAGCAATCGGGTAGGGACATCTGTGTCATTCTCAGGGCCTCTCGCGGAGCCACAGAATGGGGATAAGAATGCCTCCCTGGCAAGGCTGCTGTGTGGATTAAATAAGATGTTCTGTCTGACTTATTCATAGGTATTTATAAACTCCATAATAGGGTCCCCTAAAGAAGAAAGACGGGAGAGAGAGAGGTAAGGATGTGAAAGGAGATGGAGACCTGGCCTAACCATGCTCTCCAATACCCAAGAATAGGTATTTCCCTACATGGTTCAAAAGGAAGTCGGTTCCTTTGATCAGTATGACTGTTCTGGCCAGTTGTTAGTAATATGGAGGGGACAGCAAGAGAGAAGGCCATGCTTAGAGTTACCTGGGTAACATCCACAAACCCTCCCAAAGCCAAGGAGAGGGGCCTCTGGTCCTGGAATCATTGCCCCATTTTGTGGTCTTTCATGAGGCTATGGATAAAGACCGACACAATGATGTTGCATTTTTACAACACTAGGCACCAATTGGTGAATCATTCCACTGGTGCTGTGGGTTAGATGATCATTGAGGCTAGGGGTTGGAAGTGCTTCACTGATTAATCAACACTAATAATTAACATGCAAGCACATGGTATCAACAGATAAAGTGCAAAAACACAGACCCAAGAATCTGTCACCTTGACAAATCCTACAACTAGCATCCAGTCTCCTGAAAGCGCAGGCATGCGTCCCTAAGTGGGGTGGAATCAGATGGCATCTGTTGTCAGGGGAGCCAACAGGAATTAGAGACTGGTCCAAGGGGCATTCAGTTTGATGGTCCTACGATGAAAACACCGATGTCCCTCTCAACCACAGTAGAAATGACTATTATCCTACCCATTTTCTACTTTTTCCAGGGTTCCACATCAGCTTACAGTCTAGAGAAAAACAACTTGGACTTTCTCTCGGCTAAGCTGCCCTACGAGGAAGGACAAACTGACTAGAAACTCAGACCTGAGCTGGGTTTGCCCCTTCGGCCCAGTCCTTTTCTCCAATTCAGCAGAATTACTTCTGATTTCAAGCAGCTACATTGCACCTCTCCTCGCGAGCAACCACACGGCTTCTAAGGTAGCAACCACAGGCAGGAAAGCCTTCTAAACAAACCACGGCTTGCTTCCTTGTCCTTCTGCCATTTCATCATGGCCTTGACCCTAAACCTCTGCTGAGAGGCATCAGCCACAAAGCAAGCACTGCAAAATGAGTTGTTGGCCAAAACAGAAGCTAAAGAAAAGCACTTGTTACTCCATCCAGTTGAGATTCGGGAAAGAAACAGCAATCCAAACCCACAAATCAGCCTGGGACCGCAAATGAGATGATAAAATAAATACCTAATTGTTTGGGAAGCCATTTTTCTCTTTGGGGGTAGAAGGAACTAACCAAAGGCTTACGCGAAGACCCTGGAGTATATTTCTCCTTGCTTACGGGTGAGAGATGGGATGGAGGCTGGGGAGGGGGGCTAACAGAGGGAAGCCTGGGGCAGTAGGAAGCACCTCCCTCCCGGGCCACTTTCCTCATGTCACAGAATGGCACCAAACTTCCTCGTGGCCTCTCGGGAGCTGGCCTGAAACCCCCGGCCTGGTTCACGAGACCCTGCCTTCAAAAACCAGCATGGTCCTTGCCACTTGGAAAGGACTCACTGGGTATTTAGTTGACTCTTCCAGCTCAGTCTCCACCCCACCTTCCAGATCATTCTGTATCCTCCCACGTCTACCCTGACCAGCTCAGAGCACAATCCATCCCCCAGAAGAACACCTTCCCAACGCATCCACACATTTCCAAAGCCCAACACAAGCCCATGGTCCTGTAAGGAGGCCTCCTACCACTTCACACTCCCTTCCATGATACCGTCCCCCTGTCTTGCACATTTTGTCTTGAAATCCCCCCAAAAGATTTCAACCATGTCCGCCTCCCTCTAGCTTGGGTTGGCGTTAAGACTTGCCTCCTGAGGGTGTAGGCCTGGCCCCCGGTTCACTCGGCAAGCCCTGGCCGCCCACCTGCCTCGGGGAGGGAGAGGGCAAGTGCAGGGCCAAGAACCTTCCAACTTCCTGGTTCAGCCAAGGGCCTGTGTGGTGGGTGAGAACAAGATAAATCAGGGCCCCTGGGCCACCCAGCCCACTCCTTCCAGGCTCAAAAAAGCTACTAGCTTCTTGCAAAGAAATTTTTACCAGGTCTGAGCAGGGACCAAACCCAGTCCTAAAGGTCTCTCAACTCAAAGGCTGTCCAAGGGACCGGCAAGGACTGTGTGTGTGACTTTACACCAGGTGTCCCTAAGATACATGCAGACAGAGCCCCAACTCCTGACTCATCCCCTCGATCAAACATTTCACCTCCAGGCCCAGCCATGAACTAAATTGTGCCCCCCAAAATGGCTATGTTGAAGCCCTACACCCCTACACCCTCCAGTGTGATGGTGTCTGGAGATGGGGCCTTTGGGGGGTGATTAGAGTTGATGAGGTCGTCAGGGTGGGACCCCACGATGAGATTAGTGCCCTCATCTGAAGAGACAGTAGAGAGCTTGTATACTCGTTCTCTCTGCCATGGCCAACATAGCAAGAAGGCGCCCATCTCAAGAGGGCGCTCGCCAGAACCCAACGGCCCTGGCACCCTGATCTCAGACTTCCAGCCTCAAACAGGGAGGAAAATTCATGGCAGCCTGAGCTAAGATAGGCCCACAAGCACTGTTCTGCCAGAGCACCTTCCTCTCTCTATCTCCACTTACGCTCACATGGCAGGCTTCCGCAGCAAAGCAGCCAAGGTTAAAGGGCTGTCCAAGGTCACAGGGTGGTCCGTGGCAGGATGTGAATGAGGAGCAGATGCTGCTGTCATGGCCCCAGCGTTCCCACTACCACCACACCTCATGCAGTCTGGCTCCGGGCCCAGAAGGCCCCCTCTCCTCGCTCTATGCAGCAGGATGCTACTTCTCTGTCTACACCCAGCCTCAACTGCTGCCTGGGTTCCCCAGCCCAGAGCCCCTTTTCCCCGCTCCGCCCTCCAGGGACGGCACACATGCAGCCTCGGAGAAGCCTCTGAGGGCGGGGGCCACAGACCGCTCAGTGCAGGGGCTGAGCGCCGTGGGCGGGGGCTCGCACCCCAGGGCAGACTCGCAGGGAGGCACACTGCTGGGGGCCCGAATCGTGGGTCCAGATCCCAGCCTGCCATATCCTGCCACGGCCCGAACGAAGGCAGGCCCCGGCACTCTCCGCACCTCCCCCTGTAAAAGGTGGACAGAGACCGTTCCTGACAATGGCGGAGGGACTCAAGGAGTCGGCACATGACAGGTGCTTCCAACGGCCTGGGTGGCACATGACGGGCACTCTGCAGGCACTGAGGGTCACTCCCCGAGGCTCCACTTCCTCATCCAGAGAATGGGCATAAGAACATGTCACCCAGAAGGATGCTGTGTTCTGCAGCCAGTGGGCACAATGCTGCGCTCACTGAAAGCATCTAACTCCGGGTGTTGGTACGTATTCGCCCACCGCGCAGAGAGCATCTGGTTAACAGACTGAGCCGATTGGACAGCCACCCTCTTACACCAAAGCACTTTCACCCTGGCAGCTATTTCTGCATTTTCAGAGTGGGTGGGTCTGAGGTCGGCCGTGCTCTCAGAAATGCGCTTTCACATCCTGCCGAGAGGGGCCCCTCCAGGGCCACCCTGCACCACGCGCTGGCTGCACCGGGCCGGCGACGTGCAGAGCAGCCCTGAGAGTCACCCACGCGCTGCAAACCAGAGGCCTCCGGAAGCCGGCCCAGGCATAGGGCCCTCACAGCACCCGGCTGCCCAGACAGCTTACCAGCAAGACCTCGGAGCTTACGAGAAAAACGGCACGCGGCACCAAACTGTCCCCAGCTCTCGGGATGAGTAAACATGGCACTTCTGAGGCTCGGGTTCTGCGTCGGAAGCCAAGGTGCTAACTGGGAGGAGGGCATGTCACCAGCAGATGGGGAAGACGGCTCAGCTCGCAGCCAAGTTGGGAATTCTTCTGCAGTTATCATCCGGCAGCCAGAACCTGCTTCTTCAAAGGCAATGCCGAGCAAAGACTGGTCCCTGGGATCCCCTAACTTTTAACAGGGTTACACGGTAAAAATCACTCGGGTAGTATTTGAGGGAAAATGGCATGAGCTAACCATGTCATTCACTCTAGTTAAGCTGGGGGTGGGGGGGATGAGATTTAAGAAGCAAAGAGGGACCTGGGGACTACAATGCCAAGTGTAGGGCGCATGTCTAAAAGGTGACAGGGTACGAGGACATCACAAGACTGAAACCAGAGCTGAGGCCGAGGGCTGAGAGAGAGATGGTAGCTTCCCCAGCAAAAACGAAGGCATCCCGGCTGGCTCTTGTTGATGACATTCTCCAGCAAAAGACGAAAGTTTAAGCTCACATCCCACAAAACCACCAGCAACCTGTGTTTCCAGACCCCCCAAAAGCCCCATCTCCAGACACCTCGTGGAACTCACACCTTCCCATGCCGTCGATCCGATTCTGGCTTTGGGTTCTGGCCATCTGCAGAGCACAGAAGGCACCCCTTCTCCAAAGAAAGTTTAACCATCTTAGCCTCCCTGGTCAGGGGCTTGATGGGGACATCCAGGTGATCCTAGAGGGTGATAGGTGAGTGGCTGCCAGACCGCAGCTATCCACAGCAGGAGCTGGGGTACTGTGGACACCCACTGGGTTCCACTTTGATGGGCTTTCTCCAGCTAGCACTAACCCACTCCCGGGACCTAGGGATCCTCCTTGGCCCGGGAAAGTCCACACCTTTAAGATCAAAGAGAATACACTTCTCTTCCTCACATTCCTCTGATCCTCTTCTGATCCCCCCAGCTCACCTTCCCACACTTTAACACAGCAAGCATACTTACACCCCAGGGCCTTTGCCCTTGCTGTTCTCTCTACCTAGGATGCTCTTTCCCTAGATATTTATAAGGCTGTCTCATTGAGCTCTCTGCCAAACGTCTCCTCTTCTGGGATACTTCCTGTTACTAGAACAGCAGGCCTCTGTTCCCACCACTCTCTATTCCTGCTCCCCTTGCTTTGCCTTTTTTTTTTTTTTTTTTTTTTTTTTACAGCATTTAGTTCTACTTGGTTCTATCATTTAGACTGTGAGCTCAATGAGGGCAGGGCCTTTGAGTCATGCAGTGTTCCCAGTAGTGACAATAAATAGCTGTTGGAGGAATGATTAAATGAAAGAAGGAAAAAATGGATGAATAAACTCTGGCTCTGAGTACTGGCAAACCCAGTGCTGACTTCACCATGGCCAAACACGGAGTACTATAATGCTTGTCCCTTAGAGCAGATCCCAAGAGAAGTAGTGACACATCACGGGTTGCTGTCGTAGGGAGAAGCCAAGGCCTCTGAGCTTTGGTCGTGCGGTCACCCACCTGCTCCCTCTAGCTAGTGAAATCCTGGCTCCAAAGTTTCACGGGGCCCACTTCCCTCTCCAAGGACCAACTGGGATGTGGCTAGAAATTGCCCATGAAAAGACCTTTGCAGGAGGCAGGTTTTAAGAGTCGCATATCCACAGGAAACCAGAGACTCTTAGGTATGAGACAGCCAGCCTTTCCAACTGAAGCCCTCCATCTTCCTGACCCTGAGCACGCATCCACTGAAGCTGCCAAGCTCTGCGGGGGGAGGCAGGTGGCACGGCCATCGTGAGCTCATGAGGCTCATCCCAGCCCACGGGGCAGGGTCAGTGGCTAGGAATGAGCGCGAACCCTTGTGTGAGGCGGCTCTCTCTTTCCTCCTGTTCTGAAGGATGACCTTGAGCAGGTTCTAGAAAAACTCCACAAAAATACAATACTGTACAGTGTCTGTTTTTTCCTGTTTGAGCTAGAGATTCAGTGATCTGAAGTCAATGTAAAGATTCAGTGCCATTCTGTGGAGCCTGACGAGCTGACTCTACCATGTCCACGGACAAGCAAAGGTCCCCAAACAGCAGAGACACTTCTGGAGAACAATGAGCTGGTGACTGACCCTCCCAGAAACCAAGACCATCTCCAAAGCAGCTATAGTGAAGAACCGTCGCCGGGGACAGACAAACTCATCTATGGAACGAAGCCGAGAGACCAGGAGGAAGCCCAGGCTTACGTGGAAATGATATTCACACCACCGCTGGATCACGGGCCCGTGGGGATAGCATGGACTTCTCAACAGATGGTCTGGGCCCACTGGTTATCCATACGGAAAACAATGAAACGAGAACCTTACCTTATACTGGACACAAAATCATTACAAACTTCAGGGCGGAAAGACTACGACATATTGGAATGCGATATAGGAGAGGTTAAGTCATCGGGTTTCTTAAACCCGTCCTTCAGACTTGAGGAGCATCAGAATCACCCGGAGGGCCTGTAAAGAGCAAAGTGCTGGGCCCCACGCTGGGGTTTCTGATTTACCAGGTCTGGAATTTGCATTTCTAATAAGCTCCCGGTCCAATGACGCATTTGGGGTAGCGCCACCTCAAACTATGCTCAAAAAAGTTCACACCTTTCGGAAAATAAATTTACATTAAACATTTCTGTTCGTCAAAAGGTATCATTTCACACGTACCAGCTATACAAAACCACTTACAAATCTTCCCATACCAAATGTTGGCATCACTTCTGTGCTATTGGTGGGAGTACAAACTGGGACAACCACTGGGGAAGACAATTTGGTATTGTCTACTAACATGGCACCTGTGAACGCCCAGTGACCTGGCATTTCCAGCTGGTGTGTGTGCCAGGAGACAGAGAAAGAGTATTCCAGAAGCCACTGTCCATAGCTGGCAAAGGGGAGAAGTCTGGAAACGGCCAAAGGTCTCCCGGGGGGATGGATGCAGGAGCTCTGCGATGGAATACCACACGGCAGAGAAAAGGAAAGCATGCCGGCTACCAAAATGACAACATCCGAATCTCAGGGTTGAGGGGAGAAGCGAGCTGCGGAAAACTTCTTACAGAATGATTCCACTGACATAACCTTCACAAGCAGGCAAAACTAAATGTACTGCGTGGAGAATCAAACAGGTGGAAACATTAGAAAGAAACGGAAGTGCCAGACACAGAACTGAGGACAGCGATGACTCGAAGGCGGGGGCGGGGGGGTGAAGAGGATACACCCCCGGCTGTCAGCCCTGCAGGAAGGACACGGGGAGGAACACACCGCGTCTCGTGAGGTGGTCTCCCCCGAAACAGCAAGCTGAGTCTGATCCTGCCCCTGGTCTCGCTAGTGACTTGCGGGAAATACTGGGGACGGAACAACACATCAGAGGCACGTGGGGCTTCGATGTGCAGAAGCAGCCGATGTGCGAACCACCTGGCTTCTCGAACGAACTCGATGACAGCAAAGGGGGGAAAGGGCACGGCGACATGAGCAGAGGAAAGAGACAAAGACACACGTCAAACAACCACAAAGCGTGGGCCCTGCCTTGGATCCAGAGTCAAACAAGCTTTAAAAAAAAAAAAAAAAAAGAGCGAAAATAGGGCACTTAGGAGACAAGTGAGAATTTGAGCATTGGGTTCGATATCAAAGAATTACTCGTTTTTCACTGTGACAGTGAAAATCAGAGAAAAGTTTCTTAAAGAGCGATCTTGTTGAGAAACCTAACTGAAAGGTGTGCAAATTACAAAATTTTTAAAGACGAAAGAGCTACGAGGCAGGGGTTATGTTCTTTTTCTTTAAACTCAAGGTAGGGACACAATATTCGTATTGTGTTTATATCTTACATATAGGTAATAAAAGCAATTTGGTACTTAAAGGAAGGAGGGAAGGAAGGAAAGGGGGAGAGGCAGAGAAGGAAGGAGGTGGGGGAGGGGAGGGGGCAAGGGACGAAGGGCGAGGAAGACAGATGAGCCCCGTTCCCTGCTGCCTCCCACGTGACCTCGTGCTCAGAGAGCAGCGGGAAGCAGCGCCCCTTCAGGGTATGGGGAAGGGCCACGAGCACACACCTGGGGCAGGAGAATGCCGCCTCCTCCGAGAGGCCTTCCTATTGTGTCTCGAAGCCCCTGTTCCTTCATGGCCTGTCTCACCATCTGAAGCACGTTTCTGTCGTACGTATTATCCCTACTCTCCCTTAGGCTGCAAGATCCACAGCCCGGGGACCTCCCCTCATTCGTCCAGCACCTGTCCGTTTACCTGGCTGGTCACGGGCGTCAGTGACTGGTGACTGGTGGCTGCCAGGTCCTGTCCTACGACATCTACATGCACTGACCAGTCAGCGTTCACAAGGCCCCACGAGTAGATGTTATGACATTCCCATTTTGTAGGTCAGTAAACCCAGGCTCAGAGAGCTGAAGGGACTCGCTCACAGTTACAGAGCCAGCAGGTGGCCGAGCCAGGATTTCAATGTGGGCGGTGACGCCAGGGCGCAAACTGGCCACCGCCCTACCCTGCACTCTTGTCTCGCCCACAAACCTCGGTTTAATGGTAAAGACAGAGCTTTCTGTTTGGGCCTAAAATGATCAGAGTTAACCCCAAAGTCCAAGGAGAACCGGACTGGGCCAACCGCTTTCTCCTGCCCATACAGGCTCCTGGGCTGTTCCTTGGCACGCGCAGTTGTGAGCCCATGCACACCCATGTGCACACACACACACCTACACTCGCCTTACTACAAACCACAGTACGAGTTACTAAGCTGATACCCTCTGACTTGTTTTCGGCTTGGTACACAGTAGGCGCTCAGCAGAAGTGTTGACTGGAACAGACTCAAGGGCAAGCAGTTTGGGCCAGGACGCCAAACATTCCAAAATAGAAACTGGAGGTGCCAACCTCCACATGAAAACACCCCGTCCCATTTCTCCTTAAGAGACCTGCTGGCGTGAATGAGCCCCTCCTGGAAATGTGAAGCTGGCCCAGGAGGGGGCCCGGATCTTATCAGGCATTCCCACCTCAGCAAGAATGACTTTAAACAGAGTGCTTTACTTCTGTCCCTCTGCCAACACTGGCCACACAGAGGGGCCCCTGAAAAGCCAACAACCCCCTTAGAGCAGCAAGGGCTCCAGGGCTGTAAGCTAGAGTGTGAATTTAGGAAGCTCTTTCCAGAGTGGTTCTGGCCACAGTCAAGTGCCAAGAGACCATCCTGGGGTGAGGCCCGGGCCTTGCGCACCCAACAGTTGGAGTTGGGTTAGGGGATGGGCCGCTGAGTAAAGGGATGGCAATTGCAGATGGGGCAGGAGACCATCCCTAGAACCTTCTCTCTGATCACAGTGAAACAGGAAGCTAGCCAGGGTGGGGGAGCTGGTACCTGCCTCTGAAAGGGGCCCCCGGGGGTCGGCAGGAGAAGGGGGTTCCAGTTCCTGGGCTGAGGCATGAACTTCTCAGAAGCTTGGCAGCCTGGAGAACACAGGGCTGGTTTCTGCTTTCCGCTCCCCCCCCCCACCCCGAAACACCTGGAACCGCAGCGGGAGGAGAGCCCTGGCCAGGCCCGGGATGCAAACACCATGCTGTTTACAGAGGGAAGCCCAGGCCAGCTCGGATGCCCACTCCGGGCGTCCCCGGCCACCTCGCTCTCGGCCAGCCGGGCCGCGGGGACCCGCTATCTGCGGGAGGAGCCGGGAGCTGGCGGGCAGCCCCGGCGGAGAGAAGAGGAGCGTGCGTGCCAGCTGGGCCAGCCTCCTGGCGCGGACAGGGAAGGGGATCGCGGGTCTCCCTGCAGAAGGAGCGCCGCGGAGCCCAGCGCCGGCCCCGGCCAAGCACAACAGAATCACGGGGCGCGGGAGGGCCGCGCCGAGGCTACTGCGCACACGCTCTCTCCAGGCAGCCTGCTCGGGCCTTGCACAATCGTTTCCATGGCACTGGGTTCTGCTGTCACAACAACCGCAGGATGGCCCGGCGCTGGGCAGCGCGGCTGGCTGGGGACGAGAAATCGATGTTCTTGTGGGCCCCGCGGCCTCTGCCAGGCCCGTCGGATGCCGGGAGGCCCGCAGAGCCCGGAGGCCCGCAGAGCCCGGAGGCCAGTTGGACGCCGGGAGGCCCACGGAGGCCCGAGGCCCATGGAGCGTGGCGCTGGGAGGGAGCCCACCGCCTGGCCGCCGCCTCCCCTCCTGCGCAGTCCCTGCGGGACGTTCAAGGCCGAGGCACTAGGCTGCTGCGGGAAGCGCCAGGCCCTGGCATGCCAGACAACAGAGATGCCCCCATCACTCACACTGGGTATCGTGAAAACACTGCTGTGAAGGCTGCAGGGGACTGCCGACATCTTTCGTTTATGGGCGTTCTGCTAAACATTCCTCACTGCCACTTTGCAGCTCTGTCTTTGGATTTATCCTTCCACCCCCCCCACCCCACCCCACCCCCCCACACCCCTCACCGCGAGTCTCTCAAACCACCTCTCAGGCCTTTTTGAAAAGCTCACAGCTCAGGGTTCCAAAGCTGTCCTGATGAGGCCTGATTCTGGGACTGGGACACAATCTGTCCCCCGCTTTAAGGCACTATCGAACCTTGCTAGCAGGTGTCACGGGGCTGTTTATTTCCACGCCTGAACTCCCACGGAAAGATGTAGCATCTTGCCTCAAAAACAGAGAAAGAACGACTTAGACATTTACTCACCATCTGTGTGACCTTGGTCAGTCACCTAACCTTTCTGGGCTAGAGTTTCCTCACTTCTAAAATGGGAGTAATAGGGGCGCCTGGGTGGCTCAGTCGTTAAGCGTCTGCCTTCAGCTCAGGTCATGATCCCAGGGTCCTGGGATGGAGCCCCCCATCGGGCTCCCTGCTCCGTGGGAAGCCTGCCACTCCCCCTGTTTGTGTTCCCTCTCTCACTGTGTCTCTCTGTCAAATAAATAAAATCTTTAAAAAATAATAAAGTAAAATGGGAGTAATAATAGTACTTGCCTCATGAGCTGTTGTGAGGGTTAGATGAGTTAGTACAGTAAGGTCTTAGCAGAGTGCCTGGCACGCAATGAGTGCCATCAAAGTATTAGCTACTATTATTATTATTAAAAATAAGTATTACTGTTGTTTTAGGATGAACAGTTTTACATCATTTAAAAGCCAGGCAGCACATGATGTCCATTCTGTTCTCAGATATTCATTCAATTCCCTACGTCTTACCTGCAGGGAGCTGCGTGAGGCTTGGAGCATATGGGGGCATGAGCAAATGTTGCCAAGGACCTACTATGTGCAAAGCCATCCCAGGGGAAGCTGTGGGTACAGACAAGTCAGAGATGGTAGTCCTTCCCACGCAGAGACTTGGACTTGAGCCAGGAAGAAAAAAAACAGAAACCCCTAAGAGGTATAGTGATGAACAGCATCTGCCAGGGGCCGTGCGTGTCTCCAGGACTTGGAGGAGGAGAACCCCTCCCCGCTGCAGAGAGGAGAGAGCTGGGCAGAGCCTCGAAATGCTGGCCAGACTCCAGAAGGCACAAGAGGGAGGGGATGGCATTCCAGGCAGAGACTATGGTATGGGCACAAGTTCAGAGGCAAGAAAGTCTCGGCACAGGCACATGGCATCCTCCACTCAAAGCTGAGAGGGGTGGACAAGAGGGCCAACTTCGCATCCAAATGGTGAGATGCACCCGTAAGCAGAACTAACAGCTTTCCATTTCGAAACCCCCGTTTTTTGTACGAGCCTGTAGGATCCTTTCTCAGACCTGAACTGTGTTCCCTTTCTTTTTTTCTTTGCAATTTTCTTAAGGAATACATGCAGCTAGCAAAGAAGAAGAAAAAAATCCGTAAGTATAAAAACACAAACAGGAAGAGGTCTCCCCTCAACTCCTGTCTCAGCTGCTCGGCACCCTCTTTGGGAACTGTGTCTTATTAATAGGCACATGAGTTGCTTCTGGTGGTCTGCTAGTGAGGGCAAGACGGCAACCCACACCCGCGCCCCTCACTCAGGGAGGGGGCGGGTCTGGCGGATGAGCCGGGGGCCCTGAGACGAGGCTCCCTGCGGTGTCTGGGCAGATGGCTTCAACCCGGAGCGGACGAGAGGATGTTAACAAAGGGCTGGCATATCCCAGATGTAGGGATGGGCCATTCCTTGGCTCTGGACAGATGAGGATGGTGACAGGGGAGACGATGAGGCGCCAGGTACTCCCTGCCAAGTGCCTACTGTGGCTGCCCATTACAGGGACTGGCCACGTGTCCGTCATTTAAACCCAAAGCACTGTTATGATCCCCCCTTTACAAATGGGGAAGTTGGGGTCACAGGTATTAAGTAACTTGCCGAAGGCCACACCCCCACATTCCCTAGGCAGCCATACCGACAGGGGAGACAGGGACAGGGAGGGGTGGGCATCGGATCCCGTGGGGCATCCACGTGGGGGTGTCCAGGAGGCAGGCAGATTGGCGGGTCTGCCGTGAAGGCCCGCTTTTTGGAGTCTCATCAGATGGAGGGAGCGAAAAGGCCCAAGATCAAAGCTCCATTCTGTTTATGAACTGTATCTAGATGACTCTCTCAGGTCATCGATGTGCGGGCACCTCTGACAGCCCCTCTGGGCCTCTAGCTTTGTGGTTGAGACAAGTCCTCCCCTTGTTTCTCGGCTTGGGCTCGTGGCTGTGACGGGAGATGATAATTAGGCTCTGCCTTCCAACGGTGCTCACGAAGTGCGAGAGACTGTTGTCGTAATTATCTCCTGTACTTGCCAGCCTAGCAAACACACACCCCACCCTGCCACCTGCCAACAGCTTCCCTTCCCTCCCAGAATCAAATCCAGGCCTCTCGCTGTGCCTCTGAGGCCCTGTGTGGTCTGGCCTACCCTCAAAACCTCCCTTTCACTCACCTCCTGGCCGTGGCTGTCAGCCGCCCAAGACCTCTCTCTGCCCTCCACACAAATCAGGTTTCCCCCAGCTCTGGCCCTGTCCACATGCTGTTCCACCTGCCTGGAATTCCCTTCCCGCACCTCCTCCTCCAGGTCTCAGGGCCAGGCCACCTCCTCAAGCAGGTTGTCCCTGGCTGTCCCCATCTGAAGTTCCTCCCTCCCCCACCATCACTTCATTTATTCTATTCAGAGCACTTAGCCCCAGCTGAAAGTCTCATTATTTATTGGTTGATTTTTGATGCACATTTTCTCCCCTAGAGACCGTGAGAAGTGGGGCCTCGTCCACTGGGTTCACCGCTGCGTTCCAGCGCCCAGCACAAAGCCCAGCACACAGTAGGTGCCCAGTGAATATCTTTTCAAAGAAGGAATGAATGAATGGGCAAGCAGTCGATTAGAAGCAAACAAGATGGCTTCTGGCAGCTTCCTGAGGCAGCCAGCCCACCAACCCCATGCTAGGGGAGGCGATACCCATACTACCAGCCCTCCCCATTTTTTGTGGGGCACTTTTCACACATGCCTCACCCAAGGCCACAAGCAAGGAGGAGGCAGAGCAGGTTCCAAGTCAAGCTTCCTTCGACTTCGACGACTCCTCAGCATCTGACCCTGAAGCCACTGTCCCGGGCATTCACCAGTGAATCCACGGTACACAGCGAGGAACTAGCTCCTGGTGGCTTTACACACCCCGAGAGATCTAAGAATTCTCTAGTCTACAAATAACAGGCTTTTTCTAGAGTGGGCCCCCACGTACCAAAAAACCACATAGCTTGGTCAACATTCAACGTTAGAAAGGCGTTGTTTCCACCAGAATCGGGCACTAAATCCTTCAGACTGCTGGTTCTTAACTAGTGGCAATTCTCTATGCCCAGGGGTCATCTGGCTGTCACAACTGGGGCAGGGCAGGTGGGGGGCTGGAATCCAGTAGGTGGAGGCCAGGGATGCTGATAAACATCCTACAGGAGCCATCTTGGACAATGCAGATGGGGGCACCACCCTGAGAATGGTGGAATGATAAGACAGAAGGAGCCTAGTCTTGGCACCTCGTGGCCAGTATACCAGCCCTGGACTGCTTACGCCCGTGCGTTATGTAAGAAAGCAAGCATCTCTCTTGTTTAAGCTGCTGTTAATTTCGGGTTCTGGTTACAGGAGCCCTACATACCTAATCAATACGTAACTTTCTCCTGTCCTGCAAACTCCAACTGTTCTGAAGCTAAAGACTCCTTAATGCTTTGAGGAATACCTCCATCGGCTGGCAGGCAAACGCTGTTTTATGATCTCCCCTTCACACATGTAGGGATCATAACCCTGAGTCTACACGTAGGATTCTTTCCTCCCCAACACCTCAGGAAAAGCACATTGCTAAGCCAGAGAAAGAAAGGAGAGGAAGTCATATTATTGAGGTCCATCAAATATTGAGGACAAAAGGAACTACCCCAAAAAAAGTCTATTAAAATCTTAAAACATCAATTATGTTTAAATCTATGAGTTCATTATGGCGCACACACACACACACACGCACACAAACACAAAACCCTAATTGATTGCCCCTGGAGGATGTTAAGGAACTGACCCATTATTTTAATAACTGGTAAATAAAGGGAAAGAATCAAGCATTCATCCTTCTTTTCCTATATGAATTCTACCATTGTTGATGAAGGGACATTTCTCTTTATAGAAGTTTTCCAACTAACAGAAGAGGAAGGGAAGACAGAATTAGAACAGAATATCACCATTTTGCCATTAATGCACCATTGAATCAATGGAGTTTGGCCCTATGGACAGTTACTAACATCACCAAAAGAGAAGCAACCTGACATCATGTGCTTCCTGACAAAAGGACCCACCAGGAGCTATGAGGCCATCTTGGCCAAAACAGTGGAACCTGAATCAATTGAGCCTCTAGAATCAATTGCCAATTTACAAGAAATGGGAGAATATGGGGGGATGGGGATGCTGAACCTCACCCTGGGAATATAACTGCCAAAAGCCAGACTGTAAGAAATTTCATGGGATAAAGAAGCTGGTTTTTTACCAAATAAATGGCAAAATAATAATAATAAAAACAGTTCAGGGGGGGACCTCTAGACTAAAGCAGACTTAGAGAAACCAAGGTATCCCACCTTACAAGGTATGGGCCTGGTCTGAATCCTGATTCAGACCAACTATAAAATAATGAAAACAAAACAAAGGGAAAAAAAAAAAAAACCCTTTCTGATAGGTATGAGACAACAGGAAGTTTAAACACCGGATATTTTATGATATTAAAGCATTTTCACGAAGTTTCATACATGCTAAGAATATTAGGAGTATTTTCAGAATCTTTTTCTCTTAGGGATACATAGCACATATTTACACATGCAATGATATGGTTCTGCTATCTGGGATTTCTGATGTCTAGGATTTGCTTCAAAATACTACAACGAAATGGGAGTGGGAGATGATGGAGGTATGGAAGAAACCAGATCAGCCGTGTGTTGATAACCGTCGACACTGAGTGGTGGGTACGTGGGTACACCGTGCTACCCTAGATTTGTGTATATTCAAAACATTTCATAATAAAAGCTTTTTTAAAAAAAAAAAATCTTACCCCCAGCTACAAAGAGGGAGAAAGAAGAAAGACAGAGGGAGCTAACACCTCCTGAGTGCGGCTGTCTACCAAGTGCTGAGTGAGGCAGCCACGGATGGGAGTGGCCCTTCCAGAAGAGGAGTCACCAATTCAAATGCCTAACAGGTCAGAAAGAAACCTTGACTGAGTGAGGTCGGCCAAGTACAAGAGAAACAACAGCACAAGCATGATGGCAAACCACAAAAGACACAGCATCCATCTTCAGGAGATAGGAGGGAGGGGTGGGGGGCTGCAGACGACAGCAGGTATGTGCTCTAACGGAGGTGGTCTCTACAGTAGGCCAGCCTTGACTTTGATTCCAGCTAGCCACCATGCAGAACGTGGGGCCCAGGGCGGCCGATTCTTGGATTTTCCAAGAAAAGCCTGAAATCTGTATTTTTATGTGCAATCTCCTGGTTTTTAAACGTTGGCGTCTAATCCAAATATTTCTTAAAATACTGTGTGGGCCAACCAAAATATCTGCAGGCTAGATGGAGCCCATGGAGCACCAGCTGGCCGCCCCTCCTCCAAGTACTGAAGCAGACCACAACTCGATCCATCTGTAAGAAGTGGAAAGGGTGCATTAATCAACTTTGGGTCAATTCTTTTTTAGGCATCCAGTAAAGCTGAAAATTCAAAAAGACACCGTCAACCTCCAGAAATCTATAAGAACCGGCTGCGGAACATTTCAAAGGCGTCGTCCACATAAGTCAGCTTATGCAACGGAACCTCCACTCTGTCCAGAGTTTTGGGAACTAACAACCAGGGAGTGTCCTTTCAACTTTCCTGGGATGGCGGAACTAACAGGCTTCAGATGAAACCCATTTGCTGCTTTGCAGAACGCCGGGGACGTAAGTCCAAACCACTTGCAACAGATGATCCCATCATAAAATCAAGTCAGGGTGCTCAGCGTCTATTGTCAAATGACCAGGAAGTGCTCTATTTTGCTTGCCAGAGATCCGATTTCACGGCTGGCCGTTGAAAGAGACGAGGCAGATGTCATCCCGAAGCCTTAAAGTGGCAGGATTGGTTGCTGAGGACCTGAACAGACTTCATTCCTGAATCTCAAGCCTCAGTTTGCTGGTGACTTTGCCCAGGGAAAGACTCCTGACATCCTGGATGGGCAAAACAGGCCCCAGCCCTGCCTTTATAGGCCCAGGCTCAGCTTAACCTGACAAATTAAAGAGGTGTCCAGAATGTGATGGAGAAGGGCCAGAGAAATGGTTTCATCATTCCCTGAGAACAAAGCCCCTCTTTTTTTCCTGAGAGGGTGAAAAGTAAAAGAAAATTCGTGCTAAAATAAAGTTGAACGGGCCCAGGGCAAGAGAAGAGTCCAGCACTATGCCCAAAGGCCACAAAAAACAACATGCACCCAAATCTCAACTCTACGGAACGGAGTGAAACCAGGGCTATTTCATAAAAGATTTTTTTTTCTGGGTAAATAAAGCTCTACTGTTTATCTGCAATGGGTTTCTTGATGGGGGAAAGGGTGGGGAGTACAGAGAAAAAGGCAGCATTAAAAGAAGATTTGATTAACGGCCATGCATCTAACTCATAGCCTCAAGCAACTAAACTGCTTTTCAAGTTCTACTTTTCTAGAGAGAAACAAATTACAGCTAGCCCAGATACAGTGAAGTGTCGTATTTTTTAATACAAAAATTCTGGACTATCTTGGCTTGTGGCCTGGGGCGAGTAAAGAGCCACCACAACCACAGTCCTCCACGTAAAGATGCTCACAACAGTCACTGTGTCCTCCTGCAAGGAGCAAAGTCTCGGGCATGCCCAGCACACTGGCTAGGGAGGAAGTGAGCCTCAGCATTTCTGCATTCTCTGCTAGTAAGCATGAAAACAGAGAAGAGCTTTTCAAAGCAGGTTTGGGTGCTGATCTACCCATAAATCTTGTTTTACTGATCACCTTATTCCTGCACAAGGATATTCACTTGTTACCACAAGACAATAACCTCACTTGGAGGTAGAAATGATAGCCACACAAATGACTCAGAACAGCTAAAAGCGTGGGTTTTGGTGGATGACTGTGGGGCCATCGGATGACACCAAGTGATGTCTCTCTTGGTCCTCTTTATTGGGCCCTGTCTGCTCTCTGTGGGTCAGATGCTGCTCTGGAATGCAGGCTGAGTGGACAGCGAGTCTGAGAATGGACTTTCTTGTGGTTTGGTAGCTTTTGACCTTGAAAGGCAAGAGCACATTCCTTTGGAAACATCTGCGCTGCAGAATTTCAAAAAGATGGCTGAGCATTTCTGGGTCTGGACTCCACTGGAAGGTGGCTCCTTATATTTACATGAGCTAGCAACAGAAAGTACACATCATTTGGGATCAAAGGACACCCAAGTGGCACAGCGAGAAATCTGAGCTTCTTAGAAGGTGGGGAAATATCAAGAGGGGCAAAATAAAGATGCCACTAGGGAGGTACCTACATGATGCTCCGTCTCCTGAAAGAGAGGGACGCAGACCTGCTATTAGCTCATTAATTGATCTTCCAGCAGTAGCCCTTGGGAATTTTGTGGGCTCGTCTCTAGGCAAGCAGTTTCCTGGACTTTGGAATTTTCTAGTAGGACCGTAAATATCCTTTGCTGAACTCACAAGAAGTAGCCTAGCAAGGTCATAAGGACACAGGCTGAGTCAGCCTCTGGGTTCTTCTTCAAAGCCCAGCTCGGCCCTGACTACCTGCATGGCGGTCTTAGTCTGTTCCAGCTGCTATAACAAGCCCCTGGGTGGTTCAGAAACAGCAAATATTTATGTCTCACAGTTCTGGAGGCTGAGAAGTTCCAAGATCAAGGCACCACCAGATTCGGCGCCCTTCCTCATAGACAGCTGCCTTCCCCTATAAGCTCACATGGCAGAAGGGAACTAGGGAGAGTTCTGTGGGGTCTCTTGCATAAGAGCACCAATCCCATTCAGGAGGCTCCGCTCTCATGCCCTAAGCACCTCCCAGGGGCCACACTTCCTAATACCATCACCTTGGGAGTTAGGCCTCAGCATATGAATTTTGTGGGGACCCAAATATTTCAGACCATAGCAATGGCCCAGAACTGATGATGATGATGATGATGATGATGATGCGGGGGGTGGTGGTGGTGGTGGTGGTAAAGTATTCCGATAACCACTGAGCACTCACCGTGCATACCAGGTACTGGGCAAAGTGCTCTCCTTCCAAGGAGGCTCCCTTTTTCCATTCTTACCAGAACCCTCAGAGTCGGGGCCATCATCGTAAGTTACTTGCCTGAGGCCATGAGAGAGTGAAGTGGTGAGGCCAGAATGAAAGGAAGCCAGGCAGGATGACCCCAGAAACTCTCCACCCCACAGGCCCCCGAATCCAGGCTGGACCCTCAGAGCAGCCCTTCCATTCCTGAGAACCAGCCCCTGACATGCCCGCCCACCCCTTCAGCAGGTGACAGGTTCACACGTGCTGCTTGTACGAGAGACACCCAACTCCCCATCCACGGGGGACCCAGGAGGAGACCTGCAACATTTTGTAGAAGGAAGGAGGAAAACAGGAAGACATATTTGCACCTGCTTGTGATTACATAAAGAAACTCTGTAGCATGCATTCCCAAGGGGGTGAAGACTGGACTTAGGGAGTGAAGAAATCTTATATATCATAAGCAGATATAGTGTATCTGTGGGGCTGACACCCATGGGGGCACTGATAGGAAAGAACTGCAAAAGGAGCCTGGCCGGACAGGGTGGTGGTAAAGAAAATGAAGTTGAGAAAGGCTGTTCTAGAAGGCTAGAGAGGGGGGCAGGGCAGAAATGGGAGCAAGACTGCGCTGGACGGATCCTTTTATACGGTTTTGTTAAGCATGTGAACATATTGCCTAAATAAAATATAAACATCTTCAAATGAACTTTAAGAAAGAATGCTGACCAAAGACCTCAGCCAGGGCGGGACTCTGTTGGCGCCCACTAAGGGCGGCCATGTGAATTAAACTTGGCTTTGGTTTCTGGTGAACAGCACCGCCCTGATCCACAGGCACCGGAAGCCGACTCTCGAGGTGTCCGTGGCCTCTGGGCTGCCCCTCCAGGCAACCGCGCTGCTCGGTCCTCACTAGAACCCACGATCCCCGTGCTTCCCCCAGCCCTCCTGGGGCCGACGCGGCAGCACCAGGCCGACCGTGGGCTGTGCACGCCTCTCCCCTCCCCTACAGGAGCTGCTCTGTCACAGGCTTGCCGTGGGCACTGGGCAGCCCCAGGAAAGATTCCTGACCTGCTGAACAAAGCTGTGCCAGGCCCCCTCAGCTCCTTCCCCCCTTCCTGCGCATCCCTCTGTCCATTCTCCCCTGGCCGGGTTCTCACGTGCTGGTGGGTCCGGCTTCCGACTCCCTCGGCCCCTCTGCCAATGGCACGACTAGCAAAACTTGGGCCGCTGGTCCACGCTCTGCCAGGGGAGCAGAGCGGGGGCCACGCTAACTGGCCTTTCCAGCAGTCCTCGGGCAGCTGGCATAGCTCCTCGTGCAAACATCCCGAGGTCCCCAGAAGGTAGCTTGGGAAGGGCCCCCTGAGCCCGTGCCACGTGAGGGGACAGGGCCTAAGGGTCCTCATCCCCAAAGACCAAAATAGCCAATTTTTTATTTTCCTATGCAAACACACTTTTTAAAAATGTAAGCCGCGTTCTGCAAGAAGTCTGCTAAGCTCCTAAACAAAACCAGCCGCTAACGTTTATGGAGCGTTACTTTGCGCCAAGCACCCTTCTAGCACGTATCCACTCACTTCTCACGGCAGCCCCGGCAGGGAGGAGGGGGGATCGTGTCCACGGGATAGACAGGGAGGTGGGGGCACAGCCAGGCAGTCACCCGCCCGAGGGCACAAGTCAGCGGTGGAGCGGACACTCAAAGCTGGTGTCTCACGTCACAGGGAGTCACGCTGAGTAAACACAGACAACTGGACGCAAGGCAAGGGGAGGATGAAAACAAGACGCAGAACACAGAAGGCATGAGGGCAGGCCACCGCCTTGCACGGTTTCTGCAGGGGGGCTGACCCTTCGGCTCCGCGCATCCTGCCAGCCCTAAGCAGCCACCTCCATGGAGCATTCCACAGGGGTGCGGGCAGCCCTTGCCACCGTGCCCGAGTGGCTCTTCCAAGGGGAGAAAGGAAGCTGTCGGCGGCCACCTGACCTCCCTGGGCCAGGCCAGCAGTGCTCACCTTCCCTGCCAGGTCTTTCCCTGGGTGTGGAGGGGGGAGCTCGGGACCGTGAAACTTGGGACTGTGTTGGCCCCCGAGGTGAACAGAGCATCTACAGTGTTTCTTCGCTGCCGGAAAACCGGTCACAGATCTGTGCTTTCTCCTAAGGCTTATCCTACTTGCTTTTTGCATATTCTTGTCAAACCAAAAAAGGCCACAGGGGCCAAGATACAGGTAAGCCTGGAGATGGCACCACGAGAAACCTGAAGGGAAGCAGAGCTACTGTGATCATCACGATTGTGATTAATGGAGCCAAGAGTGAGCGCTGGACATCTTTGAGTCTTATGTCCTTGGCTGGAAACTCCAAGTTCAAATCTTCGTGCATCTTTTGCAGTTTGAGTATCTGAGCGACAGGTGGAGTTTTCACGAGTGAGAAAACAGAGGCCGGGAGAGTGTCGGTAGCTGAGACCCAACCCACCTGGTGTGTCCGGGGTCTGCAGGCTGGACCCCCCACCACCAGGCATGTTCATCAGCAGTGAGGGCAGACCCCAAGTAGCACGAACCACGCTTCGGACGACCTCCTGTGCCGCCCGTGCCTGCCGTGGGCGGATAAACTGGCACAACCACTTGGGAAGAGTGTCTGGCACGGGTCTACTCCTGACCGCGTGTGTGGGCACCCAAAGAAGAATTCACAGAAATTTTATTCATAAAACTGGAAATGAGCCAAATGTCCATCGACAGAAACATGGGTGCAGAGACGACAGGATGGTCCCTCAGTGGAACGATCCACAACAATGAGATGAACGAACCCCAACTGCGCCCAATGGTATCTCCGGATCGCCCAGGCCCGCGGTTGATGGAAAGAAGCCGACACACATGAGCACCATTGTATGACTTCCTTCTATACAGAAAGGCAAAACCAATCTCTGGGGTTAGGGGCCAGGAGAGTGACCATGCTGTGGGATGGGACAGAGGAGGGGGGACCCATGGGGGCTGCTGGGGTGCTACCATGATTCCATGTCATGCATGGTCCAGGTGGTAATCAGAGTACGCGACTCATTTCTGAATGTGCGTGTATCTCGATACTGAAATATGTAGAGAGATATTCAAATTCATTCAATGTATTACAATAAATGATTTTTTAAGTAGTTCACACGAAGACCAGAGACGCAGATCCAAAACCAGACTGGTCTCTGCTCTTCGCACCTGTAGGAACGCTCACACCATCTGCCGTCCTCCCGAGCCACCGGCGGATGCTCCAGCGTCACCGAGACCACATCCTTTCTCCCCAAGACATTTCCAGAATGGGATCGAGGAACTCCTTGGAGAGTCCCAAGCCTCCCCCGTCCCTCAGTCCTCTCGTCTGTGGCTGAACCTCAAGGCGGATGGCATAGGCCCGCCACGCAGAGCCTGCGGTGAGATGGCCTGATGACCCGAGAGCCCCTGGTTCTGCAGAGACTGTGCCATCGGGGGCCCCGGCCGGAGCCTGTCCATGCCTCTCCCCTGCCTGGGCCTGTGCAGCACACCCCCTCCCTACCTGCCGGATCCAAGGGCCCTGGGCCGATGAGGCACAACCACCCGCCCCCCATCGCTCCAGGCAGCGGCAATCCAAGAGCTACTTGTGAACTAGTCCCGTTTTGACAATTCCAGTCACATTTTAAATAATCGCACTAGTGAGAGGACGCGTCAGGCAACCTTCTGTAAAACGCGTCACCCCTCCATAACCCGCCGGCTGCCAGATTCTCACTCTTTGTATCTGGCTTTGTCTGAAACAAAGTAAAGCCCCTGTTGGCCGACTCTTGCCTCCCAGCGGTCCATTTTCCAAACACAGTCAGAGTCATCTTTTTAAAAGGTAAATCAAATCACACTGCACTGACAAAAACCCGCCAGCGCTGTCCCCACCTCCCCACAGCAGCCTTTCTGTGCACTGGGTCTCAGGGGCCAACACCACCCCCACCCGGCCGCACTTTCGCTCCTAACCTTGCGCAATTTCCCTCATGGCCCTTTATCAACATCTGAAATATGCTTATTACCTTACATACTAATGTCTATCTCCTTTCCTGAAAAATTACCCCACACGAGCAAGGACTTCATCTGACTTGTTCGCCCGTGTACCCAGGTCCCAGAACAGTGCCAGGCACGGAGTAGGTAACCAGATACTAGCTAGGGGTGGGGAGGGAGCTGCAGGGGGAGGGCAGGAGGGTCAGGATGGAGGGGACAGAGGGAGGGAGGGAAGCCTATCCGCAGGGAGGGCTAACAAGAGAGAGGGTGGAGGCAGGAAGGGAAGGAGGGAAGAATGCATTCACTGCTGGTGTTTTTCAGGCAAAACCGGGGACTTCGGAACAAGGAAGTTGTAGGGACAAGAGGACAGAGAAAAAAACAAGGGAGTGCGTGTGCAAAGCCTACCTTTCCGAAAAACTACGGAAAGTGCCTGGTGTGGGTAGAGGAGCGTAGGGAGAGGAAGGGGTGGGGATGCACGTGGCTCTGGAATCTCACTTATGTTGCCAGCTCAAAATGAGACTTTTTGAAAATGTCTCAAGTCCTTGGAGTGGAGAAAGCAGAAGCTGCATTTTGGAGTTCCAAGACAAAGTGCGGCCCAGACACATGGTCTATGTGCAGGAATGCAACGTGACAGAGTCAGGTGGAAGGCCCGGACAGGACCCTCTGGACCATGCTCAAAGGGTCAGGAAAAGAAACCCAAACGTGGGGGCTTCCAGGGATCACAGTCAAGTGGCCCGTTCAACTTCAAAGATGATTTGTTATGTTTGGACCTGAGTCTGGTGACCCCTTCCTTTTCCAGCTCGAGGAACCTTCCCTTGACCCTCGAAACACTTAAGCCCGCTCTCTCGAACTTTCCAAGGAAAGCACACTCTGCCCGAATCTGAAGGCCCATGAAGGGCACGGGAGAAATCCCCGCACACCGGAAGCACATGCCGATTCCTGGTTGGGCAGCCAGATACGGCTTTCGTGGGCAGGGCCCCCTTGGCGTAATCCGTGAAAGGCACAGAAAAGGAGCTTCCCAACCCAGGATGTCTCCCAACCGGACTAGAGAAATGACTCAGGGATTTCCAGTTTGCCTGTCAGAAGTCAACTGAGAAGTCTGAATCTCACATCCACGAAGCCAACGGTGGAATCCTAGCATGTTCCATTGGAGGGGTCTGAGATCTCGGCGGTCGGGAGACCAAAGGGCACACACCTCTTCCTGGGAGCCGCAGTGGCGGCGCTGTTTGGGGCTTCCACGGGGCACAGCTGGCCACGCTGGCTGGTCCTGGGTTGTACAGAGGCTTGGGGACACCGCCGGTCAAGTACTGAACATCTACCCAGCAGCCACCTTGCTGCCTTTTGGAAGCCACACAGGTAGAAATTACTCTCTTGCCTTGTCCTGCTCTGGCCCCACGTGAAGCCAAAGAACTCAGAAGCATGAATACAGGTGTATGGGCTGGGGGCAGTACTGGGCTTCTGAACTCCGAAACTCCCTCAAGGTTATTTCCCCAGAATGTTGGGGAACAGAGGTTCCAGGTCTGCCTATGTTGTACCACTCTAGGATTCCATTCACAGCGAGAATAATAAAATGCAGTGTGACCAGCATCCCCTGGAGTTGCACGTTCTCTTACGTGTGACTGAGTAATTCTAGAAAGGGCTACATCTCTCATTTTAGAGATTGATAACGTCCATGAGTGCAGTAAAGGCACTGAGAAGTCCTGCAGTAAACAAGTTTTTTAAAACTTGGTTTTACAGATTCTTTTTTTTTTTTTTTACCTTTTTAAGCCATGGAACCCTCACTTCAGAGAATATCTCCTAAAATCCCATGGAGTTGGGCTTGTGCAGAAAGTATTCAAGAAAAGGCTCCATCAGGAGAAGCAATTTCACTGCACTCAGTTCTCCGAGACATCCTTAGGGCTGACTCATGTTACTGACCCGCCAAGAGCTCACTTTCACCATGACTTTGAACCTGCCTGTGTTCAGAAAGGCATTTAGGAGGCCCTAAAGGGTCTCTATCCTCAGCTGCTTTGTCCGCAACTCAGGCTTCTGTGAACACAGGAAGCACTTCTGTGGGTCTGGGGCCATGACAGACCCTCGAAGGTGAGTCATGACCATCTGGATACTGATAAATCCCTAAGAGCCAGGGCATGGACTAACTCGCCATCTCTAACAGAGACCCTCACCGTTTGTCTTTAACGCGGAATGACAGACAGGTGGGAGGGGCCGGCACACATCTAGACTCTGGGAGACCAAACCAACCACCAGACACAGAGTCAGCTGGGGAAAGTTACCTAGGCCTGCTCAGACACTTTTTTTAGAAAGCACCTCATCCCTGACACATCCCCCAAGCTCGTGTGTGGAGAGAGGTCTGGTTACAGCCACATTTCATTTATCCGCTTGCATTTGGCATTATGCATGAAATGGGTTTTCTACAAGATAGCTCCCTTTCAAATAAGCAACCAAAATTTTATCTTCACCATCTGGAGTGTAAATTGTTCAAGGATGGATTGCACCTGGGTCTCCCTTTTAAAACCGAGCACAGTGACCCTAACTCAACCTGTGTCTGAATATTCAGGATGAGACAGATCAGTTATTAACACAGCAACACCCTGAGGTCAGCCTTGCAAGGACAGTTTGACTCTATATTAAGTGGCCCAAGACATCTTTGCTTGATGTGCCTTGGGGGAAGTCTGTGATCAATAGTTTTACTAGAGAGAGGATGTAGAAACTACCAGAAATCCCGGAACCCCCAGATCACCCAGATTGTCAAAACTTCGCAAAAAGTAAAAGTCAACAGTCTCCGAGTAAGTACCAGAGGATTCCTGCCACCGAAGTGTGGGATACTCAGTATCTGGTTTTTATGATAACTGCTGTGGCCATTTGGAAGCTTTTGGCTTTACTTCCTATTACTTGGCTGGGTTCCCAAGAGTAAATTTTCTGAAGTAATTGACGTTTCGGAGTATATCACTTGCTGCTGCCTATAAAAGGTGAAGCTGGAGCTGCGGATGGCAGCCAGGGGTGCAGGTTTTCCTTCTACTAAGAAACTCACACCACCTGTTTTCCTATCTCTGGCACCGCCCCCCAGGGGCGGGGGGGGGGGGGGGGGGCAGCTCTGCCGGCCCCGCCCTCTCTGTCCTGCAGCGGCACCTGGCTGATCCCAGGTGAGTCCTCTAGCACAGCGGGCCCCTCCTTCCTGAGATCACAGACCACCGTCACAGACAGAGCCACTCCGCCAAGACGACCCTCCAGCTGCTGGTCCCCCCTCCTGGCCCCCGCCACCCACGCCCACAAACTCAGGCACCTACAGACTCACACAAAGCCGCCCTGAGTCTTTTCCTTTGGCCCAACCACCCCAGCAGCCCAGCTCACCACAACGGAAGCCCGCTGTTTCCCTCCCGTCAATGCGCCTCTCTGTTCCTCGGCTCCACGGCACAGATATGCCCCGAGCCTGCCTGCAAGCCCCCCATTCATGCTCCACTTTTCAGCGAGCTTGCTCCTTCCCTCTCTCCACTCCCCCTCCCCCTCCCCCTGATACACAAAAGAGGGCTAGCAAGCAGGACTTTTTTTTCTCTCTCCAGGAATAAAAGGTTCGCCTTCCTTCCTTTCGGTTGGTCTATTCTTGGTCTCTACTTGGCAATGCAAAGACAGTGGAAGCGGTTAAACCGCCCCAGTTCATGACCCTGGGGACACTCCTTCAAGCCAGAACTGCCCTCATTTGCTCTTTCTGTTGCACTGGTTGTAGCGAAATCTAAACCTCTTACCAGCCGCCCCAAAAGTCCTGCTGGGAAAGGATTCGGGCACAGGGTCGGGTGAGGCATTAAAAGGTTCTCTTCTTCAACCCCCTTAAATTAAAGAGGGGGACACGGAGGCCCAAAGGGGTGAAGGAAGACACCCAGGCCACACAGTGAACTTGCTAGGGGAGCTGGGGTGGGGGGAATGCTTCAGGGGCCCCGTCCTTACGGGCAACGAGAAAAAGCAAGCGTCTTACCATCATCCAAGTAGGTCTGGTCCAAGTTCTGCTCCTGTTTAATTGTCACTCCTGCGGGTAATACTTCCTTTTGGTCACTGACCGGGGGTCCGTTTTTGGCGGCTCTTTGGCTGGTGGCATTCTGCTGCTGAATGACCGTGGGGTAGGACCCCGGGCTCAGCCTCTGGCCTTGACTGACGGGGGGCGGGCCGGGCCTGGCGGGGCCGGGCGCGAAGTTCTCGCAGTACATGATGTGCTGGAATTCTTGGTGGCTGCCGCAGCGCAGCGGCTGGTTGGTGGGCGAGTAGTGGATCACCGGCGAGGCCTGCTGGTTGGCCGGGGAGGAGTGGAGCAGGGTGGAGCTCTGGCCCTGGGAGCCGGCGTGCACCAGCACGGAGCGGTGGGCGTCCGCCAGGGCCAGGGGGGCGGCCATGAGGGCCGGCTGCTGGTAGCCCAGCAGGCTGGGGCTCAGGCTCTTGCTCCGCTGATAGAGGACAGCCGCCGGGTTCTGCTGCTGGTAGCGGGCGTCGGGGGACGAGAGCCCCGAGCGGAACTGCTGGCAGGGTGCCATGGTGGCCACGAGGCAGGAGGGCGACTCAGCCACCATCGGGTGCGGCGGGTAGTAAGGCTGGCTGCCCAGGCCCCCGTGGGCGGGGCTGCAGATCAAGGTGGGGTCATATTCATCGGTGGGCTCCGTCTTGATGGCTGGGACTGGGAGAGAGAGAAGCACACGGGGCGCACCCTTCTTAGTGAGCCACGGGGGTGCGCAGAGGATTAGTGGGCTGTGGCTGGGAACGTGGCCTCGGGAGTCCCGGGAGGTGGGAGCAGACACTTGGGCTCCGTCATGTCTTAGCCTCGGACGAGAGCCTCCCCGTGTAACTGTTGTAGGGAGAAATCTGACCCCGGACGATGATCGTGAACCGTAGGTCTTTCCAATAGCGGAGAGACGGCTGGTAGGTCTGTCTCAGCCCTGGGACGTTCTCGGGCTTTTCCCAGGGGCAGAGCTCAGAGAGGAAGGCTTGACTGAAAATTATGTCCACCCCCCTTCTGCCCTAGTGGCTCCCGTCCCCCTTCCCTGCTTGCTGTCCTTGGTAATGTTTAACACCACCTGAAATAATCTGTATCTTTCCTGTGCTTACTTATTATCTGAACAACCCGCCCCCACTGGACTGTCGGCTCCTCTAAGGGAGGATTTTTCTGGTCTGTTTTGTTCAATGCTGTGTCCCTGAACACCTAAAACAGCGCCTAGTGCTCAAGTGACACTCAGAGGTTTTCAGGAAACAGGAAATGACCAAATGGGGGTGGATCCACCTCCTTAGTTCTGTAGCATTCTGGGGGAAACGAGACCTGCTGGCCTGGGCCTCAGTTTCCCCATCTGTTACCTGGCAGTAACAAGCACACCCCCTGTCCCCATGGGGTTATTAGGAAGATAAAACGAGACGTGTGAAAGGTACTTAGCACACAGACGGGCATAGAGTAAGCACTCAGTGCTTGCTGTTGTTACTATAATCATCTTCCCACCAGCACTGGCCACACCTGCTCATCTCCGCACCTAGGACGGTCTCCAGACCTTGTCCTCCCCCAGCATCCTTTCCTAAAGCATTGCCAGCCCCAGGAGCTGAGGACCCAGTTGCCTCGCTGGAGCGAATGTAGTGGGGACAGGACGCTAATCAAGTTCAGGGAATCGCCAGGCATCAGGGAGTAGAGGCAGCGAGGAGGTTCGGCCCCAGACAGGCAGGGGCCAACGCCGGGCCCAGGGAGGCCTCCTGACCACAGGCACGAGGTGAGAGTGCCGTAGAACACAAGGATCACTGAGCTGCTGTCTAGAACCTTCCCAGAGTTTGTCTCCCATAGTCTTGGGCCCCCGCAGGCCCCTGCCACTCACGGCTTATCACGTCAGTCCTGAGATGGTGCCACGGCCAGAGAGACCAGACAAGCCTCTGGACACACCCCACCAAAGCCAAGCCCCGCCAAGCCTGGGCTTCCAGGACGGTCCCCTTGGTCTCATGCTTCCGGCATGAGAGGCTCCACGTGACGCTGTCACAGGGTGGAAATTATACTCTGGATGATAGTCTCGGATTATAGGTTTCCAGTCCTGGAAATGTGACTGGTAGGCCTGTGTCAGCCTTGGGGAACTGCAGTACTTTGTGGGAATGAGACCTCCTGGCCTGGCTATCTACCCAGGAATCCACAGGGCCGCAGAGAGACTACCCACTGCGGGGTCCACTACAGAGCCTGCAGGTTTCAGGGAGGGTTCGGTCCCCTGATCAGGAGCAAATCTAAGACATGGACAGAGGTCATGTTGTTGAACAAGTCCACGCATGCCTCCCTCCTCGTCTGCCTCCACCCCCAGAAGAAAAATATTAGTAATAGCTAATATCATTCATATCTGCTTACCGTGCGCTGTGCTAAGCACGTTACGTGCATTTGATTTCTTTAAGTCTTATAAGGAAGGTGCCATTTGACAGATGAGGAAATGGAGGCTCCAAGAGGTTGAGTCACCTGCCCAAGGTCACCCAGCTGGGAGCAGACCTCATGTGTCCTCACCTGAGGACAATGTCCTACCTCACCTCTCAACACCAAAGGGGCCTCCAGAGAAGATTTCTTACCTGGGTGGTAGGTAAAGTGCTGAGGCTGACTTCGTTTTCTTTTCCCATTGATGACGTAGAAGTTCACCTTCACCGATGCACGGATGTGCTTGTTTCGATACTCAGGGATCTCAACAAAAAGCATGTTCTGGAAGGAAGGAGCTATCATCAACTTAACTGCAACAATGCCTACATTCCTAAGCAAGGCCCCAAGCACATCAAGCCAGCTCCTCTCAAAGGAGTCAAGACACATTCTGTACGTTTATAGGCGAGATTCTACCTAAGAGGCACTTGACCTTCCAGCTGTGGGTGAACAAAGGATTGCCACTTACTCTCCCAAAGTCTATCACGATGCCACAGTTACAAATCAGAGGGCCTGGTGCTCAATAAATGTTCAACTGATGTGTCCATTCAATACCTACTGAGTGCCTGTTAGCTCCAAAGCGCTGGGACTTGGATGAAGGAGGAAAAAAGGAAGGAAAGAGAACATGAGGGAGGTGGGAGGGGGACATGACAGGGTGCTCAGTCATCTCGTCCAGGTGCTTACAGGCTGGCTCTTGTCTTTATCCACCGTAGCTTCCATCTCCCAAATTTGCTGCCCATCTGGAAAAATTAAAAAAGGACACACTTTGAAGGAACTATTAGAAACCAAAGATTTAAGACCAAAACTCACCAACTTACATTTATCTTGGTTTACACATTCTATCGTTTCAGCAAGGTGTATACGTGTGTTTGTGTTATGTGTGTCTATTTGAACATACGTGTATTTTTATTTATATTTGTGTATTTCTTTTTCTAATGGGAATGTATGTCGACAATAGAAACCTGGGCACCAGTAGGTAACAAGGAAAAGGAAAAGAACAGAAATTGCCCATCATCCCACTGCTATTATGTTTGAATGTCTCTTGTATCTTTCTTTAAAAAAAGATAGACCGTTATACATGATACCTCACTATATGCTTTGTTCAACCAAAGACTATTTCCAAGTGTCCTGCACACACCAAGACGGTCACAGGGGCCCTATTACAGATCACTTGCTGCCCCCGACATGGCTTCTTGATTGTCTGAGAACACAAGTGGCTCACATATTCCGCCCTAAGAGCCTGAAACAATGTCCTACCTCTTGAGCCCTTGGAGAGGATGGAAACGTAGGAACCCACCCCCCACCTTCCAGTCAACGGTCTGGATTTCACATGACTCATTACAAGAATCGATGAGAGGTTTTGCTCAGGAGTGAACTCTCCTTCCTTGGAGAAGAGCACTAGTTCCTCAGTTTGGGGCCAACGAGTCAAATAAAACTCTGCATTTGCAAATAACAGATTGCTTTATCTGACCACCTACATTGGCCATTAGGCCGTTTTTGACTGAAACAAATCATTTCCACAAGTGTTTCCAGGGTGCTTTGTGGAACGCTGGCTCTGAAGGATATTAAATGGGTTTATGAGGGTGGGAAACAAATTCTAAAGCTAATAAGCATTTGGAAAATGCTGAGTCAATGTCAAATAGGTTTCTTTACTGCAGGACTTCTCAGAGCCTTTAATCTGCTCACAGGCAGTGTAACTCTCCAAGGTGGGCTGGGGTAAGCACCAAGTCCCAACATTTGGCCACAGAACCCCTCTCCCCTGCTTTAAGCACAATTATTAACATCTTCGGTGATAGGTTAGATATGAACCTATAGGCTTGGCTCTTAAGGTTCACCCAAAGAAATCTGGTTTCCAAGCATTATTTGAACTTCCTAGTATAGAACATATTTCCCCAAATAATAATTAATAAAGTCCTGTGATTGCTACCAAAGTTGATGCGGTGTAGATGATCTTAACAACACACAGGCAATGAGCTAGCTGGAGCCCTGAGTAATGAGTATGTCTGCAAGTCGTGGCCTTAGAGTTCTATTAGACTCCTGAATTGATTAAGGGAGACATGGGTTTCTGTCAAAAGGGAAGAGGGAAAATGTGGTCAAGGTACTAACTCTCACCATGATGGAAGGGACCGAGTTCGAGTCACCACCATCTCCCCAACATCCAACACTGTGTCATCAAGACACAGTAGTTTCCATGTGAAAGGCCCTGGACAGAACCAGTCAGAGAAAATTCTCACCCCTTTATCAAAGACAGGTCAAAAGTCATCCACCAGAGACATACGTCTGTCTTTCGGGTGGTGGTTACGAGCGAGGCGTGGGTCCATGTCAAGAAGGGCATTCTTATTCACTAACTGCAGTGCAAGCTCTAAGTCAGAAGATCAAGTAATAAAAGAATCGAGGAAACAGACGATAAACAATAATGTGCTGATATCCGGTGCACCACCTCCTCCTGGGCCTCTCATTGGCTGAACTGAGTTCTGTCACCAATAATATCTGGGTCCCTTCAGTTCAGCTCATTTCCCCATAGGACTCTGACCCACTCTGAAAAGAAAGGACCGTTTTCAGGAGTCTCATAATTGGGAGGAAAGGGAGAAGCATCTGGAAAAGGGATCCAGACATATCAAGCTGGGTCTATAGAGTCTCCATCCCCAGCTCTCTTCCCAACTCATGCCAGGAGTAAGAGGCGAAGCACAAAATGGCAGTTGATGAAAGGCATGTCCCCAGGAAAAGTATTCTCACGGAGTCTCTTCTCCTGGTCCAGGAACCCAAGAGAAATGAGAGGGAGCCCTTCTCCTTCACTTTCACCTTTTGTCCATCTCTGGTGGGTATATGTAAGTAAAACTCCACCCACTACGAGCCACAGAATTCCAGTGCACAGGTGCTTGGGACCATCCTTAGGAATTAGCCAGCCCAACACCATCAGATGGGGAAACTGAGGCCCAGAGAAGGAACGGGTTTTGTCCAAAGGCAGGAAGAGGACAGTCACGAAATCACAGTCCTTAAACAACAATTGGCACACTCCAATAATAAAAGAGATGCTTTCGAGGAGAAAAGCTCAAGGTCATTAAGCAGACAGGGTGACCAGCTTCCTGGGAGGCCAAGGGAAAGTCCTACGCAGGTAAGATTTTTGCAGGGTCACATCCACCACAAAGGTTTGTCCCTGCTCCCCCTGTGCCTCCCAATAGCATCTAAGCAAGCACAGCTGGCTTGAAGGCCCCGCACGACCTGTTCCAGCCTCCACAGGCCCCATTTTCACAACCCTGCCCCCAGGAGGAATAACAGCTATTGCTTCTGAGCACTGAGTGTACGCAAAGCACCGCTCAAAACACCTGGCAGGTCTGGACAGGTCTAATCCATATAACAAGCCTATGCCGCAGGTCTGATCGTCACCCCCATTGGATAGGTGAGGACACTCAGGCCCTGGCCCCAGGATGCACAGCTATGGGGGGGGGGGGGGGGGGGGGGGAGGCAGATCTGAGCCCAGGCAGCCGAGCCTAGAACCAGGACTCCTGGTTCATGGTTACATGGTTTCAGATCCCTGTGTTCCTCCTCCGCCAAGTGAATGAAGGACACGGGGCAGGCGCTCTGGGCAGCTCATCCTTCGAGACTGAGCTGCAGTCTCTCCCGGGGAAGCCAAGCCCCGGTGCCCACGGCGTCCACGGCACCCCAGGAAACCCCACCACCACGCTCTCTCCGCGAAAGCGTGTGTTTGCCTCCCCCACTGTCCTCAAAGGCCATGTGTCCCTTATTCCATACCCTAGTGCTCAGCCATTGGTCAGCACAATCGGAATTAAGATCCTTGCAATAAAGGATAGTCATGACCTAAGTATTTGCTGGGGCAGAATGCTTCTTCAGAGAAGGCAGAGAGGTCCATCAACAGGCAAATGGATCAAAAGAACGTGGTCTACTCATACATGCAGTGACACAGCGTCCAGTGAATTCTGACACACGGATCGACCTTGAACACATGATGCTGAGTCAAACAGGCCCAACACAGGACAGTATTACATAATCCCACCTACATGAGGTACACAGAACAGGCAAATTCAGACACAGAAAGAAGAACGCAGGTTACCAGAGGCCGTGGGGGAGGACGGGGGCGGGGGGGGTGGTGGTGGTGTTACTATTTAATGGGGACACAGCTTCTGTTTCGAAAAATGAGAATGTCCTGAAAATGGATAGTGGTAACAATGGTGGTACAATACTGTGAGAGATTTAATGCCACTGAAGGGTTCACTTACAAACGGTTACAATGATCAATATTGTAATATGCATATTTTACCATAATTTTTTTTTTTAGCCATTGGCCTCACCCTAGAGACCAGGCCTGTTTTGCGGCCTGCAGGGTGGGGTGGCTTTTCTGGAGGTTTTTTCATTAGCTGCTGGCGTTTCAAGATGAGATTTCACCTAAAAATGCAGATTTTGCTCTTGAAAAAAAAAAACAATTCAGACAATCTGACCATTCTGGGCACCCACGCAAGACCCTGGCCTCTTCAGAGAACCCAGATATGGACCCTCAACTCTATGGTCACATAATCTTTGACAAAGCAGGAAAAAACATGCAGTGGAAAAAAGACAGTCTCTTCAATAAATGGTGCTGGGAAAATTGGACAGCCACATGCAGAAGAATGAAACTCGACCATTCTCTAACACCACTCACAAAGATAAACTCAAAGTGGATGAAAGACCTCAATGTGAGACAGGAATCCATCAAAATCCTAGAGGAGAACATAGGCAGTAACCTCTTTGACATCAGCCACAGCAACTTCTTTCAAGATACATCTCCAAAAGCTAGTGAAACAAAAGCAAAAAGGAACTTTTGGGACTTCATCAAGATAAAAAGCTTCTGCACAGCAAAGGAAACAGTCAACAAAACAAAGAGGCAACCCACAGAATGGGAGAAGATATTTGCAAATGACACTATAGATAAAGGGCTGGTATCCAAGATCTATAAAGAACTTCTCAAACTCAACACCCAAAAAACAAATAATCAAGTCAAAAAGTGGGCAGAAGAGATGAACAGACACTTCTCTGAAGAAGACATACAAATGGCTAACAGACACATGAAAAAATGTTCATCATCATTAGCCATCAGGGAAATCAAATCAAAATCACACTGAGATACCACCTTACACCAGTTAGAATGGCCAAAATGGACAGGGAAAGAAACAACAAATGTTGGAGAGGTTGTGGAGAAAGGGGAACCCTCTTACACTGTTGGTGGGAATGCAAGTTGGTACAGCCACTTTGGAAAACAGTGTGGAGGTTCCTCAAAAATTTAAAAATAGAGCTACCCTATGACCCAGCAATTGCACTCCTGGGTATTTACCCCAAAGACACACATGTAGTGAAAAGAAGGGCCATACGCACCCCAATGTTCACAGCAGCAATGTCCGCAATAGCCAAACTGTGGAAAGAGCCGAGATGCCCTTCAACAGATGAATGGATAAAGAAGATGTGATCCATATATACAATGGAATATTACTCAGCCATCAGAAAGGATGAATACCCAACTTTTACATCAACATGGATGGGACTGGAGGAGATTATGCTAAGTGAAATAAGTCAAGCAGAGAAAGTCAATTATCATATGGTTTCACTTATTTGTGGAACATAAGGAATAGCATGGAGGACACTAGGAGAAGGAAGGGAAAAATGAGGTGGGGGGGGGAATCGGAGGGAGAGATGAACCATGAGAGACTATGGACTCTGAGAAACAAACAGGGTTTTAGAGGGGAGGGGGATGGGGGGATGGGTTAGCCTGGTGATGGGTATTAAGGAGGGCACGTACTGCATGGAACACTGGGTGTTACACGAAAACAATGGATCGTGGATCACCACATCAAAAACTAATGATGTATTGTATGGTGACTAACATAACATAATAAAATTAAAAAAAAAAAAAAAAAAGACCCTGGCCTCTTCAGACAGTGCCATGCTTCCCACTTCAACCACAGCACCGCCACCCAGCCCCCACATCTCTCCTTTACTTCCCATGCCCCACCCCGGGGGGGCCTCTGAGAGAGGAAGGCACCGGCTTGTACAACATGGGGAGGAGGATGATCAGGTTTCTGCAGATCCCCCTCCGCTGGGATGTAGCTGAGATTTTCCCCAGGACTACACGACATTTTGGCGAGAAAACACCACCCAATATTCTCTTGGTCAGCAGCTTCTCTGCTACTGTACCCCACCCACCCAAAGCAAGGACCCCCGGCTGTCAGATGGGAAAACTAGCTTTCCTTCCTCCCAGACCCTAGGCCCCTTGGCTCTGAGGACTTGACCTTCTCTTCACTTCAGAATCAGAACGACGTGCCCAGGAGGGCCCCAGGGTGTCCACAGGGCCCTCCCCAGACTGGGGTGCAGAGGGATGTCCCTATAACAGCCACTCACTTAAAAACTCTCCCTCCTTCCTGCCCCCTTCCCCTGGGCTCCAGGCAGAGCAAACAGGACCCGCCAGGCAGGACTTCCCCGGAGGCCTCTTCAGCAAGACGGCCCGCGGGCGGCCTCACCCCTGGCCTGGGGGACCCCCATGCAGCCCGGCTCCTAGAGCTCTGTGGATAGCAGGTCAGGGAAGAAAAAGCCCGTGGGGTGTAGGGGGCACTCACTGCCTGCTCACCCCAGGGTCTGTGGGGCCTTCAGCTACGTGGCTACTGTAACCCGAGCCGTCTTGGGCACATTCTGTGGCCAGAACAGACTTCCCCTCTGTGGCACCACAGTGCTGTCCGTTTCATTCCTGCAAACCCCGAACTCCAGAGCAGACCCAGCTTGGAATCCCTGCATTTTTAGTGAAATCTCACTTTGAAATGGCAGCACTTAAATGAAAAAAACCTCTAGGCCACCCTGCAGGCCACAGGCCCTATTCGCTGTGTATGCTCGGATAAGGCACTTTACCTCTCTCGGCCTCTTATCCAAAATACGGGGATAATCACAGGACCTATATCCCATAGGTTCGTTCCCAGACAGACACACGGCGCAGGATAAATGTGTGACAGATGTTGGTGAGCATAATTATTATGGCTCATGGCAACATATTATTTCAATATTGTCTTATCATTTTTTGCATATATTCCACAACGTGTCATTATTGAGAAAACCATAAGCATATTCTAATCAGAAAATAATACACATTTCTCTGATTATAATTATAAATTATACATACTCTGCCCTGCGGGCAGAAGCGGAGGGAATTCACAAAGGGACGACGTCTGTTATAAGAGGCAGGTGGACACGGTGCCCGACTGCTTTCCTTTCAAATGGGTCTTTTCATCATTACCTCAACTTTTAAAAAGAGAGCTCACAGGAATGAAAAATCAAAACCTCAATCATGGGGTGCCTGGGTGGCTCAGTCGGTTAAGCGTCTGACTCTTAGTTTCGGCTCAGGTCTTGATCTCCGGGTTGTGAGATCGAGCCCCGCATCGGGCTCTGCGCACAGCGGGGAGTCTGCTTAAGATTCTCTCTCTCCCTCTGCCCCCTCCCTGCTGTGCACACACGCGCTCTCTCTAAAATAAATAAATAAATCTTTAAGAAACCAAAAACCTAAATCATGAGCCAAACCCAGGGGCCTAGCTTCTTCCTTTTGTCTTTAAGCCCAGAGGGCAGCTTTAAGAGTCTAGCCTTATTGTGCATCTCAAGTGGAGGCTGCCCTGAGTTCCCAACAGACTAGTCCCCAACAGGAACTGAAAGCTGACACTGCCGTCCCCAATTTTAGGTAGCATGTGGAAGGCACACTCCAGGGAACTGGTCTTTATGGGAACTGTGTGGTTTGCAAAATACCTCAAGACCATTTCCCTGGGCGCGTCTTCCCTCCCCCCACCCTGCATCCCGCAGCACACAGTCCTGGTGTTTCACCAAGAGAACACGCCGATCCCATCCTCTGAACTGAGCTTCCAGGAGGCAGAGGAACTCACCATAAATGCTGGCAGGACTCTCTGCCTGAACTCCCTCCCTCTGGGTTCAAGCTCAATCATTGCTCTTTACTTGCTGTGTGGCCTGTGAGTGGTAGCTTAACCTCTCTGTGCCTTAGTTTCCTCATAAGCAAAAGGGTCGAGTTCATTCACTGACTTCAAAGAGTTGGCAAAAATTCAAGTAGATCATATGTAAAATGCTTAGCAAAATGCTCAGCCCGTAGTGAGTACTGCTATTAATATTTGAGAATTCGGTGTCCCATGCGTCTGACTCTGGCGAGAAAGAACTGGCAGGTCATCTTGACCCAAGTGTTCTGGTGGGTGTCCCAGTTCCTTGTTTCATTGCGTTGCATTACATCTCTCATCGTGAATAGATAAAATAGCCATAGAAAGTATTCACTGATAGGGGTCTACAGGAACGATGGGCCCTCCATCTCTGGTATGGAAAATCAGGGAGATTAGGTCTAGGGAACACTGGCAGCACTTAGCATGAGCATGATCTTATTCTCAGCCCTGGAAACGTATCCCTATTATATTAAAAAGCAGGAACTGGTAAGTACGACAGCCCAGTGTGTGTGGCACAAACTCAGCAAACACATGTCCCACACTGCCCACGTGGTTACACCCCTGTGGCTGGACTGGACGGACCAGCCCAGACATCCACATCTTCTATAACGCCATCCAAGAAACTGGGTAGAAGTACACTGCATGCATTTTTTCAAAGATTTATTTTACTTATTTTAGAGATAGAGAGTGCAGGGTGTAGGAGCAGAGGGAGAAGGAGAGAGAGTCTTAAGCAGACTCTGGGCTGAGTGCAGAGCCCAACTCGGGGCTCGATCTCACGGCCCTGAGATCACAACCTGAGCTGAAACGAAGAGTTGGACACTTAACTGATTGCACCACCCAGGAGTTCCACATTGCATGCGTTTTTTAGTGTTTTTTAAGATAAAGCTTTTCTCTTGAGGAAAAAGTATATTGCAACTGCCTATTGATCTGCGTGTCTCCCGGGGGCCCTCTGGGGCCACGGTCTCAGATGGAAGCCAGGCATGGACCAGCAACACTGACCAAGCTCCTACTGCACGGCAGGCCCTGTGCATGTTGCTGGGACCACAGTACGAGCCACACAAGCCGTCCTGCTCTGGACAGGCCCACCAGAGCTCCCAAGTGAGGACCCAAGGTTCTTCACCTCCCCTGGGACGGGGACTTCCTCAGTTTCCCTCCAGCCACACTGGCCTTCTCGATCTCCCCCCAACAACCACACTTGCTCTTCTGCAGACCTTACTCAGACCAGCACCTCCCCAGCCTTCTGACCCAATTCGGGGAGGTCCCCCTTGACCTGTCCCCCATCCCCTTTGATCCTCTGACTTCATTTTCTCAGCCTATTGGCTTTCTGTCTCCTTCCCCTGCTAGGCCGTGGGCTTCTGGAAGGCAGCGCCACGCATCTGTCTTATTCTCTGCTTCATCCTAGCACTACTGTGTCTGACGCGTAACAAGCACTCAGTAAACACCAGTGGACTAAATGAACAAAGTGACCTCAGGATTTCCCAGGGCTTGGCCCACAGCCAGACCACTGGCCTCGCCAGCAAAAAGACCCCACAAGGAGAGATTGCCGAACCCTTTGTGAGGAATCCTTTTTGGAAACTGAGTGATGGGGAAGGCACCTGGAATAATGGTGCAGACATTGACTCACGTGCAATGCAAGCAACCGAGCCGAGTCGTCTACAACCCACCTCCCAACCCAGGCCCCAGGTCCGGGACTCTGGGAAAACCTGCCCAGAACAGAAGAGGCCCAAGATGACCAAGTCTGCTTCTACTGCTCTGGGCTGAGATGAAATGAAGGACTTCAGTCCCTTGAGCAGATGTTTGGGCAAACTTCCCCCATCCTAAATTAAAAGGGACTGGCAGCCAGCATGGAAAGGGCCCTTCCAAGTCTTACTCAGAGGGAAAGAGAAAAGAGCCAGGTTCTTTGGGCAAAGGGGCTGGGTCTAGAGAAGACTTAGCAAGACTTTGCAAGAACAAAAAAACACGGGGCAGGGGGTGTGCATGGTTCAACGAACATTCTAGCCTTGGTGGTGGCTTGGCCCCATGGCCCCTACCCTGCTGTTGCTTTATTGTCCGCTTTGCAGACAGCTCTTGAAGCCAAAGCATTAGGAAGCAGGAGGGCTGGCATTGGGTCTGGGCTGGGGTCTTAGCAGTCAGCCTGGATGAGCCACGGGCTTCTGTCAGCACTTGAAGGAGAAATAAGGGAGCTTTCAGAAGGAGGAGAGCGAATCCGTCCTCACGCGGGTCGTGAGCACGCCCCTGGGCTCCAGGCAAACGGGGAGGAAATCAAAGTGTCAGTTTGTGTTAGGAAATCATGGTGATGCTTCCCAGTCCTGGCCCTGCTTTTAAAATTAGCTAAATGAAGATGGCTGAAGTCCTTCCAGTCTGCCCTTTACGACTGCTAACTAGCAGAAAAATGCATACTCCCTGGGTATGGGGGCTTAATGAGCCGAGCAGATGGGGGCGGGGGGGGGGGGGGCAGGAGGGTCCCAGAGCTGAGGATTTCACCCACTGCAATGGTACAACTGCCCAAATGTACTTGCTGGGCGGTGGAGAGGAAATGCCTTGATTCCCAACACCCCACTTCTCTCCCGATGCCCCACCACCTCCTCTGTGGGCTCAGCCCCCTCACCTCCGTCCCCGACCTGGGCAACTGCAGTGGGGGCTCACAGCACCTTCCACCTGTCCCCCCCACCCCTGAGTCCGTTCTTCATCCAGATTGCCAGAACAATCTTAACGATATAAATTAGATCATGTCACTCCCCTGCTTAGGACAAGAGCTCCTAGTTGCTTTTGTAACAAAATCCAAACTCTTCTCTGTGCCTACAAACCTAGGCATGACCTGAGCCCCTCGCACCCCCACCCCAACCCAGGGACCTCTCCAGCCTTGGTTGGTGCCATCCTCCCCGCTGCTCTCACGCTGCCCTTGCGGCCTGGGCCTGCTTTCATTTCCTCAAACACCCCAGGCTCATCCCCATGCTGGGACTGGGCGGTTATTTCTGCCTGAGACCCTCTTCCGACAGTCTGTGCAACTCCCTCTTTTCTGCCGTTAGGCCTCTGTTCAAAGCCACCTCCTCAGGGAAGCCCTCCCTGATCCCACTCTCCAGGGTTGCCAGATTTAACAAATAAAAATACAGGACATCTAGTTAAATTTGATTTTCAGAAATCAGTGACCTCCTTTTTTACTACGAGTATGCCCCAAATCCTGTGCCATTGCACGGGACATACTCATACTACCGACATGTGTTGTCTGAGATCTGAATTTCACTGAGCCTCCTATATTTTTCCCCCTGCCTCCAAGCCCTTTGTCTAGCTCCTCTGACCTGGTTTCACTCTCTTCAGAGCACTTTCTCTGTCTCGGAATGGCCTGCTCGTGAACAAGCTCGAGACTGTCCACCTGCTGAGAGCAGGGACCTCCGCTGTAATGGGTCCCCAGTGCCCGGTGCGGTACCTGCACCTAGTAAGTGTTCAGTAAATACCCGGGGAGCACTATGGAAGCCCTGGGGTTGAGCGAGCAGAGAGAGGCTAAAGGAGCATCACTGGGTTGTTTTCCACAGAGGCTGGACTTCTGCCCATCTTTCACCCCCCTGCAGCGGCAACTCTTCTTAGTGATGAGCAGTCACCTACGGATACCCCCCAACCGTTGCATCCAGCCCATCGCGCTGGGAACCAGGAAGTAGGGGTTTGGGACCCAGCCCTCCACCCACAAACTCTACCACCTCTAGGAAGTCTGTCAACCTCACCATGTGAGTCAGCTTCCCCACCTGTAAGATGGGGGGCAGGGAGTGGCCGCCATCAGTCAAGCTCCCGCCAGCTCCTTGGTGAGGCCATGACAGCGGGTGTGGGATGGCTTGGGGGATAAGAAGAGAAACTAACCTGTGCCCAGAAGGACTCTTCTCTCAGACAAGAAACCAACATGGCCCTGTCTTCCTGGTTCTGTGTTCAGTAAACTGAGCTCCCGGGGGGCACATGGAAGGTCAGCTGACATCTTCTGAACACCTACTATGTGCCTGACACGTTTAGATCCTTGATCTCTTTTCATTGCTGAAATACCAGGAACCCCACTTTAGAGATGGGGAAACTGAGTCCCAAAGCACATAATATATATGGGGCCTATCCAGACTTCAAGCCAAGTCTGCTAGATGATCCAAAATCCAGCCTGCTTATACCTTAAATATATACAATTTTTATTTTTTAAAAAGAGCATGACACCAAAAATGTAGAAAGAATACAAAAGGGTGTTCATCAATAAAAGATATTATGATCTTCTTGCGGGTGTGTGCGGCGGTAGGGGTGGGGGACTTCAACCTGCTAATTGCAATTTACACAAAGGTCTGTTGGCACCAAGAACAATGTCTGGTGGTGGAAACGCCTGAACCCAAGTCAACTAGAAAACTCATCTCTCTGTGTCCTCTTTCAAAGGCTTCCAAACACAATGAACTGTAGGATTCTTTCGCCCAAAAGGCTGCCCTTACAAGCAAGGGACAGAAAATGAGACCATTTTCTCTGTCTCCAGCGGGGCTTCAGGGCAACGACCGGGCCTCTGGCTTTGGAGGCGAGCTTTGCGTCCCAGTCAGCTGTGTGTAAGCGGTGGGCTTCAGCCCAGAGGGCCGAGGACACTGTGGACGTGAGTCACCGAGGGCAAAGGTCTGCAGGGCCTTAGTCATGCCCCAGCCCAGCCTGGAAGTCTGACCTTTCCCAGAGGGAAGGCCAGTCTAGAGAGACTCCCACACCAGGTCTATTGTTTGAGAACACACCACAGAGGGCAAAACCAAACCCGCGGAGGAAAAACAGGTGGCAGGAGCAGATGCCTTCTTTCAGGTGGTTCCAAGGTTTCTAGGATACTAATTCATGGAAAGATACTTAATTTAGCAAAAAAAAAAAAAAAAAAATTATTTTAAGCATGTGCATTTATATTTATTAAACAAAGCTCAAAATACAACCTTTGGGAACCTCCAAGTAATAAAATGACTCATATTAGGATATGATGATTCAGTGGGAAAGAGGGAATTCCACCACCCACGCCTCCTTTCTAAAAAATCAATTTGCCCTCTCAACAGGTGATGGGAGCCTCTGCCATCAGACTGTTCCAAGAAAATCGTCCAGCAAAACAAAACACAAATTCTCTTCCAACAATTTAAGTTTCAAAGCTGAGTAATCCGAGGCAGGCAGGTTTCCAACCTACACCCCCGCAGGACACCGAGAGCCAGGGAGCTACTTGGCTGGGGCCGGGGGCCTGAATTAAGAAAGATTTACCAGCTGAAAAATTCCAAAACCCTGTGTCATGTGGAGGAACCTTCCAAAACATTGGATCCCACCCAGAAGCGGCGAGTCGCTCAGAGCCATGGCAACCCTGTTTCCGCTGCCACATCACTTTTATTTTTGTGTCCTTAGATTTTTTCCTGTTTTGCAATGTTTTGCTGGGACCCCCAACTCCGCCTGAGGCCTGGGTGGCCGGGGGCCAGGGTTACCAGCTGAAGTCAGGAACAGCCTAGACTTCTCCGCCTGAACTTTGCCTGGAAGGTTACACATTTTTAAAATTTCAGAGAATATATGAAGGCTTTTAGGCAATTACTGAGGATGGTAAATAAGAAAGACCCTGATCATCCTGTTCAGTTTCTCTTTGTCCTCGTGGACGTGACTAGAGAGCTTCCTTGGGGGGCAGGGGGTGTTGATGATAAACACCGCTTGGCTTTCCAGCTCTGTCATCAGCTATGGGCTGACCTGGGGCCTGTGGCTTGACCTGTACGTGCCTCAGTTACCTCGACTGTAAATGGGGACCATGTCACCCGCCTCTTGGGGCCGATGTGACAATTAAAGGAGAAGACACCCATTCAACGGTGTGAGTAAACACCTACTAGGTGCCAGGGATTGTTGTAGATGCCGCGGATACAGCAGCAAATACCGAGTCCCCACCCTCAAGGAACTAAGAGTCTAGTGTGGGAGACCAGATAAGAAATGAATAAACCAATAGGCAAGATAATTTCAGCAGTGCGAGGTGCCACTGAGAAAACAGAACAGGACAATGGGACAGAAGGTGACAGGGTTCTGGGGGGGGAGGATGTTGAACAACTTCTGAGCAGATGGGCAAGGAGGGGCTTGTTGAGAAAGTCACCTCTGCGCTGAGCCTTGAAGACACAGGAGGATGCAGCCTCGTCAAGAAATGGTGGAAGGACATCCTAAGGGGACAGCAAAAGCAAAGGTCCTGAGGCAGAAACCAGCATGTGGTGCTTGAGGACAGAGTGAAGACAGGTGTACCTACAGCCAAGTGAGCAAGGGGACAGTCCAAAATGCTGAATTCAGAGGGATGGGCAAGGGCCAGATCATACAGGCTCCTGGAAGTCATGAAAATAACTAAAAATAGTAATAAAAATAATATAATAGCCATTATTATTACTGCTGCTATAAATAAGACGCCATTTTCCAAAACACCAAGCTTTTCTAACTTAAGAAACACCATGCTGCCCCTCTCCTACTGTTTTTCCACCGCTCTCCAATTTGTCATCCTGCTGGAGTGGAAGCTGCCAATCCCCTTTCAGCCGACAGCTATAAAAAGAACACTGGAGCTGGTGGTGCCGATGATCCAACGTGGGGGCTAAGATTAGCCCAGGAGGCTGTCACCTTGCCTTAATGTGAGAAACAGCTGGGGTTCCCCTTCCTTGGAAAACTTCAGCCCATTCCACTCCACCCCGCCCCGCTGCCCTTGCCAGCCCAGCTATCCATGGAGATGGGAACGGGGATGCGTTTTGGAAAAACGAAGTTGAGCAACAGGGATTCCCCCTAAAGAAGGCAGTCCCGGGCGGGGAGGCGAGTGCTTGGGGTCAAAAGAGCAGGACCAGCTCCCTGCAAATGCAAGACGAACCCCCTGTCTGTCGGGGCCCCGAGGAGCCAGACATCCCGTGAGGGAAGCCCACCACTTCTCTGGGGGTGAGGTGCATCTCTGAGATCCCTGCTTTTCTACTGGCATCAATCCAGAAGCCCCGTTCACCCAGGATTCCTTAAGCTAGGCATGAAAGGGCTCTGAACGGGTCCTCTTGAACCCGGTGACCCCACCACAAAATCCAAGGGTCTATTTCACCACAAAATGGTTCACATCAGTGGCTCAAAGCAGCTGAAGGGTCTTCGGGCAAATTAACCTGGTTCTGAGCTTCCTCAGAACAGAAGAGCTCACGGTCAAGGGTGCGGACTCCTGAGCCAGGCTGCCTGGGGTCGAACCCAGCACCGCCACTGACCGGCTGTGTGATCTTCACTAAGCTACTTAACCTCTGTGTGCTCGGTCTCTCATTAGGAAAGTTAGGAGAAGAGAAGCTCTCTGGTAGAATTGTCATGAGGAATCAGATTAGTTAATACACATCAAGCGCTTAGAACAAGGCCTGGCACATAGTTCATTATTATTACTTATTGTTTTTCAGTGTCTCCCTGGCTCCATGAGACAAAATTTTACTCATCTTTGTTCTTCCACAGCCTAAAAATAATGATAACAGTAAAAACTAATGTTTCATGAGCATCTACAATGTGCTAGGATCTAGGCAAAAAGACTCATCTACACCCCCAACACGTGTTATCGCCTCTTCTCTCAAGAGAAGCAAATCCCCTGTATTTTACAAAAGAGGAAACACTGGTTCAGAGAGGTGACGTAACTCACCCAGGATGCTGAAGCTACTACATGCGCATCATGGATGCGCACCCAGGCCTTCTGAGCTCAGGGCCCTGCTTGCAACCGTCGAGTCAATGAGGCCGACGGCCTGAGCAATGAGAATTCTGACCATAAAGACAATAGCAGGGCCACCTGGGTGGCTCAGTCATTAAGCATCTGCCTTCAGCTCAGGTCATGATCCCAGGGTCCTGGGATCGAGCCCCGCATCGGGCTCCCTGCTCCGCGGGAAGCCTGCTTCTCCCTCTCTCACTCCCCTTACGTGTGTTCCCTCTCTCGCTGTGTCTCTCTCTGTCAAATAAATAAATAAAATCTTTAAAAAAAAAAAAAAGACAATATCATACATTCAGTGAGCAGTCCCTGGGCCCTAAGTACACACCGCCTATGTGTGCACTCCATTTAACTCGGGGGGGGGGGTGCAGGGCATTAATACCTCATTTCACAGAGAGGGAAACTGAGGCCCAGGGAGGTTGGACATGAGGACAGTGCTGGGTGTTACCTGTCGGTGAGTCCCCTCACTTCTCCATGCTCGGCTGGCTGCCTCCCACGGGCCCCGGCTTAGAGGAGACAGTCCCCATGGACAGCGACCATCAAAGAGCACAGACAGCCGCTATTCTGATTCCTTAGTAATCCCTTAATTATTAATTAATTCCTTAATTACTCCTTCTTCCTTATTACTACACAACTTTTTCAAGTTGAAACAGACTCTGAGTTTTCCTCTACCTGGCACAGGGAAACCTCTCTGTTCTGACCTCGGCCTGCTTGTCACAATGTGCCAGCCACATCGGTTTGCTCTCTGATTTACAAAAGCCTAGAAAATTCCTGCAGTAGAGAGTATTTTACACTGTTCCACCATCTGAAAAGTAAGCCTCCCCACAAGATGCTTAAAATTGTGCATGCCTCCATGAAGCCAGAACACCATAGGTAGGCCTTAACCTTAGGAAAGAATACCAAATAGCATTAGTTAATGTATATTGAGCACTATATGCCAAGCAGTTTATAAGTACTTAACATGTAGAAATTCTTAATCCTATGACCACCCAATGAGGTAGGACTGTCATCATCCTCATCATACAGACAAGAAAACTATTGCCCAGAGAGGTTAAGTAACCTGCCCATGGTCACACAGCTAGAAAACAGTGGAGCTGGGTTTTGGCTGAAGAGCGTGAGCTCTTATCTAGCTGACAAAAGGGATGTAGAGAATGTTGATCACTGAGTTACTTATAATAGCACAGAGATGGGAGCTGCCAAAGGCGTAAAAAAAGGGTAATGCTAACTAAAATACTAGACAAACATATGATAGAATGCAATGCATCCATGTAAATGTCTGCATCCCTAACCCCTCACTACACCACCACTATCCCTCAAACCCACAGTGACTGACCACATACCCTTTAAACCACTCCCAAACCCACCCATCCATCTCCAGCCCCCCACTGCCACAGCCTTCCTTAATGTCATGCCTGGTCACAGAGTCAGCCCACCCCAAGAGGAGGCATTGTGTGAACTGAGAAGAAACACCTCTTCCCCAAGACACCCTGCTTCCTCCTGCCAGCAGCTGTCTTATTAATACACAAATTGATGATGTACCCCATTTGAAAGGTAGTCCCTAGAGGAGGTGCCCTTGTGCAGTGCACAATCCTCACAACTGGACAACCTGCCTATTATAGTCTCCATATCATCCTAAGGACAGTAAACAAACAAATATGAATATCCTCTTAGAATTAACTTACTGAAATCAGGTCTATTAGAGAAAAAAATTGGTCTAGCATCCATAACTATCAAATAACTACGTAACTTGAAATTTAACTTAATTTAGATCATTCTCTTTTTACCATGTCCTCACTGGCAAAAGATATTAACAGACAGTGTATGGAAGAAAGAATACACATGGCCAATAAACAGAAACATTAAACCGCTCATAGCAAAGGAGTGTGTAGTAAAGAGAAGTACCAATTCAGCAAGTATTTTTTAATTTTTAAAAAAATGGCACTTCTGGGATGGGGTGAAACCATTCCTGACATGATGGAAGTTTCAATTTGTAGATTTCCGGAAGGTAATTAAAGCTCTCAAAATGACTATCCAAAATCCCACTCTAGGAATAAACCCTGAGCACACAACGACAGACACTCATGTATACAAGATGAGTTAATTAATCCTAAAAGTATTAGAAGATTCATTGCAGCACTATTTGCCATAAAATTATAAGTAGCTTATGTTTATTGGCCTATGAGAAACCCGGCACTCTTATAATTACTCAACATGCATTAACCTAGTTAGCCTTCCTGTCAACCCTGTGGGGCAAGAACCTTTGTTATTATCATTCTGTACATAAGGAAATGAAGACACAGAAGGGGAGGTAATGCGCCTAAGATCACAGAACAAGCAAGTGGAGAACCTGGCCTCTGCACCCAGGAGACCCAGGGCCAGAGCAAACTTACTTGCCGTGTTGAACGGCCTCCCTTTGATAACAGTAAAAAGTTGCAAAGTTTTGCCTATGTAAAAAAAAAAATAGTTTAAAAAAAATAAAAAGAGTTTGAGGTGGGGGGTCAACCTCATCATCCAATGAAACAACCCAGGACCAGCTAAGACACATCGTGGTACATTCACCCACCATGAACTGTAGCGACATCAGTTGCTGGAGGTCTGGGAAGCTTCTCATCGTGAGTAAAAAGAGCAGACTAGAAAGCCCTACCGAACAGAACTGATCCCCCCAATCAGCGCTGTTTGGAAGGAAAAAAGGTGGTGCTTTGGTATGGTGCCGGCGGACAATGAAAGAGCCCCAAAAGCCCCCTGACCTGTGGTCTTCTCAGTAAACACGACTTTGGACTCGGCCGTGAAGTTCTGTCCGGTGAGGATCATCTGCTGGCCCCCGTACACCAGGCAGCTGTCGATGTCTTGTCTCTCCACCATGGGTAGCTCGTGGGCAGATCGCTGGGCTGAGGGCCAGAGAAAGAGAAGTCACTGGGACGGCAGGAGAAGTCCGCTCAAAAGGGGCTTTCTGCTTTCACGGCGACCAGACACGCTCTGCCCCACCCCCCCCTTGTCACCTGTTGTCATGGCAAACATGGAGCCATCGGCCCCGGCAACTGCGGACTCTGGAAATGCCACGTTCCTGCAAAAGTGCCCTAAGTCACTTGGGCTACTTTGCTTCTAACAGCGCGGTTTGTTCTCGTGAATCAAGGGATAGATGCCTGTTCTCTTTATAGGGAGGCAAGGCGAATGAGATTTGATCTTTATTTTATAAAAGGGCAAATCAACTTTTGCATAAGAGTCCCTTTGCCAGAGGGTACTCTCTCCTTGTGCACTGATCTCAACAAACACGTGAAGCATCATACCTGCTAAACGCTAGGACCCAGCTCCTGCAGGGTTTAGACGTACTCGCTTGGGAATTCACCGGCAATCTTAAACTGGGTATTCGAAACAGCATGATGTTGTCCCATCACCCCTGTGACCTCATTTTCTAGGACACCCCCACCCCCACCCCACTGCCTCGACTCACTGTGTTCTAGCCAATCTTCTAGAATGTTCTCAATGTCTCTCAAACACACCCAGCATACTCCTATCTTTGAGCGCTTGCACTTTCTAGTCCCCCTCTCTGGAAAGTTCTTCCTGATTATCTGTGTGGCTCCCCTCCTCACTTCTTGTAGGTTTCTCCTCTGACACCCCCTTCTCTGAGAGGCTTCCTTACCCCTATCCCTCCATCCTCCCACCTTGAGGTTTAAAACAGCAGTCCCCGCCCTGTCTGTGTCTCTCTCTCCTTCTCTCCCCTTTATCTTGCATTATTAGTTCACCTGTCTTTCAAATCTCTCCCCACTAGAATGTAAGCCCCACGAAGGAGCTTTGTGTACTGCTGTAAGCCCAGGGCCAGGAACAGTGCCTCAGACCTAGTAGGGGGTACTCAGGATGGATGGACTGATGCAAGGATTGATGGATGGAGGTAGATATGGATATACCTCAATATATCTTAATACATACATATACACACCTATCAATCTCTCTACATATACCTATATCCTCCCCTGTGTCTATGATGAATGAAAGATGGAGAAACAGGACAGGCCTATGCTAAGCGCTGAGCCACGATGATCTACTTAAATGCTCATAGCAACTTTTGAAGGAAGGAAGTATTAAAATTATTCACACTTGCCTAGGGAGAAAACTCAAGCTAAGAGAAGGCAGGTCACCCCTTGGCCAAGAGTGTGTGGTGGGACTTAGATTTGAATCCTCAGAAGCTGGTTTGTCCAGCTCCAGAGCCCCATCCCTTGGTCACTCCAGCCAGCCACCGATTTTTCGGGAGGGCAGGCTACAGGAAAGAGTGAAGACCCTCTCCAGCCACCTTTCCTAGGCAGGGTGAGGAACACGTCCTCGCCAGCGAGAGGGACCCATCTGCTCAGGCCTCGCCTTAGCAGCGTGGGCCGCAGAGGCTGGTCCTCCCCTCGTGAGTCAGCCCCAGCTCCTGGCGTCCCTCCCAAGCCCAAGAACTGGGCCGAGGGCCAGCCCTTTCCGTGCCAGGGGCCCGAGGCCCTCCCCATCCGGGAGCTATGGCAGGCAGCAGCTGCTTGAGGCCTGAGGCCCAAACCTAACCCTTCCCTCCCGGCCGGCCGGCACCTCCAGGTGGCCGAGCAACCCCCTCCATCTCTCCTAAAACCGGCTCCTTCAGGAGCAACCATACCCTTAGCAACACTTCAGGAGTCCACCGTGGACCGGCTAGAGGCTCCCAGACACCTCACTTTGAAAGTGCAACCCAATGACTCACAACGATCCCCTGCCGGTTTCGCCCCATGCCCGGCTCAGCCCAGGGACCAGCCAGCCAGTGTTGTTCCAAAGGGCTGCCAGTTAAGAGTACATAGTAAAAAGGCCTCTCTGCAAAAGCTGCTAATTTCTCCCACATGGGTCGGGTTATTAATCCCTTCTTTCAATATAAGAGTTTTGTATGACTTCCTAATTGAGCTGTCACAAATGGAGATTTACTAGCAGTGAAAACAGCAGTTGCATTGCCTGGAAAAGCAGGTCCTGACTTTTAAGATCTGCCTTTGATGAGTCTGGGGGGCAGCTGGGGGCTTCTGGCTCCAGGAATGGGTGGGGAGGCAGCTGGAGCCATCCCTCCCATTTTGCAGGTGGAAAGCCTGAGTCATCACTGCTGGGCGAGCCAGCCGTGGCCGTGACTCTCAGCGCTGGGTGGGAGGCTGGCCCGGACGGCTGCTCTGTGAATCACCGTGCATTGCTGTGAACACAACGGGCTCCTTCCTGGAGCAGCTTCACTGTGTCTCCCTGCAAAGCCTCGCAGTTTCAAGCAACCACCTTTTTCTCCCTCGGCCGCAGTTGCATTTCCCATGCCTTCTCCTTATCTGAAGGAAAACACTCTTTTTTAAGCAACAGTTTAAAGAGAGAGAACGAGAGTCCAGCCCAGCTCCCTGTACTTTTGTCTGTTCTCCAGTCCCGAACATGAGGTGAGGGCTGGGAGCACCAGCATCACCGAGAGCTTGTCAGAAATGCAGAGCCTCGGGCCCCACCCCAGACCCACTGAACCCAAGTCTGCAGTGGAACAAGGAATCCACACGGTTGTTATGCACTAGCAAGTCTGAGAGGCACTCTTGGCCCCAAGGGCACATCAGAAGGAGCCAGGAAGTTTAGAGAATACTGACACCCAGGCCCTAATCCTAGAGCAGGGGTTCTCAGCCTGGGTGCGACTGACATGGGGCTGGAGCAGCCTTTGATGCGGGGCCGTCCTGTGCTCGGTAGGATGTTCAGCAGCATCCCTGGCCTCCATCCACCCCTCCCCTGTGGACAACCAGAACTGCCTCTAGTCATAAAGCTGGATGGCCCCTGGGGAGGAGGGGGCCAAAATCGTCCCTGGTTGAGAACCACTGTTCCAGAGGTTCCGACTTAAATCCTCTGAGGGGAGGACCCCAGCAGAGATTAAAAAAATAAATAAAAAATAACCCCTAAGGATTCCAATGGGCCCCCCCCAGGTATGATCTGCCATACCACCAATTGCAGGATAATGCAGGACCCGGGAGCCAAAGGAGAATTCCCAGTTTACTGCGGCTTGGGCTCTGTGGTCAGAAAGACCCGGTTTCAAGTCTTGCATCTGCCCCCTCCCTGCTGTGTGACCCTGAGCAAGTCACTTCACCTCTCTGGATCACAGATGCCTCCTTGGGAAAACCCTACCCGTTCCTGCCCTCATGGGTCTGGTATGAGCAGCATGAGAGAATATACCGCGTGTAAACACGGGCACGGGCAGTACACACTTGGTGAAATAGCAAATATCGATAACCTAGATATCCATCGATGCATGGATGGACGGACCCATAGAGAAATATGACTCAGCCATGAGAAGGGACGAAGCATGATCCAGGCTACACCGTGGATGAACCTTGAACATGTGATGCTGAATGCAAGGAGCCAGACACAAAGGGACAACTCTTCTGGGATCCCTTGGATACAAACTGTTCAGAATGGGTGAATCCATTGAGACAGAAAACAGACAGGTGGTTGCCAGGGTCTGGGGAGTAAGGGCCAAGGAGTATGGCGTTTCTTTTGGGGGGCGATGGACAAGCTCTGGAACTAGATGGTGGTGGTGGTGGCAGAGCGTCACGAGCGTCCTCCATGCCATGGAACTGTACACCTTAACGTGAGTCAAATGCCCCATTTTGTTACGTGTATTTTATCACAATAAGAAAAACATCTAATATAAGACAAAAGCTCTCAGCCAGTGCCCGGCACACGGTAACCGTTCAAGAAATGACTCTTTAGCACCGTCAACTTTCAAAATGCCACTTTTTCTTGCTTAGCCCTTTTCAGAACATTTTCTCGTTCGTTGTCTCTTTAAACCCTTCGGTGACAGCCCTACCGGAGCGCCGAGGAGGAGGCTATTAACGCCGCTTTAGAGGCAGAGGAATGGATGCTCGGCACTCAGCACCCTCAAGGGGCAGCCCCAGCGCGGGTGAGCCCTTGGTCCCAGCTCGGGGATCCCCGCGTGGGGTTTCTCTAAGCCTGGTTCCCCATCTGGACGCTGCAACGGTTCACAGACCCACCTCACGGGCTGTTTCGAGGCCTCCCCAGGAGAACTCACGAAACGTGTATTTGGCTCAGTAAATTTCAGCCAGCAAGGTTAGGGATACTAGACCCTGTAGTTTCTCGAGCCGTTTCCATACGTGAGGCGCAGGCGAGGTGTTGGCTGTCTTAGATTCTGCATTTCACCAAAGCTGTGCGCACCACATCCCACATGTCTACATGTGCTACTGAGCTTGTCACTGTTGTTCTTGGTGGATCCCGAACCAGAAACCAGATTTCTCAACCTCGACGGCCAGAGTTGCTCAAAGGAAGGCTCCCAGGTCACCTGCAGCCCGATTACCTGGTTGGAAGAGGTACTTAATAAAGATGCAGATGCTCAGGCCACACCCTTGATCTCCTGCACCCAGATCTCCTAGTATGTTCAACGGTGACAACCTTTCTAGGCGACTTGTTACATCTGTTTGAGCGCCAACTTTGACACTTAAGAGGCCACCTGAGGACAAGGGGACCTCCTCCAGGGGATGCCCCGGCATCCTCAGAGAGCCCAGAGGTAAAGCAAACAAATCCAATTAGCCTCTGAAAGAGGAACTGAAGAGAGGCAAACAGCAACCAAAATTACCCTCCTGGGGTCCACTTCCTCCTCTGTCTCTGTCTCTCTCTGATGCAACCTCTCACACCGATGGCTGCTAATTGGAGTGACACCATCCAGGGCCTATGAGAGGGTTCGCAGGAAGCCCGGACGCACGCACCAACCCCCATCAGCCCCCACTGACTCTCATTCGGCCTTTCAACCATTAGAGATTCCAGACCATTCAAACCATCCACCCTGCACTGCTCTACCCAAACCAGGGGCCACCATTTTCAAGCTATCCTGACGGCCCGGCTCTCCCTGTGCGTGAAGTCTAGAACCCTCTGCTTCAGCATAAGCTTCTAGGTGGCCCTCACCAAGAGACTTCCCCAGGCTTCCCTCCTGCCCCCAGATTCTGGCACATCATAAAGGGGCTTGGGGCTCCTGGGTTTTATGAGCTCTGAATCAACAGGGCACTTGTTGGTTTAACCAGTTCGGGTGTTTGCTTTGACCAGCAACAGAGGCTGATGGAGAGCAGAACGGCAGCGGCTGGGGGAAATGCACACCGGCTCGGGGTCCTGCAGGTCTGCCCGAGTCAGCCTGGAAATGGGACATTACTGCTTGCCTGTCTACAATTCGCCCTGTCACTGGGGTATGTGGCCAAGAATTACGATCTACCCGAAAAACCTCAGGAGACAGGCAGGAGAGACTGGTCAGAGAAATTTGATTCTGCAGAGTGGGTGGATTCGGCTCATAATAGTGAGTAATTACAGCCTCCATAGAGAGTGCCTCGGATTCCAGGCACTTCACATATATGTGCTTGTTGATATTATAAAACACACATGGAGGTAATTTAGGGTCGTGGATAAAAGGATGCTGCCACGTGGATGCCCGAGTTCAAAGCCCAGCTCAGTGACTTCTGAGCTTTGGGACCTTGGGCAAGTCACTTAATCTCTCTGTGTCTCTCTTTCCTCATCTATAAAATGCGAATAATCATAGCACAAACCTCCTAGGGCTATTTGCAAATTAAATGAGTCAATGCATGGGAAACATGTAGCGTTTTGTCAGGCTCACTGAACGTCAGTTACATTTATTTTGGCTGCTAAGCTTCATGAGACCACTAAGCAAGAATTATTCCCATTTTGGAGCTGGGGGCACTGAGTCTCCCAGAGGAGAAGGGATATGCCTGAGAGCTCACAGCTAAGTTAAGGCAGACAGGCAGAATTTGAACCTAGACTGTGGGATTCTGCAACCCTGAGGGGCCCCTTTCCAGTAAAGGCTTTCCCAGTGGGAAAGCCGCCGGCCAGCCCAGGCAAGGGGGTGGGGGGAGCTCCCGTCAGTCTCATCCTGGCCACCCCTGGCCGCAGCGCTCCACCTGCTACATGCCCCTCTCGTCTCTACAGCAGGCTGCCGTCCTTGGCTGTGAGCCTGGCCCAGCTCAGAATACAGCGCTGACTCAGGCCTCGCCCGAGACCGGCCCCTGAGGGCCCTCAGCCCCTGCCCTGGCAATTCCCGGGTCTTCCCTGGGAAGTGGGAGGTGGGACAGCAATTCTGAGTGTGGGATTCACTTCTGTGAGAGACCTGTCAGCGTTCACCCCGCGGGAGTGGGGTACGGTGTGCACAGATACACGGGGCCTGCTGTGCACGCAACCACCTTCTAACTCTGGACCTCAGGCAGCCCCAGCTTTCCCATATGGAATATGGAGCAGTAACATCTACCCTGTGGGGTCGGTAGATCTCACCTCGCCGAACCCACAAAGCATTAGGGCCCCGGTGGGAGCTATGACCTCTCCTTCTTGCTCAGATAATCACTCTCCCATTCCAATGTGCTAATAGGCGGCCCCTTCAGAATATTCGCACGGATCTTCATATAACAAGACCCTCCCCGAGGGCTGCACGACTCTCCATTCGACTGACGAGTTTTCTGGTCACTGAGGGACCCAGGCAGCCCGGACAGACAAAAGGACACGGGTGTCGCCCCCAGCCCTGCCCCTCTCCTTGCCAGCCACGCGGCTGCAGCAAATCACAAAACACTTCAGAACTTCAGCCCACAAGAACAGAAGCTCCAAGGGGCAGCATTTCACGCCTCAAACGCTCACTGGCACGCCAATAAATGTTTCTGAATGAACGAACGGAGCAAAGTCTTCAAGGTGAGCCTTGCGAGGCTGTGAGGAGGCTGGAAACAAGTTAATACATGTGAGAACCATGGGGACACCACAGACTTCCAATCAGGGTGGTTTTGCCTTCCCTGGCCCTGCATACCTGGCTCAGTGAGGGGCCTTAACCTTCGGTCAGGTAACCACATCTGTTGGCAGAGAAGCCGCCCCAACCCTGGGCCCCGCCCCCTAGGCCCCACCCCCCGCCCTGGCCCCACCCCCATCCCCCCGCCCCACCCACTGCACCGGCCCCATAACCCCCCAGGTCCTTTCTCAGCGGTGGGGTGTGGGCAGGCAGAGGCGTTAGCAAAGCTGCTCTGCAGGGCCAGGGGGAGGGTGGCAAACAGCTCGTGTGGGACACTCCACGGGAGGGGCACTCATCTTACCCTACTGTGCTCTCAGCTGGTACCTACCGTATGACGCAAACACACATGCATTTAACCCCCACAAGGGCCAAGAGATAGGTACGACTACTCTCCCCATTTACAGATGAGGAAACTGAGGCACAGAGTGTTAAGGAACTTCCTGGGACTGCAAAGCCACTAAGTGCCAGAGGCAGGATCTGAACCCAGGCCCAGACCTAACCACCACCCAAAACTGCTTCTCCGCATCATGTAGGTTTCTGGTGTTTCTGAAATGTGGCTTCTTGGTCATTGCTTAGAAATCTCCTTGGAAAGCAGGGGCTGACAAAGGCCTGGCCTACCCACCTTCTGCCCAATGCCCAAATTTCACCCAAGATTTACTGCTACAGCAGCTCAGGGGAGACCATCTATGGCCGTGGGAGCTGAGCTGGTCTCCCGGTTTATGGAAGAGGATGCCAATTTTGGGGTTCTGGCCCAAATTAATCTGTCACCCGTGACGTAACTCCACCTTGGTGTCCTGAGATCCAGCACGATGTGGATGTCACCGCTGGTTTGGTCCCTTACTAGTTGTGTGACCATAGGCAATTTATTCAACTTCTCCGTGTTTCAGTTTTCCCAGCTGTGAAATGGGAACCGACACTGAGTTCACAGGGTTTTTGATGATTCAGCAGCATCATGGAAAGTGCTGGACTCACAGCAGGTGGCTGATCATTGTTCCTCTTCCTTTACCTCTTCCCTGCCAGGTCCCTGTTGTCTCCTTTCTTCCTTCCTTCGGTTTTCAAGTATTTATTAACATCTACTGTGTACCAGGCCCTGTGCTAATAAACAAGTTTGAAAATATAGATCCCATCATGTAGGTGCCCTACTTAGACCTCCAGGCTTCCCATTTCACTTGGAATAAAATCCGAGTCCCCAGCTTCACCTCAGAGCTCTCCTGACCCCTATTCACTCCACACAGCAACCCCCCCCCCCAGCTGCCCTTCTGTTCCCTAAAGACCCGGAGCTTATCTCTGCCTCAGGGCCCTTGCACTTACTGTATCCTTCAGCTGGGCCATGCTCCCCCACCACTCAGGCCCAGCTTAATGTGCCACCTCTTCCAAGAGGTCTCCCCTGATCAGCACACCCAAGGCTGCTACTCCCCACCCCCAAGTCACCAACACATGTTCCTTGTTATTTTCATCATCATGCTTAGCTGTTTGAAATGATGGTTTTCATCACTTGTTTATTGTTGGTTTTCCCCACTAGAATGTGACCTCCACGAGGGCCAAGACTTTCTTTTGATCACTGTTTTATCCCCAGTGCCTAGAAGAGTGTATCATGCACTCCAAATATATTTCTAAGTGGAAAAATTCACGTTAAGAAGCCCACAGGAATGATGCGGGTCCTCTCGGCTTCTGGCAGAAGCAGGTGGACAAGTTGAGCATTCTTGCTTTCACGAAGCAAGTGAGGGACAATACCAGGCTGGTCCTCCTGATTCTAAGGACATTCATGAAGCAATGCTGCATGATCGCCTATCTCCCAAGCCAGACCTAGGAGAGTGAGCTGCAGCAGTGAAGGCATATTGATGAGGGAAGGAACACAGTTGGGTTTTCCAAGCTCTTGCTTGCAGAAAAGGGCATATGAAACAAGCAGACTTCCGGATGGTGAACGATAGACCTCAACCCTACCTCACACCATACACAAAAATTAGCCTGAGATGGGAGTGTATCCCTATACCCAAAAGCCAGAATTGAAAAGCTTCTAGAAGAAAATATAAGAGACTATCTTTGCTTCCTTCAGACAGGTAGAGAGATTTGTTGGGGGAATGCAAAGAGCACTAACCTCAAAAGAAAAGAAAATGGTAAGTTAGGACTTCATGAAAATAAAATATCAGTGCCCGTAAGAAGACACAAATAAGAAAATAAATAGGCAAACCACGGACTGGGGAAAACGTTCATAGTACATACATCTGGCAAAAGACTCCTATCCGCAATACCAAACAACTGCTGCACATTAACAATAAAAATCTGAGTAACCTTGTAGAAAATGGGCAAAAGCTTTGAACGGACACTTCACCAAAGAAGACATGGAAACAGCCAAGAAGCACACAAACTGGAGCTCAGCATCCTGAGTCTTTAGGGAAATGCAAATTATGCACAAGGGGGGGTACACTTCAGGCTCCCCGGAATGGCTACCAGTAGAAAGACTGACAAAATCAAACATCGGGGAGGACGTGCAGCACACGGAACCCCCATGCACTCTCGCACAGAGTATAAAATGATCTAGGAAATACCTAAATTGGAACACATCCTTTCCCCACGAAGCAGCAATTCCACTCCCAAGTATTTACCTGGGAGCAGCGGAAGCGTTTGTCCACAAAAGACCCGGAACGAGAAGGTTCCTCGCAGCCTTCTCCACAGCACCCGAACCCCGCCAACAAGCCAAATGTCTATCAATGGTATATAAACAATCGTTATAGTCACACAATTGAATAGCGTTCGGAGAGAAAAAGGAATAAACTATCGAGTCACACCATAATAGCAATGGTCTCAAAACCACCGTGCTGAGCAAAACCAGCCAGACACAAGGGTGTGTGCTGTATAATTCCATTACATGAAGTTCCAGAACAGGCAAAGCTAATCTGTGGTGATAGGAATCAGAACAGCGGTTGCCTGTGGGGGGGGGGGCTGGGGAGGAGGCACTGATGGGGAATGAGGGCCCTTCCAGGAGAGAAGGAAATGTCCTGGGTCTCGTTTCGAGTCGTGGTCACACAAGTACGGTGAATTGTCAAAAATCACTCGGCTGAAGACATGCAGTCTGCGTGATTTATTGTATCTTAATTAGAATTCAGTAAAACCCAGCTATGTCACAAAAAGGGAGAGACCGAAAAGAGCTTGTGAGAAAATCCAGGTGCCGGTCCCCATCATATACCCACCGGCCCAGGCCCTGCGAAAGGAGCAGAGCGAATTTCCATTCTGCGCTGGGAGTGGGCAGGACTTGGTGGAAGACTGCTTTCGGTGTTTTCTGAAACTCGATGAACAGAGATGCCCCTTTGCGGGGCAAGGAGAAAATCCATGGGAAGGTGTTCACGGGACAAGACCTCTGCACCTGTGGACAGCCCCCCTCTGTCTCTTCACTGCCTTTCTCTCCCACCGGGCAGCCTGGAGATGCTTGTTTTCACTATTTTTTTTTTTTTAAACAAACATTCTAGAGATAGTTACTATGTGCCAGACCCTGGCTGACACCCTCTGGTCTCCATCCTTACGTGAGAGAGACTGACAAGTAAATTGGGTTGTCAGCTCAGAGCGGGGGCCCCCGTACCCTGTGGGGTCAGGGCAACCGTCCTCCTTGAGGGGCCATGTGAACGGCAGCCTTGGATGAGGAGGAATGAGCCCAGTGACTGGAGGATGGGAGAAGTAGGGGAGGCAAGGTCAGAGGGTCCCAAGCTTCGAAGCATAGCAGAATCATCGGGCGACCTCCGAAAAGTCTCCATGGGTAGACCCCACCACTGACCGAAAGACTTGCCATCTCTGGGTTGAGATTCGGGCATCGTACTGTTTTTTAAGAACTCCCCAAGTGATTCCAACGTGCTGCCAAGTTTGAGAACCAGTGTTCCAGATGGAGGGGACAGCGTGGGCAAAAGCCAAGAAGTCAGAGAAAGATGCCAGTGGATTTGGGAACCGAGGAGCAGAGAGTACATGAAGTCAAGAAATGCAGCTGAGGAGGTGTCCCAGGCTGAACAGAGCCCCGGCCAAATCTCCCCAGCCACTCAGAACCTCAAACCTGACTGTATTTGGAAATACGGTCTTTGAAGGTGTAAATAAGCTGAGGATGGAGGGCAGATCACGCAGGATCAGCGTGGGCCCCAATCCCAATGAGAGTGTCCTTGTACGAGACTGAGCAGAGGGTCACGAGAGCAGGAGGCAGAGACTGGAGTGATGCCCCCACAAGCCGACGCGTGCAAGACTGCTGGCCACCACCCGCAGCTGGGAGAGGGGCCTGGAACGTTCCCCTGCAGAGCCTCTAGAAGGAACAACTCGGCTGATACCTGGATTCTGGGCCCTGGCCTCCGGAACCGTGAGACAACAGATGTCTGTCGTTCCGAGCCTCCCCGTCAGAGGCACCTGGTCAATGCCAGCCCTGGGGAAGTCCTACAAGAGGGGCGCAAGGGTTCAAGCACCCCAAGAAAGTAGCATTGATGCTGAGAACATGGAGGACTCTTGAGGAAAGGAGAACTGCTCCATCTCTGGGCTCTGGAGGAGGAAAGGCCCTGCAGCTGCGAGCAGGGTGTGGGGTGTGTCGTCAGGGAAGACGGGGGTGCCCTCCTGGCCTCTCCCGTGTGCCTGGAGAAGCGGGAGGCGGGTTGTGGGTTGTCATCAGTAGTGGGAAGGGGTGGGGGTGGCGCCCCGAGCCAGGAGCACTGGGGAAGCTGCAAAAATCAGCTCTGCTGACAATCGAGGGAGGGAACTAAGTATCTCCTTGGCAATACTGAAGGATCTTGTGGGAATGGGGAAGTAGCGTGGAAATACAAAGACACGGCTTGCCCGTCTACACGAAGGTGAGCTTTGACCTCTGGCATGCTGACCTGTGAAGAAATGTAAGCAATCAACGTTTCTAGCAAATTAGTCCACTTTCCAAAGAGTGGCCTCCGGTAGTTTGTTCAAGTTTTTTCTTTTTTGTTTTTCGTTTTTTTTTTTTTCACTAGAATCTGAGAACTTACGAGGCCCAAGATGGTGTACAAGGGGCACCTCCAAAGTGTAAGCTAGCCTTGCAGATAAGTACCAGCCCACTGAGTGTTTTTCCTACCAAATCACCCTCCCCACGGGATCTATACTAAGTCAACCAGTCAATAAATACTTACCGTACACATACTCTGTCCACACAGGCTACGGACTGTCAGTAAATATTTATTGAATTATCTCCCTAGGGATCATATAGTAAGTCCATTAGCCAATAAATGTGTATAGAACTATCAGGTGGTGGTCTAGGCAAATAGAACAAAGAAGGGAATAAAAAGGACAGAGGATTCTGAGTAAGAGAGAGAGCGCAAACAATTGGTGGTTCGGTCTGGTACTGCAAGAAACTGTGGTGTTCTAGAAACCTTAAGAAGGTATTTCACAGAACTAGAAAGCTGGAGACTCTGGCTCTGTTACCTACTGAGTAAAAATGAGTGAATCACTTTACCAAGAAAGTCTGTTTCCTTATCTGTCAAAAGGAGGTGGTTGAGTCAGCCAAACACAGAAAAAAGCCTATGTTCAAGATTCAAACAAGTTTATAACACCCTGAAGATCTTGCTGGAGGTGGATGTGGTTCAATGGTGATTCCTTAAAATCTCAGATCAACAGGAGATACACTGACCCGAGCGACCCAAACATGGAGAGAAACAGGGGCTCTGGCATGTGGTCTCTCCTGAGGCCTCCTGTTCCCCACCTGGCTACAAACCACAGCCCCATCCTGTAGTGTGAGTCATTTGCCAGAAAGAGGAGACCTTATCTTCTCAAAATCCCCCAAATCACTGAGGAAGAGCCCAAGTTTCCTTCCCAAAACATCTCGAGATGTTCAAAAACAACAGCGGAGTGGGGCAGCGACCATGACTAGCACTCAGGGGCCAGGGGTGGGGTCTGCTGGGTAGAGGAGGGGAATTCCAATGTTTCTGAGATGACGTTTTTCAACACTTGTTTTCCCTTGTTGTCTGTTCTTGGGTCTTTCTCGTCTAACATCAGAGGACAGACTCACCACCACGTTCAGCCTGATCCACATCATGACTCGCAAGGCTGGAAGAAATCACAGGGCCCCTTCATCTTTTTCCAAAGACCAACCAAGACCAAGTTCTGGCTTCTCTCCCAACAAGGGCCCACGCTCTCTCCTCGTTGGCTTTCAATCCTGAGGGCCAGTCTTCCTCAACCCTCTCCGCATAAGATATTCATGCGTTTGCTTTACTCATTAATGTCTGATTAAGACTACCTCTGATTAATCAAAGCCACATGAAGATTTCCTCTGATCCACACAGTATTTTGAATTTGTTGTGGTTTTTTAAAAATCAGGAGATTTTTGGTTTGTCTTAGAAAGTCAGAGGATTTGGCCACCCCTGGCCTACATGCCCACATGGAAATACTGGCTGGGGTGACATAAAGGCAGTCCCTTTAGGTGGGGAATGTGTCGCCCTGCTCCCTGGTCTCCACCACTCCCTACTGCCACCCACCAAGCCACTCCACTCCTCCACGGGACCTCCCTGGCCTCCGTAGGTAACGGATTTTTGTGACACAGATTTATGGTAAAATATCCAGTAAAAAGGAAAAAGAATCCTGAAACATAATTGAATACAGAACATGATTGTAACAACATAAAAAATACTTAGAAGAAACTAAAAAATAATATAAATAGCTTTGGTTTCAGCAACAATGTTTACCTTTTTCTTCTTTATGCTCTGACAAGTGATTTGTGAACTCTCAAACCCAGAGCAGACAATAAGCTTTGCCATGTCTAAAAGCAAAACCAACTACAAAACTTGCCTCAAGTACCCATGAATGAGCTCAAAGTGGCTTCTTTTTTCAAAGCCTGATGAGAACTGAGCCAGTTCCTGCTGGGGTGGATGGGGGGGGGGGGGGGGCGTCCCCATGGCAGGTCTTGGCCACTGCACACTAGATCATTCTAAGATTCCTCTGCATCTTTGTTTGGGCATCTCTCCCTGTTCACATTCCAGGCCTGCTGGTACAAGTTAGCAACCCCTCAGCTCTCCCCACCCCCCCTTCTACAAAATGAGCATCATGGCACCAGCCATTGCCAAAGACTGCCGTGAAGACTCCATGAACTCTCGAGTGCTGAGCGTTCAGCACTGTGAGCCCCAGAGTCACCGCTCCAGAGGTGAGAGCCACTGGGATGCTCTTCTGATCGAAAGGAGAGGCAAGGAAAAGGAAAAGAGGACACTGCGTACAGTAAACCCACTCCAACTGCATCTACCCTTTTTAAGACCAAAACATTTATACATTTCAAATCTTCTAAACAAAGCTGTAGGCTACTCATTAGCTGTATTATTTTTTAATTTCCTGTGAGACCACGAAACCTTCCACAAGTAAATAGAAGCAGAGAGAAATTATAAAATGGGCTCTGTCTCTGGGCCCTTGGGTCCTCCTGGGCCCCCTGTGGACCCTTGTGAGTCCCGCGTATTCTCGCTGGGCACCTTGCCCCGGGTGGAAGGTCACATACAGTACACTTTGCAGAAGCCGACCCTGCCCAAAGCCCAACTTACAGCACTCGATGGGGTTAGACGCAGTTTGCAGGGAGACGATCCTCCCACTGGACTCTGGAATGTGCACTCGGAACACCAGCCGCACCCGTGTGTTCTTCCTGCCGATGTCCGTCTCGCCTTTCCGCAGCTCAATGTCGGCGTTCCGAAGCTTCAGGATCCCGGCACAATCAATGCTGCCAGGAGGGGGAGAACCCCATTTAGAACTGACTATCTCGGTGAAAAGAAAAGATCACCCACAAAACCACCTTACTCAGTTAACTAAAATAATTCTACTGCCAGCTACGGTGGGGTGGGGGGGGGGGGGGACTGCAATCCATTGATAAATATTTCAGCCAGGAGTTGATGCCCAGTGGGAGGTCAAACACGTACAAAGTCATGAGAGAAATTCCCCAGTGGAAATTACTTCTCTAGGGAGATTTTTTGGTTTCAATTTTTCTACTCTCAAAAGTATCTGAAAAACTCAAAGATGTAACTGGTAAAATTGATTATAGACTGCTCAGTAGATAAGAGTGATGTATCAACATTACTACTTTACATTAAGGATCTTTACTTTAAACAACATTAAGTATCTTTAATTTGATAAATGTACTGTGGTCACCAAAGAACGTTCTGAGGAAATGCACATTCAGGCATCTAAAAGTAAAAAAAGTCACTGTGTCTGCAACTAACTCTCAAACAGCTCAGGAAAGAGCAAAGAGTGAAGGGAGTAATAAAGCAAGTGTGGAAAATGTTCGCGATTGGTAAATCGGAGTGAGCAGTAGACAGGAGTTCTTTGTAAAATTCTCGTGGTTTAGAAGTTTGAGATTATTTTCAAATAAAGAGTTTGTTTTAACTCCAAAACATGGGTGCAACGTCTCCCAAACTTTAGCTATATGCCTGTTGCTTTATGAGTTTTGACCTTTCTGTATCCTTATTTAATCATTTCCATGTAAATAAATTTAGCCTCATCCCAAGTAACATAATCCAAAGACACACAGGTATTCTTCATCCTGACACACATGAAAAGTACTTAGGTAGAGAACTTTTTCAACAAATCTCGGAGGGTCCATCACAGAGTGGGAACTACCATCCACGGTTCCTTCCGCCAACTCGAGAGAGTCCCCTGTCCCAAATCCCTGCCACTTGGCCCCCCTTGTTTCCCCATAAAGACCCACCACCCTTGGCCCCCAGCCCTTACGTCGCCCTCATGTTATTTTTTGGCTCTAGAGGGATCTCCAGGACTTTGGTGTTGCCCACGATCTTCTCGTAGCTGGTGGTGGTGACGGTTTTGCCCGTGATCCGGTGCACCTGGTAGAAGGCATGGGGTTTAAGGATCCGCTCATCAGCTGTCCCAATGAAGATCTGAAGCCCCAGGGGCTTGTTTTCCATGTAGCCATGGAGCTGTAGGGGAGAAAACAAAATCAAATTATTATAGCACATTTAGTATGCAGGGTGTTGGTGGGTGTAGTCCCACAAAGATCTGAGAAGCTCATGGGCAGCAGAAAGAGCAAAGGATTGCTGCATCATCTGGAGGAATGGAGAACTGGAAGTAACCCTGACGTCCAAGTAGAAGGACTGCTTCAATAAACTACAGAGATCCTCTCTAAAATGGAATATTAAACAACCATGAGGAAAAATGTAGTAGATCAGAATTGCATTTATGAGGAAATAGCCAGAAATGCCAGTGCTCAGTGTTGCCAGGAGGGTTGTGGGGAGAATGTCACATGGTGGTGAGGACAGAAAATAACCAGGAAATATAAACCAGAGTCTTGACAATGGTTGCCTGGGAAGATCAGAAGAAGGAACTTACACTTTTTTACATGACTGTATTCCAGCTAACAAATTATATTTTTTAATAAAAAAAAAAAAAGAGCTAGGCAAAAGTACCATCATCTGAGTCAAAAGAAAATTAAAGACTGGAGGAAAATGTATGCAACATAGAACAGGCAAAGGATTAGTACATAGAATATATAAAGAATGCCTACAAAATTCCTGGTCATCCTATTTAAAATTGAATCTTACCCCCAGTGGGTAGGACTACCTCCTTCCTTCTTCTCTATCTCCTTTTCCTTCTTTTTATCCCATCTAATATTATTATATATTTCCTCGATTCCTTTTGCCTAGGTCTGTCTGTCTTTCTTTCTTTCTTTCTCTGTTTCTTGAGAGAGAGTGTGTGTGTATACATGCATGTGTGAGGGAGAGGAGGGGCAGAGGGAGGGGGAGAGAGAGAATCTTAAGCAGGCTCCATGCCCAGCATAGAGCCCAAGATGGGGCTCGATCTCATGACCCTGAGATCATAACATGAGCCAAAATCAAGAGTCAGACACTTAACCAACCAAACCACCCAGGTGCCCCAGGTCTTTCTCCTACAACTAGACTGTCACCTCTTCGAGGGCAGGCATGTCTATTTATTTTACTTGCCACAACATCCCTAGCACCTAGAATACTGCTTGGTGCATGGTAAGTATTCTGATACATGTGTGCTGAATGAATTAACAAAACTATCCAACAGAAAAATGAGCAAGAAATTTGAACAGGCAATTCACAGAAAAGCAAATGACCATTAGCATGGAAAAGATGTTCAATCTGACTTATAAACAGGAAAATGCAAATTACGTAACTATGGGATACCATTTTTCACCTATTCAATTGGCATGCATGTTGGCATTTGATAAAATCATGTGTTTTAGAGACTATGGGCACACAGGCACACTCATGCAGTTCATAGGAACATAACCTGGTATAACTATTTTGTTAATATTTTTTTAAAGATTTTATTTTTGAGTAATCTATACCCAATGTAGGGCTGGAACTCACAATCCCGAGATCAAGAGTTGCATACTCTACCAACTGAGCCAGCCAGGTGCCCCTTAAAGAGTATTATGTAGCAGCCATTAAAATTAAAACTACATATTCCCTCTGACCTGGTAATTCCATTTCTTACTATGTATCCTAAAAGAAATATTGTGCATTCAGGAGACATGCACAAAAATGTTTAATAAAACAAATGGAATAATAAACAATTAATTATAGCCATAGGCTTCTGAGTAATATGAAATATCCAGGCTATGAAATACTACAGCAATTAAAAAAACACACACAAAAAAACAGTAGAGATCAATGAACTGACCCAGAAAGATCTCAGACTCACTACTGAAAGAGAAGACAACTTGCAGAAAAACATCTATCGCAAGATTCAACTTATTTTTTTTAAATGCTGGATGTTTGGGGTCTATCCATTGATACAGATATAAACGCAATAGGAAAAGGTGCAAAAGGGTGCACTCCAAAGTGACCACACCATGGTCACTTCTAGGGATGGAGGAGGAGATCAAGGTTAAGAAGGTGGTCAGAGAAGACTCTCACTTGATTCACAATGAATGAAGAATCAATGCCTAGACACTTGTGAGATGTAACACTGGTTTAATATATATAATAACAAAAGAAACAGAGGACTAGGCTGAGACTTTGAAGACGGTGTCCTGTCTTGCCACTCCCCAGCTGAGAAACACTGTTCCTTCCTTGGCAAATCGCGAGGGGCTGTGACAGGTGACAGCTCCCTAAATCCTACCCTTCTCTGCAGGGCTACAGAACTAGGATCTCCAGCCAACTGCCAGAAAAACAAAGACTCCAGGGCAATGGAGGATGACACAGAGTCTAGAACTCTCCTGGCCAGCACCATCAATACAAAAATTAAAGAAAATGGAAAATCCAGGTTCTCAGTCACGCTAGCCACATTTCAAGTGCTCAGAAGCCACAGCGGGCGAGTGGCCACTGCCGTGGACAGCACAGGAACAAAACATTTCCATCATCAAGTTCTACTGGACAACACCCGTCCCGAGAGATGACATTCTCTCGTGCCCTTCTGAAAACCATACAGAGACAGGCTGGGAGCAGAGCAGCGCCAGATGGCACCTTTTTTTAAAACCTGCCAGGCCGACACCCACAGCATTTACATGTCTGATACACACCCAAGAGGCGCCCTGGGGCAAAGATGGAAATCCAAGTCAGAGCCTCTTATCTTTTTCCCCCAGGCAAAGTGAAGAACGAGGGACTGTTCTCCTGCAAAAATCAAAGCGGGAAGGTCCGAGTTGAGATTTTGTTTTTGTTGGTTTTGCTTTGCATTTGGACCCAAGATAAATAGATGTCCTCACCTCCTCTCCTATAGATGTATCAGGAGGTGGTAAACAGAGTTATCACACCATGTTAAGTAGGCCGGATAGATAGTGAGCCCAGATTGTCTCAGGTTCTTTCCTCCTCCCCAGGACAGAAGAGCAGAAATTGCAGCCCAGCTGTACTCATGGTAAACAGCCAGGTGACACCTGAAGACGAAACTCATCACATCCCCTACGGCTCTACCTGAATCCAGCCATTTCCACGTATTCCCCAGCACCAATGCCTCTCCCTGGACGGACCACCACTGCCCCCTCACTGGCCTCTTGCTGGCCTTTCACAGAAGAGCCCAATAGCGTTTAAAAAAAAATGCAAATCAGACCCAGACACGCCCCTGCTTACAACCCTCCAAAGACTTCCCGTGGCCTTAAATAAAATCCAGACTTGGTCCCATGGTCTCTGAGGCTTCCACCAGCCCAGTGGCTCATTTCTCCCGCCACCCCCATTAGGTCCCTGCCAAAACCAATCAGTCTTCTAGTCCCTGAGCACACCAAGCTCTCTCCAACCACAGGACATTTGCACAGCCCCCTCCTCTGCCTAGAATGCTCTCCCACTGGTACATTTTGTCTTCACATACCTTCCGGTCTTTCCCGAACCACACCCAACGCTGGAGCCAGCTTTTTCAGCCTTGCAAGAGCCACTTGTTAAAGTTTTTAGAAATTTTAAGAGCCAGTTGGTGCTACTTTGGTAACCTGAAGTCAGCCACAGTGGGGATATTTATACCACAAAAATTGGCAAATGCTACACACTGGGGCTCTTTTTTTTCCCCAGAGAATCAGACATTTCACATTCTCGAGCACACCCCTGGCATAGTGACTTCATTACCATCTGAAATGTTCTTGTTCTGTTGTTTGTTTGCTTAGCACCTCTCTCTCCCACCTAAACACGAGGTCCAAGAACCTTGGTAGCAGGAACCTTGTTGATTTTGCTCAGTGTGATCAATAAACATATTGCATTCACAGTCACCGGCAGAGCACCCCCTGAGGCTTGCCAAGGGCAGGCGACCGGTTAACATGGCTAGGACAGGGCCGAGTTAGGATGTGCTTTCCAAGCCCTCAGGCCACCCCCCCGCCACCACCACCACCACTGACACACGCTCTGGGATCTGGTGGGCCCACAGCTGCTCTGGGATCCTGGACTGCAGGTCAGAAATGCAGATCAGGTCCTCAAAGGAAAAAGGAGTAAGTGTTCAATTGTGAGATCAAGCATGTTCTTCCTGCTCTACAAGGGGTGTGGTGGGGGGGGAGCAGGAGGGGGAGGGATGGGGAGAAAGACAGGCAACAGAAATCAACACAAGTAATGGTACTCTTTGAGAAAGAAAGAAACCCATTCCTTTAAGAAGGACCTCTCTGCATTCCAAAGCAGCCCCCTGGATAAGCAGGACCAGCCACTGCAGTGCGAACAGATGAAGCCCACCTCACCAGGCGGGCGTCCCCTCCGCAGGTAACAGTGGAGAGGGGTGTGGGATGGTAGAAAGAAGAAAGGATTTCACTCTTGGTCACACGCAGCCGAATTTCAATCCTGGCTCTGCTTCTTACACGCCGTGTGGCTTTGGAGTAATGACTCCACCCTTCTGGGTTTCAAATGCTCACGTAAAACAGGGATATCACCTCCTACTCCCCCGGGCTCTTTCGAAGGCTTAATAGGACGACTTTTGTGGGGCCCCAAAGGATAGCACCCAGTAAGTGCCCGTGAACAGAGACTTCTCCTTGTCATCAGAGGATGACACGAATCAAAACACAGAGGTGATACTACAGAACTGAATGGAAAGGTGAAGAATGAATGTGAAAGACTAGCAAAGTGAAAAACGACCTGAAACGGGCTTGTGGGTGGTAAACCCGGGCACTAATTCCAGTCTTCTCTGCGGGCTGGCTAACAGCCACTCTGACAGGGAGGGCTGGAACGAGGTGGGGCCCAGGGAAGAAACCTCACCATCTTGCAAGAAATGCAAAGAACACTTCCCCTCCACCCTCCCCTCCCCGAGAAGGTGGTGGAAGGTGCCCAGAGCCCTGACTGTGTGGCGTGCTCATTCTGGAGAGCCTTGCCAGCCATCTGGAGATTTGGTAAGGAGAGCATGGAGCCATTTACTTCCTTCTCCAAAAGCCTAGTGATTTGGGTCTTGTGAAAAGAACTTCATGTCTCAGGATGGCCTGATGGGCCCTTGAGGTCCCGTATGCCCCATTGTCCCCATTTTAGGGACACTTTGGTCACGAGGCCTCTTTCTAGGCTCCTCCAAAGGTAAGGTCTTCCCAGGGACCTGGGCAAGCAAAGTCACCTTCCGACCTTAGCAGACACCTGCTGCAAACCTAGAAGGTCTCCCAAGCACAAGAGGCTCTGCTCCCTGCAGCCGAGGTGAGAGCGAAAGTTCTGCTTCTTGTCATTTCCCAGGCGGGTGACAGGGTTCCAGGAAGGAGGGGTGTTTCTAGTGCACACTGTGAGGCCTGATACCCGAGTAGGGAGTGGCAGACTGATCTAATCTACACAGCAGGAGAGTAGGGTTACTCCTTTTTTGGATGAGGAAGCTGAAGCTCAGCAGAACCCCACAGCTCCGAAGCCCCCGGGTGGAACCCCAAGACGCGGCCCTTTTGGCTTCCTCTGCATCACCCCTGACTCGGAAAAAGGCCAACTCTCCTGGAATCTGGAGTAGGCATCTTAAGACAGGCAGGTGCATTTTGCCAGCTCAGCAAAAAGAACCCAGAGGTGAACATGGTCTTCACACCCCAGAGACCCACGGTTTCACGGGGAAGGCTCATCAGAACCCCCACCCCCAGATTCAAGCTCTGCCTGCTGGCAACAGCAATTTAACTGCTCTGGTGCACAGATAAAAAGGGCATCGATCTTTTTTGGTATTAATTGTATAACAAGACAAAGGAAAAGTGAGTAAAGGTTCACTCATTGTAGGAAAAATAGACAGCACCCCCCAAAAATATAAATTATAAAGAAAATACTCTCTCTCAAAATAAGCAAGCGTTTTAGTGTATTCCTTCCAGACTTTTCTTCTAGGCACACATAATTGGGATTCTGTTTTACATATTGTTTCCACTTAACAATACAGTGCGACCACTTCCCCTTGTCATTGACTCTTGTTTCATGAGACGATCTCAAATGATGGCCCAGTATCCCTGGGGCTCAGACTAACAAGGCCAGTAGGGTGCCTGGGCACCTTATCACGTGATTTAAGGAGGCACTGGTTCTCGGGATTGTCTAAATGCAAGGCAGGCACCAGGGAGTGAGTGCTGCCTTAAATTTTGCCCCCACCCCTGCCTCTCTTGCCTTATGCTGGGTCCTAGCCCAGACTTTCCATCTTCCCTATGGGCTACAGCTTTAACCCCTACAGTTGGGCATTTAAGTTGCTCAAACTTTCCCCCATGATAAACACTGCAGTGAGAACTCATAAATGACATTTCCTTGAAAACAATTTTTCTATCAGCTCTGCTCAGAGCTTTTTAAATACTCTCAGATGGACGAGACTGCCACCAAGTCCAAAATGTGGGATTGATTTTCACAATGGCAACTGGCCAAAGAAACTGTTTTGAGTTTTACTAAAATCAAACTTCAACAATGTTAAGTAGCATTTTTTGTTGTTGTTGAATTCGGAATGTTAAGAAATTGGTATCGTCCTCAAAAACTTCACTCTGAAAGAAGAGAAAAGCCCATAAGGGTGTTTTCTTGCGATTCCCAATTGTCACATAGTGTGTGGGGAGAAGATTTCTACAAATATGCATGGATCCCAAATTCTGCCTTTATTTCTGGATGCAAAAACTGCAGAACGTACCTGCCACCCCAACCCCCCCCCCGACACACAGACACAAACATACACGGACACACACACCAGGGAAACTAGACCATGATTTTACTCTCACCTCGGGCATCCCAACAAACATTACATACGCATATAATGAGCACATATTAATAACTTCATGAGAAATCCTAATTCTCGAGACCTCCCTCTGCCTCACCCCATACTAGCACCACCTCAAAGTCATGTCAATTCCATTTCCTAAAACCCACTCAGACCCATCACCCTCCCTCCCTCCACTGCCTCCCCCCTCATGCAAACTACCACCTTCCCCTCCAGCCCTCACCCCCCACTCCCCACCCCACAGCCAGGATGACCCTTTAGAAACCAGGTGGCCATCAGTTACTCCCAGTCCCTCTGGTAGCAATGCCATGCGTGGCCTGACCCCTCTCCAGGGTGTGCATCCCTGCCCCCCGCCCCTTATGAGGTATTCCCTGCCTCTGATCATCAGGAACAATCTCCCCCCATCCCCCGCCTTTGTCCTCATTAACTCCTGGTCACACTGCAAAGCGTGGCTCAAATCTTATTTCCCACCGAAGTCTTTCCTTGCTCCCTGGGTGGGGCAGGGCCCCTCAGTAACACTCTTCTTTGTTGCCTTCACCATCATTACCAGATCTAATTCGTTGCCCAATTAATTGCTGCGTGTCTGCCCCCTTCCATCCCCATAAAGTTCCGTGAACTATTCAACTGCCCTTTTACAGAAGAGGAAGCAAAGCTCAGAGGCGTGAGGTTCCCTGGCAAGCAAGCAGCAGAGCAGAGATTTGAATTCAGGCCTGACCTCCTTCATCTGCTCTGCATGGACTGACACAAAAGACAGGACAAGGTGCCACCCAGGTAGAGCGACCTGGCTGAAATACATAAACCTACGAGTAGAGCCTGCGGAAATAGGGTGCGCACAAATCTGTGGCAGGTAATTTTGCAGTTATCTTTCAAGATTAAAAATGGACACCCCCTTTGATGAAGTAATTCTACTACTAGTGAGTGGGCTGTCCTATGGATGTCTTGGCAGATGTGCAGAAGAAACTAAGGACAAGGTTATTCAGCGCAGCACTCTTTAAAATAGCAAAAGATAGGGCCCATCAAAAGAGTACTGGTTAAGTCAGTAGTGATATATTATGCAGTGTAATGCTACTGCAGAAAGGAATGAGTATTCTAGGAAGCAGCATGGCAGTTAATATGAATGGCATCCCTTGGCATTGTGCAGTGCACAACCTGGGCAACCCTAAGGAAGCTTTTAATATAGGGATATATAATAATCTCCAAAATATACCATAACAGTGAGAACAAATGTATCTATTTGTGTTATGAAGCTGTGAGGGTGCAGACTGTGTGGGTATCCAAAGTAAAATCTAAAATAAAACTAGAAATCAGACCCTATTTTTAAAATGTCCACTGGATTTTGATCATTCCCAGGGAGAAACTCTGTTGTCCCAGGAGCCCCTGGTCGTAGCTCCCCTGACCTATTATATTGATTGCAGTTCAACACAAAAATTATTTTCTGAATGTATAATGTAAAAAATAAGGCCAAAATATTCATTCAAAGAAAGAGACCTCCCTGCCCCCAACCTCCTGCTGCCACTTTACTCTTTGTGAATCTTTTAAAGGCCACAAGGAAGAAAAACTAAAGCAATGAAGGTACCAATAGATGTGCAATATGCCATCCCATCCTGCAAGAAAAGTAAAATCCCAGGACCCACCCGTGGAAACCTCAAGAGTAGGAGGTCCAAGGTAGAAGCCTTCAGCAAAGGAAGAGGCAGACAGAAGTGTCTGCAGGTTCCCTTCGAGTTCAGGGTATAGGGCCTACAACCAAGAGAGGAGCAAACCACACACCACATCCAGTCGAGTAGCAAGTCTTGGTGACTCAACATCCAAAATCCATCCAAAAATCTAACTGCTTTTCATGAGCCCTATTACCACCATTCTGGTCTGAACTTCTACCATCTCCTGCCTGGACTAGTGCAGGAGACTCCTTCCTCGTCTCCCTGCTTCCATCCTCCCCCTCCCCCACCACACAGTCTTCTCCACATAGTAGCTAGAATGATCTATAAAATTTGAAGTTAGAGATCTTGTTCCTCTGCTCAACCTGCCCCCACCCCACTCTCCCCTCTCTCCCCAACCTCCACAGCAAACATCTTACTCAGATCAGAAAGCCATGTCTTTGACGTGACTCAGAAGATCCTGTGTGATCTGGTCCCCTCTTCACCATCTGCATCCCACCCTCCTCACTCCCTCTGCTCCAGCCACACCAGCCTTGTCATCCTCAAACAGACCCTGAGACACGGTCTCAACACTTAATTGTTCTCTCTGCTTGGAATGTTCTTGCCCCAAATCCACAGGGCTCACCCCTCTCCTCATTCAAACCTCTCCTCAGAGGACTCCTCATCCGAGCAGCCATCCCCAACTACCCACCCCATACCCTTCCCACTCTTCACTCACCCACCCTGCTTTATGTTACATTTATCACTACTTGACATCGCACAACATATTTATTTGCTGGTTTCTGCCTCCTCCACCTAGAACATCAGCAACCCGCCCGTCTTGGTCGCCGAGGCATCTACGGTGCCTACAAGGCCACGCGTGAGCCACACTCGAAGGAAGGAGAGCCCAACAGGAGGGGTTTGAGGGGCTGCAATCCGCCCAGACCTTCCCCTTCCCCTCTGAGGCCCACACGGCCTCCTCTCCAGCTCAAACTATCTTCCTGGCCCAGAGCCACCGCTGTGTCCTGCTCAGCGTGGGCAGGACTCGGCTGGTTGGACGGCTGGTCCCTGGACTATCCTGTCCCAGACAGAGGTGACGGCCCCTCCAGGGTGTGATGCAAAAGGAGCGCCCCCCCTTCAGCGGGCAGGAGCCCTCTGTGACCAGCAAACTCCGACGCCCACTGAGAGGGCCACGTTTTGAAATCACATGGTGAGCCAGAGAAGGGGAATTAGACATTTTGCACAGGCTTGAAAACAAAACAAGACAGTCTCTCTCAGGATTCTAAATTAAGAATCAAGTCATTCTATATTTCTCACATCACTGGAAATTAAAAACAGATCTATCTACCACACAGCAAGCACGCTGCCTGAAGAGAGGCCTGATGGCCTGAAACATGCTAAATTTGTTTCCAATTACCATGTCCCCACTGGAAACCCCGAGGAAGCCATAGAACGATCAGAGGTGAGGCGCATTAGCGGCTGGGATTCTGGACCAAACGTATGTCTCCCCCCACCACCTCCAGGGGTCTGTGAACAAAGGAACCGGACCCTTTCGCCGCCTCCCCCTCTCAGAGGCTAGAGACACCTGCTTTCCCTTCTCGGGTCCCACTCACTCCCCGCTTCCCTCTCACCCCCCAGCCTCCGTCCACTGGACAGAACCATCAGCTTGGCCGTGGCCCCTCACCAGTACTTCCATGCTGACCAACTATCTCTCTGGGCCAAGGAGTGACTGAGTCATAGAGGACATGAGTCTGGAAGGCCTGGATTAAAATACGCAAGCCTTCTTTGAGTCAACCTTTGGATGGAGTTTGGGGTTTTTTGGGTTTTTTTGTTTTTTTAAGCAGCCAAACAAGTACTTTTCAGGTCTCCCTTCTGTGCTGCTGTTTGAGCGAGGCCACTATACCACGGAGGGCTGTGAGCCCTGGGGCCAGACTGTCGGGGGTCACGTCCCAGCACCAGCTCTTGCTTTGTCGTGGCAGGGGAGTTACGGACTTCTCCGGGTCTGTAAGCGGGACTAAGGGCACGACGCACCTCCCTGGGCTGTTGGAAGGACCAGGCGAGTTCCGTCTAAAGCATGCAGCAAGAATTCCATAAATATCCACTTTTATTGATATTCTTCCGCCAATAATGGCTGGGTGACTTTTGGTAAATTCCTCTTTTCTAGTTTCAGTTCTTGGGGAAAAAAAAAAAATCATCTTGAAGGTTGTCTCTCAGTTCTTAAAATGTAATGATCCTCAGCTATGTTTAGAATAAAATCCAAACGCCTCATCACCGCCTACAAAACCCTGCCTCATCTGGCCTTTGCCCAGGTCACCAGCTTCATCTCCCCAACTCTGGTCCAGCCACATGGACCTCCTTGATGCTCCTTAAACAGGCTGAGTGTGCTCCTATCTAAGGGCCTTTGCACTTGCTGTTCCCTCAGCCTAGAACACCCTCCCCACCCCCCAGATCTTCCCATGGCTGGTTCTTCCCAATTCTTCAGGTCTCAGCCTAAATTCAAGGCCTTCTCAGAGCAGCCTGCCTAGGGCAGAGCCCCCGCCCTCACCCCACTGTCGCTCCATCGTAGCTTCCTGTTGATTTCCTTCCTGATAGTGATAAGTGTCACCTCATGCTTCTGCTTATTGTCCGCCAGCGCCCCACCCCCTCCACCCCCGCCACTAGAATGAAAGGTTTTCATTACCGAGGCCCAGCACCTTGAGCAGCGCCTGGCATATAGTGGACGTTCAATAAATATTTGCCGAGTAAATAAGTGAATAGATTGATTCTCAGGTTCCTATGTGGCTCAACATATTGCCGGGTGAGTCATCCTCCAGTGACCCTGAAAGAGGAGGCTTATTCATGTCTGGAAGAGAATCCCCATGTTTGGAGTCCACCTAAATTCACTACCGTTTGAGCCAGTCGGCAGGAATGTGTCTCACCGTGAAAGGGACATATTATACCAGGCCAAGTCCACTGGAAGTCAAAGAGGAGACAAACTCGGGCTGGAAAAATGAAGGTTACAATCTCTTCCCCAGGCAGCATTCAGGAATCAACCCAGGGAGAGACTGAGTCGAAAGTGCAGTGACTTGGCAGCCTCGTGGAGATGGTGAGGGAAGAGCGAGGTCCAGGCAATGCCCCCTGCCGCCTGTGTGTTCACCCAAAGGCCAAACAAAAGGGACAGTATGCTTCAAAAACGTTTCTCCAGAAGTCTCTCACTCCAGGCACTAGCCGGATATTGAGGAATAGGAGACCTACTCTCTGCAGGGGACCTAGGCCCTGGGAGAAGCAGGGAAGAGGAAGAAGACGGAGTCCCCCTGCAGGGGGGCAATTGGGGACCCAAGGCAGTTCACGGCCATTTTGGTCATTCCGTGAACCCATCTGATCCTGGCCAGTGGTACCCAACGCAGCAGCATGTGAACACCCCAAGGACGCTGGGGCGAGAATCCCACCATGACAGCAGCCCCCAAGAACACTGATAAAACACCTCAAAGAAACTGCAGTTTGGCTCCGCATAAATGTTCCACCAAAGACAGGGACATCTGGGGGAAGCATCCACTCTGGCCCCTCCTTATTCACAGCAGCCAAAAGCTGAGAAAGAACCGCGGGACAGTGGGGTGGGAAAAGGCAGACTCAAGAAATGCAAGAGAGCCATCAGAGAGGGGAGCTGTCCCCCATCCAATCACACCCCCACCCCCAGCCCAAAGGCCTCGCAGGTCTCTCTGGATCCAGACCAAGAGCTCTGAGTCACTTTTGCCACCAGGGGGAAAAGGGGAAGGCAGACGTGATGTGTACCTTTCCGTACTCTATTTTGGGATTTTAGGATCCAATTTCTTTCGTTTCAAAGGGTGGGTTTTTGGAGGGCCCCGCACAGCTCTGCTGCCCCGAGCGCGGCGAGACGGCGGGGAGACTGCTGCCGGTGACCTGGGGAGAGGCGGGGCTCTTTGGCAGATCAACAAATCACATCATACAGGAACAAGGAGCCCGTTCTTGTGTGCAGCCGCACGGGGCCTGGCTTTCGTAACACGGTGGGAGACTGTGGGCCGATCCACTCTGACTCATCTCTTTATGGAGGCAGCTCCTGTGCTCGTTCATTCATTCGTGCATTCAGCAGAGGGCCTCTCGGGGAAGGGATGCAGGCAGAGAGCCGTCCTGCAGAACAATTACTACACCCCTTTGGGTGAAGAATCATGGACCCCTTGGGATAGACGGCAACATTTGGGATTATCATTGTCCCTTAATTTAAGATATGGGGTAAAACAAAAACAAAAACAAACAGCAACCAATGAATCAGGATTTCTCAGCCTCGGCATATTGACCAAGGTTGACTATTGCTTTGGGAGCCAGATAATTACCTGCCCTGTGCACCAAAGGATGTTCAGCAGCATCTCTGGCCTCCATCCATGAGATGCCGGTAACCTACACCACCCCCCCACCCAGGTGTGATGACCGAAAACATCTCTGGACATGGTCAGATGTCCCCTGAGGGACAAAATCACCCCACTGAGAACCACTCTTCAGTGACACTGACACTCGTGGAGAGGGGGCTTTTCCTGCAGGAAACCTGTACTGGAATCCTATCCCTTGTCCATCAGAGAGTACGCCTGGCAGAACCTCCATCCTTCACTTCTCACCTTGTCCTCCACCTCCCCTGGGTCCCACGACTGCCGCCTCGTGTCCAGACCACGGCACTCACCCCGCTGATTATCTCCCTGCTTTTCTCTTGCTCTGCCCACCTCCCGCCCCCATATCCTAACTAGCCTCTAGAAGCAGCCAGAGGGATCTTTTTAAAGCAAATCAGGTAATATCACTCCTCTTCTTGAAACCCACCGATGGCTTCCCAGTGCATAAAAAATTAAATTCAAATTCCATGCCCTGCAAAGTCCTGCATAATCAGATCCCTTCTTCTCTCTCCAGTCTTATCTCCTACTGCTCCTTCCCTCATCCACCGTCCACCGCAGGCAGCCACTCAGACCTCTTCATCATTCTTCAAACACCTGAGCTCTCCCGCCTCAGGGCCTTTGCACTTACTGTTCCCTTTATCTGGAATATTCTTCCACTGATTCTCACCTGCCCAGTTCCTTACGGTCATTCAAATATCAACTTAAATGAACCCATCCCTGGAGAGGAACCCCCTGACGACCCCAACATAAAGTAAACCACCTCCCCAGGCATTCTCTTCTATTACCCACTTTTCCCCCCTTAAAACTCTTCATCACAATCTGAAATGATCCTACTGATGGTTTACCTTGTTCAATGTCCATTTCCTCACTGGAATGAACACCTTATTTTTCTCCTTCACCTGGACTCAGAGCCTGGCACACAGTTACGTAATAATTAATAAGTGAGTAACCTGTATATTCTAAACATTCCACAGTGAGTATATATTACCTTGTTCATAAGGAAAAAAACGTATTAAAAACTAATCACTGTACCTTGTCCAGCATTTTGAGCACTGACTTTATTTTTTTATTATTTAGATTTTAGTTAACATACAGTGCGATATTAGTTTCAGGAGTAGAATTCAGTGATTCATCACTTACATACAACACCCAGTGTTGAGCAGTGACTTTAAAAGGCCCCCGGCACCTGCTACCTCCATGGCTCCTTAGAACATGCTCAATGTATAAAGGCCAGAAGGACGCAGGCACTCATCCAGGTTTTGTAGACAAGGAAACAAGGCTCAGATTCACTTATTCTTTTACTGACTATAGACAGAATGCCTACAGCGGGCCTCGCACAGTTCTAGATGCTGGAAACTCAGCACTGAAAAAGGTAAGACTAGCAGGAAGGAGGCTTTTGGGAGGTTTTTGACTTTTGCACACAGGTTCTCGAAAGAGAATCTCCAAGGTCCCCAGGGACCATCCATCACAGGAGACCCCTCCTGCCCTCCTCTCTAGTGGCATCGGTATGACCCTCTCCCAAAGTCCTGTCACCTCTATGCGTTGAGCATTCACCTCCCTGGACCACAGGGAATAGAAAACCAGGCAAGAAATGAAGAACCACATCTCTCAAAACTTTCAAACTGTATTATAAAAACGGTGTTACAGTATCTTTCTTCTTCAAGGTCATCTGTTGCGGTAGAGACCGCTGGCCCTCTCTCCAGTACTCATTTTCCCTGCCTTAGTAACAGGATCCCAATTATCTCTGGTGACAATGAGCCCGGCTAAGAGTCTACACTTCCCAGCTTCCTTTGCAGATGAATGTGGTCACATTACTAGGTTGGAGTTAATGAGATGTAAGCAGAAGTGTGGGGAGAACTTGCAGAAAGGTTCCCAAGAGGAAGCTAACCCAGCTGAGGAGCGAGCCCCTTTCACCCTGTCTTCCTTCTCTTCCTTGGAATTCCACTGCATGCCATCTCCTGCAATCATTTTGGACCACGAGGGGACCTTGAGTGGAATACGAAGAGAGAAGGAGCCTGATCCTGATGATTCCTGATGGCTTCACAGTACTTTGAATCACTCACCTCTAGACTTTGCACATAAGAGAATACATTTTGGGGTGTTTAAGCAACCATGATGGGAGATTTCTGTGAGATCCACCTACAAGCCTAACTGAGAGGCCTATCACTCCACCACCATACCATCATTTACCTCCACACCTCCATGTTCCCCTCACCTGCACCTCAGTGGGATAAATCAACCATGCTTAGGTGAGCCTCAATTGAAAAAAAAACCAAAAAACTCAAGGTGCAAACAGTAGATTGATATATATATATATCAGAGCACAAGTCTGCTTTATAGAAAGCTTCACAAAAAAATGATGTCTCTTAAGAGCCAGTAGTGAAAGTGAATCAGAAAGAAACTGCCATATACAAAAAGTCAAATGATCCAACTGCTCAGAAATCTATCGGGTAACAACACCCAAGCCGGTCTGGGAGGCTCCCTGCCCTCCCTGGCACAACATCTGAGTGAGCGTCTAGAAAGGTATTCCCGAAGGGGGCGATGGGGTGGGGGAAGAGACGGCTGTCTGACACACACAGCAGGGACGATGGGGCTCGCTAGAAATAAAATTGCTGCTTACTTTCTGTCTGGTTTCCCAATTGCTTTTTCCTGGTTGAAAGGTGCCAGGCCTGGCAGCTTTCTAAAAATCTAAAATTCAATTCAAGTCAACAAATATTTGTTAAACCCTGTCTATTCACCAAAAAAAAAAAAAAAAGCCATGCTAGGGAAAATCTGTGTAAGCGGGGATGCTATAATTAATCATAACAATAACAACCTCAAGGACAGTGGCAGCAGTAGTACTGTCGGGAGTGCTTGCCAAATATTGGGCATTGTTTTAGGTGCCGGGATCTATCAACGCATCCGATCCTCAGGCCCACTTCGCGAAGCAGGTGCCACTATTTTATACAAGAGGAGACTGAGGCACAGAGAGGGCAGGCCATTTGTTCAAGGTCACACAGCCAGGAAGGGAGAAGCCAGGGTTCCAGCCCTGGCAGCTCCAGCTCCAAGGCCCATTCTCTTGACCACTCTCTGATATCCTGTTCCTACTGTTTTGGAAGGGGGGTGGGGCAGGGAAGCACACCCACAGGGGGCCACAACGGTGTTCCCCAAACTTCACTGTCCAGTCATGTCCTGGACATGTCCTCACTGTCCTGAGCTTTTGCAGGACTATGAGTTACTGAATCTTTCTCCTTAAAATTTAACTCCAAATTTATTGACACATAATCTTTAGGTCACTACCATAAATAGGAAACCAGGATCATCAGTCAGAAATCAAAGGCGCACGTAAATACACAACAAACCAAATGTGCCAATAAAATAACTATAAATGTTTTCTAAAATGCTGATTAAGTACCATGGAATTCATCTACCGGGGAACCCGGGTTTGCAGAATACTGACTGAAGTACAAAGTATATTACAGGAGGTGCTGGGGAAAAGTACAACCAAGCCTGGGTGATCCAGGGGGTGGGAAGCCAGTAGATCATCCAGGAACTAGTTAAGAAAACCACCTGGGTCAGTGCCCAGACAAGGGGAGGCTCAGAAAACCTTTCTTTGCGCAAGGGGCCAAGAAGCTCTGCTAAAGACTTCACTGCAAGAAGAAAAAACACCACGGCCCTGCCTGGGGGGCGAGAAGGGTCCTGTGTGCAGAGAAAGGGGTAGAAAAAGAAAATCAACCAATCTATAAAGTTTGATATATATTCCTAAAACAAAAAGTGGCATTTGTTCAGGCGTCTGCCTGCCTGGCTCTCTGCCCACCTGCCCTGTTCTGGGTGTGTGTGCCTGCAGCGTATATAGGAGGGGGCTGGTACATGTTTCATAACCATTCTCCCAGGGAAAAGCCTTGATTTGCAGCGTTCACGAATTTCCAGGGCGTAAATCCTCCCACCGTGGCTGATTTCAAGCTCCGGGCATGTTGTCAGTGAACACAGAGTTGGGAGGAGATGTTCAGCAGCAAGCACACCGTTCTATACCACTCCTGCTATGTGGATCCGACGCATGTAAATGAGCACAGATTACAGCAAAATGTGGTAGAATTCCTGAAAACTTCACCATCGGCTGCCACGGGCCAGCACAGCCTGGCTTGGGCACAGCCCTGGGAGGGTGGAGGTCTCTGTGCGCATCCACCCGAGTATTCCAATGTCTCGCGCTCTTCCCTCCGACTGAGGGCACGCGTGTCCACGAATGCCCCCAGCCCCACTCCCCGTGAAAAGCGTAAGGGTCCTGCTGCGGCCCGGCCCCCTCTCCATGTTGCCCGCCCCTGGATCGCTTCTGCCCTTCCTGTCCCCTGTGCCTCCCGCGTGCCACACAGGCCCCTGCCTCCACCAGCCTGGGCTCCCCCCCCACCCCGCCCCGCCCCAGGGCTCCAGGCTCTTGCTCACCCCAGCAGGAGCTACAGCCTGCTCTTTGAATCCAATCACACACATCTTCCTGTCTAGACAAGGCCACTGGCTGCCAGGGCCCCAGAATGAATGAATTCACAGCCCTGCACACCCTGGCACGGCCGCACTCCACCGGGGCGGCCCTGGGGGCCGGAGGACCCCGCTCAGACTTGGCGCAGCGCTCGGCTAGTGTCCGGGGGCCACGGAGCGGCCCGCACATCCGCCGGGTGTGAGCGTGCGTGAGCGTGGCATGGCGTGTGGCCTGCCACCCCCCCGAGAGTCATCCATCATCCTGGCGCTGAAAAGCGGGAAAACAAACAACAAAAACCCCGGGCCGGCCTCATTTAATGGGAACCAAACACAAAAGCCACAGGAGAAAGCCTTTCCTCTTTGTGCTTCCCTTTTCCGGCCCAGAAACAACAACGGGGCGAGATAAGGGCTGCGTGGGGCCCTCTGGAGGGTTTCAAAGGGTTGGCACCCACCCACCCCAGGCCCACTCCCACCCGCTGATGGCCCGCCCGCGCGCGGGGCAGCCAAGGCTCCACGCCAGGGACTTGGAAGGGGTTTAAGGCTCGGGCCACAGAGGGGAGGAAGCTTGGCCTGTCAGGAGGCGTGATAAAGCGTCTCCTTATCGGGAGCTTTCCTTTCAACTGCCTCCAGCGAGCCGGGGGGCTGGGCCCCATCAAGGCCGTGCATGTTCCTTTCATGTCACCCCGTGTCCCCGGTCATCAGTGTGTGCGCCCTGCTGGGGTTCGCGGCTTGGGGCCAGTGGCTCAGATGCGACCATGTGCCTCCAAGCCCGGGCCTCCCGTTAGCCATGTGGCATCTGCCCAGTCACCGAAGCCACCCAGGCCCTGGTTTTGCCATCAAGAAACCCGAAGAAGAGATTTCAGAGCAGGAGATCCCAGCCGTGAAGACGGGGGGCTTGGGAGTTGGCAGACCCCAGCTCAGGTCCCAGTGGCTGACCTTGCTGGCTGCTGACCTTGGGCAAGTCACTCAGCCCCCCCCCCCCCCCCCCCCCCCCCCCCCGCCCGCGCCTGTCAAAAATGCTTGCACACAGGGCAGCTGTCTATTTCCCGGACTTGGAAGGATGAGCGGAGTCCTTACAGCACAGCTCTTGGAACAGAGACGCACACAGCAGGTGCTCAGTAAACATTAGACATCATCTCCGTTGCATGATGCTTATCGTGCCCTCATGGGGCTGTTGCAGACATTGGAAGGAGATTTCGGAGGTGCGTCACATTTGCTGATGTGAAATCAATGACAGAACAGAGAAATCCTTTTGGTCCTACAGGTGACCCTTCTCACCTTTCCCCTTCAGGTTAATGTCCCAGATGGACACGGTGAACCCGCTGTCCTCTCGAGCATCTTTCAGCCCCAAGTGTAAGTCTCATTCGCCAGGCCCTGTACCGAGGGTGATCTCCATTCACATAGGAGATCGGGGGCAGCTCAGTGCATGCTGAGCCCCCATCTTCCATACCAACATGGGCACCAGGTCCCCAAGCATTATGCTCTCCCACCAGGATGGGTAGAAAACACTAGCAAAGAGCCTGGCCCAGGACTTGGAGGCTCTGACCACAAGCTTTCTCGGGCCCCACTGCATCCCAGAGCTACCATTCATCGGGGCTATCCAGCACTGGCCCCCATCTGCACAAGAAGGGTAATGAGAGATACCGCTCCCATGGGCTGCAGGGAACGGTAAATGATATAATACGCGTACAGAGCTTAGATCAGTGCCTGGCACACAGTAAGCACTCAATAAATGTCAGCATCATCACCATCACCACCATCGTTATTAATTTCAAACCTTTCTTTAAGGCAGCTCCCTGGCATCATTAGTTTATTCATTCTAAGGAGGCTCAGGGGAAGGTTGGGGCCCGCACTGACCAGCTCCCTGACAAGCCCTGCACTAGACACTGTACTTCTGTCCATTAGCTCAGAGAGGCTGAGTAAGCGGCCTGAGGTCCCCAGCACAGGAGGGGTGCAACTGGGAATCAGAGGCAAATCCAGAGGCTTCCTGGCCTGTCATTTCTCTGCTACACCTGGTCCTCCTATTTCCTCTGTGCAGAAACATTTTTCTTTTACCTTCCAGGGGAAATGCAGCACATCAGTGATTCACTCACACTCCACTCTTGAGAGGCTTGTGACTCCCCCCTCCGCTGCCCTTATTTAATGCCCCAAAGCCCTCTCCCTTTGCTACAGCTCTCAGATCCTTTTCGTTCCCTCGGCAACTGCCCCTGGCCAAGAGTTTCACGCGGCTGCATCCGAGTCCTGAGACTTGGCACCTGTGAGGTTTGAGGGGCTGGAATCTGGCTGCCAGAAATGAGGCCCCCACTGGGTTGTTCCCCAGCGAGCGAGGTGTTCTCACCTCCCATAGCAGGGAGGGCAGAGGCGGGGGAACCACAGTTTGCCAAGAAGAACTTTTTGAAGGAAAGGGAAATGAAGTCTGCTGTAAAAAGGAAAAGCTCACTCTAACTCCTTAAGGATTAGCGAGGCCTGGGCCGCCCAAACTCTGAAGCCCTCTGTGAATGGGGAGAGGGGGCTTCAGAGAGGACGGCCACGTACTGGACCGAATGTGACGGCACACGGGGGGCCCGCCTCCAAGTCACCCACACTTGGAAAGGGGTCCAGTGTGGGACCTAAACGGACACCCAGTCAGTCAACGGGCATTGGGTTCTTAGCCATGACCTCCAGATGGGCAAAATAAGACCCAACCCACCTCTGTGGGGCCAGGATCCCAGCAAGCCCCGAAGCCTCCTTTCTTACAGGGATTTGAGTGTGACCCTGACATTCAGCTCAGAGAGAATACGGCTTTTCCCTAATTCAAGGGGGGAGTGGAGAAACGGATGCCATCCTAAATACCCAAGGTGGAGCTCGATGCTGCCCACAAGGCAGGACTCACACCCAGGTCCCCCACATGTCCCAGCATCCCGAAGCCCACCTCCCACCTGGCCGTGCACTTTCCAAGGTGCGCCGCAGCCCGGGGAGGGGGCAGCAAGGTGCCCGACAACTTCAACAACCCAGGGTCTAAAGCCAAGGAGCCAATGCTTGGGCTCCCCTGGTAAGGAAAAGCACACAGCCACAAACAATAAACACACCGAGAAAGAGCGTGGGGGAGCAGGGGCAGCAGGCATGTGCCAACGAGCAAGCGCACCCCATCCCCAGGTACACGGCACGCCTTGTTTACAGACCCCATTTTTGCACAACGCTTTTCTGCGCTGTTCTTCTCCCTGACGGCACTTGGTAGAGACCCCTGGGTGAGCACTACACCACCCAGGAGCCACTTTCCGTGTCTCCACGTAGAGGACACTCCCTCGGGGTCCAGTGGGTGCTGCCCCTGCCTTCCACTGCTGGGTGCCTTCCCCTCGGCCCCCGGGGGGACAGGACAGGGCTGAGAGGGGCGATCCGGAACAGGACGGAGACGGGGTGAGATCTGGACACAATAAACAAGCCCGTTGCCTTGTTCCGATACGGACCCCAGGACCCCCATCCGAGCACAGCCCTAAAAGCACGAGTTCAAAGTTAAAGTTAGACATTCGCGAAGCTGAAGCCCCAGGGGGAACTCGGAGCTCAACAACAATCCTCCCTTTGACTCAAAAACCACAAGGGAACACCCACAGCATACTTACTGATTAAAAAAGGAAAGTGAAAAATAAGGGTTTTTTTTTTTCTTCTTCTTAATCATTATAAAACTAACTGAGGCCTATTCCATCAAGTCACGCTTCTGTGTGCCTCAGGCGAGCCCAAGTCACGCTGGGCAAAGAGACGAGGGGCAGAGGAAGCCTGGGCTTGTCCCAGTGAACTGAATTGGTCCTTCTTAATTGTTGTCACTTCCTTCCTCCGCTTCCTTTAGCACAGGAAAGCCACGAGGGCCCGCCTGTGTCAGCACACCCACCACCCGATCTCCCAGGGCATCGCTCGTCCGAGGGGCCGAGGAAAGTGGGGCTCACCGATGCCTCACAGGAACAGCGGCTTGTGTGGCAGATTAGGAGCCTGCTGTGTGTTGGGCACTGTGCTTGGGATTGGGGCTAGAGCAGTGACAGAGGGATGATGGGTGGGTGGGAGAGAGGGAGGGGGGGAGGAAAGGAATAGATCAGGTTATGAATAAAAACATCACAAGTACAGGGACAGAGGATGGCAGGGGAAGAGGGGGCTGTTCTGACAGAACAGTCAGGGAGAGCTTCTTTGAGGAGGTGACAATTGAAGTGAGACCTGAATGAAGGAGAGAAGAGAGTCAAGTGGCTACTCAGGAGAGGTGAAGAGCAAGTGCAAAGGCCCTGAGGCAGGAGCCTCCTTGGAGTGGTTGAGGAATAGCAAGAGGCCAGTAGGGTGGGAGTGGAGTGAGGAAGAGCAGAGAGCAGGGCAGGGAGCAGGTGACATAGGGTCTTGTCATCCATGGCAAGGAGTTGGTGTGTACTGAGAGGGGAGGCACAGGATTCAGAACAGAGAGGTGTGGAATGATTCCACATCTGGAACAGACGGATGTCTCTGGCTGCTGTGGAGAGCAGACTGGACAAGGGGCACAAATGGAGATAGGGAAACCAGTTAGGAGGCTGGTCACCCAGACAAGGGATGATGATGCTTGGCGCCAGGGAGCAGAGGGAAGGTGGTAAGAAATGAGCCAGTGGCCACCAAAGTACCAGCATCCCCCCCATCCTGGCACTGATTCAAAAACCTGTGACAGATGCCAACAGGTAAACAGGATGCACTAAAAGTTCACAGAGAAAAGAGAAGTGCATGAGAAGGAGAAAAAGATCAGAAATCTGAAATGGTCCCGCTCACTACCCGTATAAGCCTTCCCCTGGGTAAGTCACACATTTCTTTGGGGCTTGGTTTTCTCCATTGTAAAATTACAGGACCTAATTCATAGGGTTAAAATGGGTAATGCAAACCAGTGCTTAGATAAGATCTGGTATATTGTACATGCTCAAGAACTAATACCTTCCTAACCTCCACTTCTAACAGTCTTGAGTGGAGGCTCTGCCCTTTTAGTCACTGTGCAAATTTTATAATTCACATCATCTCTCTGAGCCTCAATCTGGTCTTTTGCAAACCAATGCTGATGGCACCTAGCTCAGGTACTCAGTGTGAGATTGAATGACACATGTTAGCTTAGCAAAAGGCCTGACATGCCAGAAGCCCTCAGTGAAATGGTAGCTGAAGCCCTCAGTGAAATGGTAGCTGAAGCCCTCGGCAAAATGACACATGAATCAGACACACCAGGCATTCGGCTAAATGATTTCTAAGTCTCCTTCAAGCTCATTCATCCCCAAATTCTAAATAAACAACCAACCAACTTCAAGTCCCTGAATGAGTCAACTTTGGAGCTAAGAAAGCACACAGGTTAAGGCAAGCCAGGTTGAAGAGAGGCTGCAATTCCCACCTCTAAGTGAACAAGATTAAATGCAGGTACTTCTTCTCAGGTGATACCTATTACTGTGAGTCATAGAATCCTGGGGCTTCAGAGGTGGGAGGAAGCTTACAGAACTCTCCCCTCCTCTTTTTTGCAGCCAAGACTCCCACAGCTCAGAGAGGAGAAGTGTTATGAGCTGAGGTTGCACAGCAAACACAGGCAGAGGCGGAGGATGACAAGACTCCCCGCCTGCTGTCCCCAGGCCGTCTGGTCTGACAGTGGGTAGGAAAAAGCAAGCAACAGAAACCCCATCTGGAAAAAGAAAGTCATGGAGTAGGGATGTCTTTTCAACCTGCAGAAATGCCTTTCTTGCTGTCAAGAGTTAAATTCAAACGTCTTAAGGGGCCACGCAGAGAATGTAGCTAAGCGGAGTAACCGGCGCAAAGGCTGATGAACGTCCCAAACCTAAAGACATGTACACTCAGATTTTGTTCTCTTTTTAAGAATTATATCACCACGGCCACTGCTAAAGTGTCTGACACTTTTATGCAAATCAGCAAAAGACACCTCTTCCTCTGCACCTTTTGCAGGCATGTGTCAGAACACTCTTAATAAATATGCAAGTGTGAAAGGTGCCCTCATGTGATGCAGTGTCCTTTGCAGTGCCCAGCATGTGCAACTGTATCCAGGGACACACAGAAGACGTCCCTGTGCTGGGAGATGGGCACCTCTGCTTACATTCCACAGTCTCATAAAAGGCACTAAAATGCCTTAGCAAAGGTCACGTGAAAACCGAAAACCAAAACCCACGTTCACTGTCAACACTTAACTTCTAAATCAGACCCGGCTAGCTCCCACCTCCATACTGATGCACAAGGTGGACATCAAGAAAGCTCCTGCCTCAGGCCCTTTGCACTGGCTGTTCCCTCTCCTACATTGCTTCCCCCAAGGTAGCCACGGAGCTTACTCTATTTCAGTGTAACTCTTCAGAAAGTTCTTCCCTAAATAGCATCCTCACCACCTCACAATCATCTTCCACCCCCTCTCTTGACTTATTTTTTCTTATTGCTTTTTTACTACCCAACAGAGTAGATTTTTTGGTTTGCTGTATGTCTACCTCCAGCAGAATGTCAGCTCCACGAGAGCTGGAGTTCTTTCTGTTCTGGTCACTGCTCTATCTCCAACTCAGAGCAGCAAACATCTTCTGTAAAGGACAAGATGGTAAACGTGTTAGGCTATGTGGGCCTTATGGTCTCTGTGGCCAGGACTCCACTCTGCCCTTGCAGTGTAAATAAACGTATGCAAATAAATGGGCATGACTATGTTCCAATAAAACTTTATTTAGAAAGAGGTGCCAGGCCGGATTTGGCTGGTATAGTCTGAGGACTCCTGTCCTAGAATAACATGCTTCAGACTCTAACAGGCACATGAATCCCCTGAGGATCTTGTAAAAAGGTAGACTCTGGCTCAGCACGCTGTGGGGGAGCCTAAAATTCTGCACTGTTAGCAAGCTCCCAGGGGATGTCCGTGCTGCTGGCCCATGGACCGAACGGTGGGGTGCACCTAGCCCAGTACCTGGCATGTGGTGGAAGACCAATCATTAATTGCTGAATAAATAAAAGATTAGCAGAAAAACACTCATAATCCTATTTAGCACTTTTCTTGCTACTTTTTCTTTTAAGATTTATTTATTTGAGAGAGAGAGAGCGCACACGCTAGCACAGGGGGAAGCTAGCACAGGGGAGAAGGGGCAGAAGGGGAGAGCCCCAAGCAGACTCTGCACTGAGCACTGAGCACAGAGCCCCATGCAGGGCTCAGTCTCAAGACCCTGAGATCACAACCTGAGCCGAAACCAAGAGTCCGAGGCTTAACTAGTTAACCGACTGCGCCACCCAGTTGCACCTTTTCTTGCTACTTTTTTATCATGGGTTGCACCCTTGCTGATAATATCCATTGCTTTTAACTTCAGTGTATCATTTTCTTTTTTTTTTTTTTTTTTTTTTTTTTAAAGATTTTATTTATTTATTTGAGAGAGAGAGAATGAGAGACAGAGAGCATGAGAGGGAGGAGGGTCAGAGGGAGAAGCAGACTCCCTGCTGAGCAGGGAGCCCGATGCGGGACTCGATCCCAGGACTCCAGGACCATGACCTGAGCCGAAGGCAGTCGCTTAACCAACTGAGCCACCCAGGCGCCCCAGTGTATCATTTTCTGATGGAGAGCGAAAGGATACCCGCACACACAGGTATGATACAAGCCTGGCATCAGGGAAAGCTAACGCTTAACATTCACCTGACACGGGTTTCCAAAACTACATTCATGAGAATGGTATTTACAGTTTTACGATAAATGTCAAATTAGGAAGATGGGAGTGCCTTAAAAGAAACCTAAAGTTTCGTGGGGAAAGGTCTATCTGGTTAGATATGTGATGCCAAAAAGATCAACTCAGCTTCACTTCCTATTTGGGAAACTGAAATGCAAAGCCTTTTGAAGCTCCTCAGTAATAACTGCCTTGATCATTTATTGGGGATTTAAAATGCACAGGACATTCTGCCAAGTCCTTTAGAAATGAATATGCCGCTATGGATGAGAACAGTGACAACAATGGCTAGAATCACAAGGACACAGACCCCCTCTCGAAGGATATTCAAGAAGCGGTGACACTGGGATGTCGGGAAGAGGAGGTGGCCGCTCAGGTATAGGATGGGAGGGAGGCCTTGCCCTACACGTCTCTAGTACCTTCCCAATGGTACACCAGGTGAATGCATCTCCTCCCCAGAACTAATTTATAAAAGAAACCAGGGAAGGTGACACTTAGTACTGTGCTAATTGTCTTACAGAAATCTTCCTCTAGAAATCCTATAAGCAACATTTTGTCCAATTTGCCAGTGGGGAAACTGAGGCCTCAGGAGGTCAGGTTATCCTTCTTCCCCATCACAGCACTGGTACAGTGAGAACGACTCAGGCTGAAGCGTCAGGGTGGACAGGGAGGTCCGTGACCAGCTAACACAGGTCTGATCATCAAGGTCTGCACGTGGGAGCTAGCCCCCTGCCCCCACTCCCCAGAGATGCTAAGTCTCAAATCCCAGGTGTAGGCTACCCCATCTGGAAAAAGAATGTCATGGAGTGGAGATGTCTTTTAAACCAGCAGAAATGCCTTTCTTGCTATCAAGAGTTAAGTTCAAATGCCCTAAGGGGCCACACAGTGAATGTACCCGCAGGCCTGTCAGGCTCCAGGCCCTCACACCAGGACAGGTGGGAGTGTCCCCTGAAGTGTACACCCTGGGAGACCGTACCACCCACAAGCAGGCTGTTGTTCTGCACCTGGGAGGGGCCTGTTGGCTGCCGTGGCCAAAACTGGGAGGGCAGAAGCCGGACACCATGGAAGGCAGGAGCCTGAGCCACCTGACAAGGGAAAAAGTTGACCTGATGCTCAACCAAACTAGATTTATTTCCTGAATTTTTCAAAATATTTAAGTAACAATAAGAGCCCTTAGGAATGACCCAGAAAAGTATGTATGTATGGGTGTATCTGATGCACAGATATATATATATATATACACACACACATATAATGTCTATATATACATACGTATGTGTGTATATTTATGAATATATTTAATTTCTATATGCCTGTCTACGGATATGTATACATACACACACACACAAACTTTTTCAAACCTGTGTCAGAATGTTCAGAAGGAGCTAACCCCTAAGCACTGGGCCCGAGGACGACAGAGAACAGTGGGAAAGGTCCAGCCAAGCAGCTCCACAGATGTGCTTTTAAATTCTGTCCTGCCACATCCAGACCCCATGGCCCTGAGCGAATCCTCTGAGCTCGCACAGAGCCCGTGCACAATGAATGGCGGGCACTAATGTCACCCGTACGGGTGGTGTTTAACTCCTGTCCATCCTGGCTCCGGGACCGCGGCATGAAATCAAAACTTCCATGTAAGAACAAATGCTCCCTTTTTCGCCCTAACAGGATGGTACGGAGAAAAAAAAACAAACAATAATAGGAAACGGGAACAATAAGCGCACACCGAGCACCTGTGGGGTGCCAGGCCCTTCTCTATGCACTTCACCCTGTCGGGTCACTGACTCTCTGCAAAGACCCGAGGAGATAGGCGTGGGTATCATCCCTTCCGGTGAGCTGTGTGACCTTGAGCCTCAGTTTCCTCCTCTGTACCTGAGGTTAATCATAGCAGCACGACCTCCTGCAGTTGGCACATAGGGAAAGCTCAGTCAAGGGTCGCTAATGACCATGGGCTCCTTGGAGAAGGCACTCACCGCCTCTGAGCCTCCTTCCCCCTGCACAGAGCATTCCTGCCGGAGCCAGCCCATGGGGCATGCTTGTCCCATAGCAAGCGCTCAATAAATAACATGGGTGTGGGCAGAGTCAGCCCACAGTCTTCCAGGAGGCTCAGAACAAGTGGCTTGAACCTCCCCACTGTCTCCCAGGGTCTGGAGAATGGCAAAGGGAAGTGGGCCCCTGCGAGAAGCCGTGCCCTCCCTCCCTCCTCGTGGCACATGGGAGCCGGCGGGTGCTTGAAAATCCACCTCCAGCAGAAGTCTCCTTTCTCACAGGCCCAGAGAAAACCTTCGCTTCGCTCGGGGTCCCTCAGCGGAGAGAGTGAAGACAAGGGTGGGACCTGGATGCCCAACACTGGCCCAGGGCTCTGCCCAAAGCCGCTGCGAGGAGCCTCTGCTCAGCCTCGGCCCGTCTTACCCTCGCATTAACCCCAGCTGCAGTGCTCTGTGCTGGGGCTTCGTGTGGGGCTGGCTACGAGCAGGTGAGGGATGAATGGATAGGGAAGTGGAAAGATGAGAACCCAGGAGCTAAAAGCCAAGGTCAGGGCAGTACGCTAGTTGTACTCTTTCTCCAAGATCCCAAGATGTTAGTTAGCTTCTGCGCCTCTCTATTCCCCTGTACAATGGGAATAACAGCCCCACCTCATTATGTGGCTGCAAGGATGAAGTAAGATCATATACATAACATACAGTGTATAAATAAACAACCCTCCAAGTGCTCACGGTACCCTAGAGGAGTCTCAGATTTGGTTCACTGTACCAGAAAAAGCCTGAACGGACACCAGCATCTAATCTTAGGCTAGCACAGCTCAGAAGATCCCAGATCCAAGTTGATCGCTATACTTCTCAACAAAAAGAACAGCAGATTAAATGCCTGCTTTGTCCCAAAGATCATGCTGGACACTTGGGTTTAGCATCCTCATGACTCTTGACACAACAAAACAAATAATCTGAAAGATTCAGTCTTCATCACTTTACAACTGAAGAAACTGCCGCCCAGCCTGGACGCAGAGTCCCAAAGCTAAAGAATGCTAGGACTGCCTTGTTCCTAGCCACCTGCTTCCCAGACGCAGTGCAGACCAATGGCTAAGTGTAGGCTCTGGCTTCCGGCCTTCTATGTCCAAATCAACGCCACCGCTTACCAGCTGGGTGACATTGGGCAAGTTGCTTAACCTCTCTGTGTCCCAGTTTCCTTGTCTGTAAAAGGAGAGTAGTAATTCTACCACCTACACTCCATGGCATCACTGCAAAGATTAAGTAGGTCACTCTAAGGAAAGTACACAGTAAGTGCCCAGCGGCTCTCATTGTTACAACAGAGTGCCTGGCCCATAGGAGGGACCCAAAAAGTTGTTTGGGGAACACATCAAGTTTCCCTTATATGTCCCCACTGCTTGCCAGACATATTGCAAGCCTCAGACTTAATCACTCTTTATGGGACAACTCTTTCTGCAAGATTCCGGAAGCTTTCTGTTTTCTCCCTACACCCAGGGGCAATGTCTCATTGATTCATGACTATGTATCTTCTAGTGTGAACCAAAAGCACACCCTGCTTACCATCGGAGTGCATTTGGCACACAACTGTGCACACAATATATCACCCAACCCCGCCCCTGCTTGGCACCCACACCTTGGCCGGCCCCGCCCTGGACACCCCCCTCTCCTCCACCCGGCTCACCCCTGGAAGCCAGCACCCGTCTCTGTTCTTTCACAAAGCCTCCTTGACCACTCGAGGTCACACACAGACCACATCTGGCCCACAGATGCCCTTGGTTTGGACTGCGCTCTTCAGAGTTTTTAAATGAACAGCCAGTGTTACGATCGAGAGACTGGTATAAGCAAGGGGCGGCCGGTAAGGATGGCTCCTCCAAAAGCTGGCATCAGCATCCCCACCCTGCCCCGGCCCCACCTTCACACGAAAAGGCTGGGTCAGGCCACCCCTAGAAGGGGTCTTCCCTCTGCAAGTCGGTGAGGTCTCCGTGGGGACTGGCGGGGTCGCGCAGCCCTGGGGACTCCGGCCTTTCCCGAGACTACAGCCACACCCATGCCTCTCGACCAGAGCCAATCTCTCAAATAAACCAGTTAGCCCGGCTTTCCAAATATACCCACAATCCAACCACTTCTCATGCCCTCCGCCCCCAAGCCCGGTCCAGCCGCTCTCCCCCTCTCACCTGGACTACAGCTGCAGCCCCCGACCCGGTCCCTGCTTCTTCCCTGGGCCCCCCCTGCAGCCTGTTCTCACCCACACAGCAGCCAGAGGGCTGGTGCTACACCCTAAGTCAGAGCCCAGCCCTCCCGGCTCCCACCTCCCAGAGAACAAAAGTCCTCAGCGTCCAAAGGCCGAATCTGCCCCTCCCCGTTCCTCTGGGCCTCCGTCTCCTACGCGTCCCTCCCGGCTCACCCCTGCGCCTCTGGCCACCTCTGGGTTCCCAGCCCGGGCCAGCTGGGCCCAGAGAGCCCCTCAGCCCAGAGCCCTCAGCCACGATCCCTGCACATTTTCCTCTTTCCTCTCCTCCTTTGCTCTGGAGCCACCTGCTCAGTAAGGCCTCTTGACCCCTCCCAATTCCCCTTGGCCTGACAGTCTTTCCCATCGTACCTATCACCTTCCAGCATACTATTTAACCTTCCTACTTCTTAGATTTATTGTTTCTCTCTCCACAGCCAGAACGGCAGCCCCGCGGGGGCAGGGGATCTTCGTCGGTTTGGTTCACAGCCGCAGTCCCAGCGCCTGGAACCGTGCCTGGCACATGGAAGGTGCTTGGTAAATCTTTCAGACAAATGGATGAATGAGCAGAGGAGCCTCTCGGGATCTCAGAACACACTCTCCTCCTCAGAAACTTGAGCCACCCCTCTGTGCTTTCCCTCCCCAGAGGGTCGGACTGAACCCTCTGAAGAAGCAAACACAGCAGCTTCTAGACAAATTAGCATCTGCAAGACCTGCTTCCTGTTTCATGTCTAAGAAGTTGGGGGAGGGGGGAGCCTCACTGAGCACAACATCTGGTTAGTCAAATAGAAGCCCACGTGTGCAGCCCATCGCCAAAGGGGCGCTGCTCATTGTCAGGACTGCAGCTTCGCCTGGTAAGGAGAAAACTCCACCTGGCTTCTCTCTGTCCTCTCAGAGATATAATTTAAAGTGAGTCACAGAAGGAGGATAAAGGCTAAAATCCGACAGGATGAAAATCACAGCCTTGCAATCCGTTTTAGGAGATGAAAGCTTGGAGACTTGACTGGCTTTCTCTGGATGGGGGCGGGGTGGGTGGGGGTGGGGGGGAGTCAGGTGGACAGGTGCACCCCTGGCCTCCGGCTCCCCGCCCTGCAAAGCTCGTCACTCTTACCCGGCATGAAACACAGATCTGGTTTCTGCATCTGTAAGGAATTTCTCGTAAAGGGACTCCCTATGCTTTTTCCATATGTCTGAACATCCATTTGAAAGAATTGTCTTTGGAGGTGTGTACTATGGTTACACCTTCTCATTTTGATTGCTGTCGAACTGAAAGGATGCCTTTCCGAGGATTCTTTCAGCTGAAAACAAGCCCCAGAGAGTGGTAAGCATGTATCTTGAAAGCCCCCAGCGCCAGGATGGATAAGTAATGTGACAAAGCGTCCTCTACCAGGAATTTCTTTGCAGGAATATGCTTAAAGGGTCTGCAAGCAGGCACGGAAAGGACATTACGCAGGCCAAGGTCAGCTGGGGTATTAGGAGATCCCATAAGCTGAGGAGCTGTGGAAATGCTTAAAGCCCAACTTTGCAAAGCAGCCTGGGCATGGAAGTTCTGTCCACCAAAGGATCCCTGCATCCTGCCCTGAACCAGAACCAGGAAAGGATTGCTGGGTTCTGCCAAAGGGCACATGGCGCTTTCTCCTCTGCAGTTCCCTTTCTCATCTGCTCCTTGCCAGTCAAAGTCAGGCCAGAGAATGAAGATTCCCCGGCTCCTGGGAAAGAACCATAAGCTTGTTCTATTTCAATGGGATTTAAAGCTTTATAAAAGAAACAACATGGACCTGGCTGCTCACAGTGCTCCTTCCACAACCAGACAATTCTTAGAAATCGTATAAATATAGTCTCTCTCTTATCTCCTTTTCTATTTGATAAAACTTGAAGTAGCGCAGACCTTATTTACCCCCAGATATATGAACTTGAGGATATTGGCCTGGAGCCAAATCGAACCCAAAGTTTGACTTAGTAGCCAACAGTTAATAACCAGAAATTTCAACACGGAAATTCAGATTCCTAGCTTCTCCCGAAGAAAACCTCTAAAACCCGGCCATGCTGGGACCCCCATTCCCACGTGGTACAACCAAGGAGGGCTGAATAGTGGCTGCCTCCTGCAGATGAGGCACACACTCTGCTCTCTGCTGTGCCCTGCTCCCCACCACTCCCTAGTGCTTCCTGACCTTTGGCCAATTTGGCCATTTCTTTTCCCTGCCTGGCCCCCACCGGCTTGTCAGTTCGTGATCCTGTTTCTCCATCTTCTTTGGTTCTCTCCTTAGTCCATTGCTTCTGGAGAGACGCAGGTTCCTATTAGGGTGTGGGAAATAAACCCTTCCAAGTGGATCTGTGCTAAGCCTTCTAGTGACAGCACACGTGATCCTGTGGCATTCCATAGGCCTGAGAGGTAGAAAGTCCCATACTTGGCTTCCGAGCTCTGGGCTCTTAAGTCCAACTGCCTGTTGACATCTTTACTTGGACACCTCACAAGCCCTTCCAACTTCCTATACCCCGAACTGAAGTCATCATCTTCCCCTAAGAAAATGATCCCTTCCCCAGTCTCCCCACGTGGCACGTGACACCATCCTGTACCCAGGTGCCCTTCCCCTCCCATATGGAAGCCAGCAACTGAGTCTTGAAAGTCACACCATAGAGTCCCTCCCCACCTCTCCCCTCCCACTGCCCCCTTGTCCTCCTCAGCTTGATCTTCACCTGGCCCCTGCCCCAATCAGTCAAATTCATCGCCCTGCTTCCTCCCTTACCCCTTCTAACCCACTCCCTAGAAAGAAGCCCAAATGATCCTAGAAATAATAAATTAGAATCACCTTCTTCCTCTACTCAAAATTCGTCACTCCCTTCCCCTTCCCCTGGAATAAAACTCAAGCTCCTCCCCTTGGTTAATGAGTCCTGCACAGCATGGTCCTGCCAACCCATCACCCCCCAAGCTAAACTCAAGTGACACTGGCCCTCCTTCAGTTCCTCAGACACACCAAGTTGCTCCCTGCCTCGGGACCTTTGCACATGCTGTACCTTGTGCAAGGAACACTCGCCCACCCCTACCCAGAGAGCTAGAGAAACAGAGAGAGGAAGGGCATCACTCCTCTTTGCTGGCTCTGTCACCTGCTCTAGGTCCCAGTTGATAAGTCACATCCTCAGCCAGACTCCCTTCTACAGCAGATCTTCCAAGTACTCTCTTGGCATGGTTGGTTCTGTTGAAGTAGTTACCCCCACATTGTAAATCCAACAGATAGGCTCCTAATCAGTCATCCTGTCTTGCCCTAGAGTCCAGGTGTCATTCCAGATTGCAGTCCTCTGCCTCCTGGACTCACCCACATCTCAGCAATGGTCACACCAAACCATTCTGGTCGACTTTGTATCTCTAGCACTCCCTGAGCTCCGTCAGGGCAGAAACTGTATTTATCTCCCCCATCATCATATTATCAGCACTTAGCACAGTGCCTGGCACACGGCAAGTCCTCAACAAAATATTTGCCAAATGAAGGAGTCATGAGATCTGAAAGCATTTAAGGTTTGGAGCAAACTTTCCTCCAAGGCTAAGGGACATACAAAACAAAACCAGCTACAGGTGGCCCATGCTTAAGTTTTTAATTTTCTTTTCTTTTTTTTTTTTTTTAAAGATTGTATTTATTTATTTGAGAGAGAATGAGATAGAGAGAGAGCATGAGATGGGGCAGGGTCAGAGGGAGAAGCAGTCTCCTTGCTGAGCAGGGAGCCCGATGCGGGACTCGATCCCGGGACTCCAGGATCATGACCTGAGCCAAAGGCAGTCGCTTAACCAACTGAGCCACCCAGGGGCCCCTAAGTTTTTAATTTTCTATGTAAAGAAAGAATGAAATGATCTTGTGCTCATTTTATTTTCATATAAAGAGGAGCATAAAACCATGAGGCATACAAAAAAAATGAAGTTTTATAGTGTGGTAAATAAAAAAGAGAAGGTTGGGGACCAATCATTGAGGGGGGGAAGGAGCCATGGTACAGTACAGAAATAGAAACGGATGTAGAGATAAAGAGAGACAGATCAAGAGAGAAACCAGCAGAAGTATCTCGGCAAGGTACAAAACAGGGCTTCGCTGCTTTTCTGGGAACGAAAGGGCAACCCTCCAGATTTCGAAAGGGGTTTTCACTCCTACCTAAGGGGTAAGAGCACTTGTCTTAAGTCCCCTCTTCACTTCATTTTTCAAAGAAGTTTTCTAAAAACTGATTTACTATGCTAAAAAAAATCAGTGGTTAGCACATTGCATTTTGAAGAGAACACAATCTATTCAAATGATTTTTTTTTAAATACTTCACTTTGTATCTTTAGAGAATGTGGCTACAAACTTTTAAGTCAGGCACTGGGTTTTTCAAAGCTACAAGCAAGAAGAGGGACGGATCCTTGGGGGCTGTCAGAAGGAGGGGCATGAACTTCAAGCACAGTTCAGCAGGGTCTTTTGAATTGTACATCCCACTCATTCCCTTCTCTGGAACTTTCCATGGCCCCGGCCCTAGATGAAAGGGTGAGCAGAGCCTACCATTGCACATGGTCTAACCTCTCTGGCCAAGCCACCTAAACCAGTGGGCCTTCCCAACCGGGGCTAATTAGAATCTCCCTAAGAAATTGCCATTTGGGCCCCAATGAGCTGGTGCCGGGACAACACATAAAACTGATAGGCAGGAGGTGTGGGCAGTTTTCCACCGGGCTTTCTCAGCCTCATAAGAGTAAGAAGTCAAGGAAAGATGGTCTGCAGAGAGACGTGAAAAATCAGGAACATTGTGTAGCAGGACCTGGGGGTCCAAATCCCAGGCCCACTGGACAGCTATGACCCTGAACAAGTTCCTTGACATCTCCTTGACCTAACTGTAACCTGCTTCCTAAGGCTCCTTTGAGGATTGAATAAGTCAGCACATACAGCACTTGGAAGAGGGTCTAGCCCACAGTAAATGCATGCTGAATGTTAACCACTATTATTATCCTTTTGCTGAACTGTAAGCTCATGAGGCCGAGGATTTCTCGCTGTTTTGTTCATACCATATCTCAGAATCTACTACCGTGCCACAGCAGCGCTCAACCCACATATGATGAGTGATCAGAGACTGGAGATACCGCACAGCCCTAAGAGGACAGAGACCATGAACAGAGCCTGCTAATTCTCTCCTGATCTCAGCTCCTACCTACTCCAATGGAGCAATCAGAGCCGGGTCTTATCAAAGCCTAAATCAGATCATGTTTCTTTCCTGCTTCTCATATCTCAGGATAAAGCCAAACTCTACCCCCCTGGCTACCCAGGCCCTGCAGGCTCTGGCCCCTGCCTACCTCTCTCCCCCTCCCTCTGGCTTCCTGCTCCGGTTACACTGGCCTCCTTCATTCCTCTGACGTGGTTCTTTCTGCTTTCTTCTACCTCCGGGCCCTTGCACGTGCTGTTCCCCTGATGCATCCTCAGCACCAGGCTCCTTCTCAGGGAAATCTTAGCAGATGTTCTTCCCTTGTTTTCATTGGCTCCTCCATTTTACACGCCCAGAACCTCATGTTCTTTTCCTTCATGCTTCTTGTCACCTTTTGTACTTTTATCATTTATGACTACTTAGTCAATAACTCTTTCACCCTAGACCATAAGCTCCATGAAGAAAGAGAGCATAACTTCTTTTTTATTCATTGTATTTTAGTATCAAAAACAGTATATGGCAAAAAGAAGGGGCTCAACATATACTTGCAGAATGAATCCATTTGTTGAATGGGTTGACTGAACAAAGAAGTACATTTGGGACCATTCTCAAGTCTAGCTTCTTCCCGAGTCTCCTGGCCTGCTTTTGCAATAGTAACCTCCTCAGACAAGCCCCTAAATCCCCCTTCCAATCTGCCTTGAGTTTTTCTATCACTACTAAAGGCTTCGACTCCAATCCACAGACTAACGCCACCCTCCGAGCCGGAAGTCCCCTCCTAGAATCAATAAGCCTAGATCAATAATCACATAAAGACTTCCTTTCCCAAAAAAAGCCATTTTCATGCATGACAGAGTAAATGGTACCAGACCAGCCCTCCCACCATCAACAACCGTTAAGTCAGGACAAACCTATACAAGGCAACTGTTGTCAGGCGTTAGACGGCAGGCAGCATAAGACTGTGGTCACTGGGGAAAAGGAAACACAGGAGCTGAGCATACATTCACTCTAGCTCTCCACCTGAGGACAGCTTCCATACCACCAGCGTGGAGTTACCTCCCCCACCAAGCATCCAAAAAGGTTATGCCTTAGAAATAAGGGTACACCTTAGAGAAAGGCTTCCCCAGACCTGCCCTGACAGAATCTAAAACCAAGTCTCAATGAAATCGACGCAGGAGGGAGCACGGGAAACATCTCGGGCTTCCCACAGGTCTACCCTCACAAAATGTAAACTCAAGTCCACACAAGTTCACAGTGATCAGCCCGTTACTGAACTGCCTTCCACGGAAGATAACAAAATCCAGAGTCTTTATAATATCCAGTATACATATTATCATCCCAACATCAGAAGATAATCAACAATTACTAGACATGCAAAAAAAGAGGAAAATGTGGCTCATGGTCAAGGAAAAGAAGCAAGGAATAGACACAGATCCCAAAATAGCTATGATGTCAGCTCTAGAAAAAGCAACTGTCAGGATTTATAAGTTCCTAATATTATCATAAAATTCATTAACCAGGTGTATACACTGAAAGCACCTGTGGAGATTTCAGGGTTTGGGGGTTTGTGTTTTTTGTTTGTCTGAGTTCTACTCATATAGTTTCTCATTAAGTAGTCTCAGGTGATGCTTAGGCATCTGCATTGTTAACCTCTCTAGAGCGTTCTAACACATCATATAATTCTTATCATAGAATACATCCACTTTAAGGTAAATACAAATAAAAGGTAAATTTATATGTATTGAAGGTTCTGCTTAATTGAGTTGGTTGGTGAGCACCAATCAGCAGTCTCGGGTTGAACAGATTACGCAATTAAGAAAGATAATTTCAACTCTATTTTGCAGAAAAATGCACATGTCTCTACTTATTTGGAAAAAAAAGTCTGAGGTTAAATCAAAAGCCACAGACAAAAAGATAACGATTAAGAAAAAAACAGGAGGAAATGCTCATGGTATAATATAAAAAATAGCAGAGTACCAACCACTGTAACATCAAGCATATGAATGTACATTAACAGACATTGCCATGTTTGTGCATAGAAAAGGCAACAATAAATATATAAAATGCTAATAGTTATTTTATGTGTAATTTTAATTTTCTCCTAGTTTTCTATATTTTACAAGAGTGTATGGAATTTTCTCAGTGGACTCACATCTGAAATTTAAGCACAAAATAATGGTTGCAGAAACCTCCTGTCAATACACAAATCTCTGCAAAATCTAGCAATTTTTCCATCAGAAAGAGAAGGGAAGAAGTAGCTTGAGCAAGAATATCATTTCTATCCTTATCCAGCTCAGGAAGACTTTCTCCTCTAGCCTCTGAGTAACTGGACCAGCTTCTGATACTAATTCCATCTCAAGTTTCCCATCCGTCAGACAAATAAGAGGCTGAGACACATACGACAACCCAACAAGCAACAGGCAGTGGCTGAGCAGAAGTAGCTCACCTACTGGCAAATGAAGGACACCAAAAGGAAAAGAATTCAAGTCCGTACCTGAACGACAGGGTGGCCACCAGTTGGAGCTTTGACAGCCCCTCGGCTGCCTTCGGTCTCATAGTGGGCCCGGTGATGTGGTTTGGGCTGCACCTCAATCCGCAGCTCATAGGAGCCCGACTGGTGGGACAGTGGCCACTCAAGCGGAGGGAGGGATGCGGTCACTGGGATGCTGAAGGAGGAAATAGAATCAGTCATGTATACGAGAAATCAGGACTTGTCAACCTGTACAATAAATGTAAATGGTCCCTTTTCTGGAAAAATCATGTCCAGTGAGTATATGAGTAAAATACTGGCTGTTGGAAAGCACATATTTCTCAGAAAGGATAGGTAGGACACTTCACAAGGTAGAGATCTTTTTCTTGGTTTTCTCTTCCATCTTTGATGACAACAGTGCGACTGACATCTCCATTTATGAAGCTAACTTCATGACACGTGAATTCTAGCATATTTCTAACTGCTATAACTTCTTTTCCTCTGGGAATTTGGAAGAGTACCACCTCCTACCTCTAAAAATCACCCTTTTCCCAGAATGTTCTCCCATTCCAAAGGAATAAGTGTGGGAGAAGGTACACTGAAGTGGAAGTCAGGGGCCCACGTGTGTCACTAATGGGCCATGTTAGTTTAGGCAAGTAACCTCACCTCCTCTATCTTCAGTGTCTTATAATAACATAACAAATGGACCAGATGGCACTGGAGGGTTATATCAGCTCTTATTTCCAAGTCCAATGCTTTCAATTAAAAGCTAATTCTAGGGAGAGACCATTTCCAGTCATAGGCATTGCTTATCACAGCAAGTATAGAACATCTAACCATAGAGATGTGGCTAAATTTAGAGACCCCTAAATTTAAAGGAAGAGTAAAGGTCAAGAACATGACTGGAGTTACCCACCCAAGTTTAAGTCCAAGCTCCACCTCTAACTACTTTGAGCAGATGCCTCCCCTCCCTAGGCCTTAGTTTCCTCAACTAAGAAATGGGGATCCTGAGATCATATAAAGAGCTTAGCGCAATAACTCCTCAAATATTAGGCTATAATTATGTTTCCCTATATATAGTGCATATTTCAAATAAATAATTATCTCCTATAGACAATCTAAATTACTTGTGGTTATAGTATTAGATATATATGCCTTTACATCTGAAGTTGTAATGACATGCCTTAAGTTTTATTTTCCTATAGAATCTTTTTTTTTTTTTTAAGATTTTATTTATTTATTTGACAAAGAGAGAGTGAGAGAGGGAACACAAGCAGGGGGAGTGGGAGAGGGAGAAGCAGGCTTCCCGTGGAGCAGGGAGCCCAATGCGGGGCTTGATCCCAGGACCCTGGGATCATGACCTGAGCCGAAGGCAAACGCTTAATGACTGAGCCACCCAGGCGCCCCCCTATAGAATCTTAAACCTACCCAGCACATCCAACAGGTACTTGATATATGGTTAGAATTATGTCATTTAAGAGTTGACTGAGGCCTTAATGATCTATCTAAACTATTCCTTCAGAGCCTCAGAGAACATAGACATTTCCCCAGGATTACAAAGCAAGACACACCAAGGCTGCAACTTATATGTCTTGACTCTCGGTCTAGTGCTCCATGCACATGTCTACACTACCTCTTATCTTACTAATTTATTTAAAATAGGGCCAAGAAAATCTCTCACTTATAGAATGACTCTAGAGCAATACCTGACATTTGACAGGTTCTCAGTGACTATTCAGTGGGTAGATGGGTAGATGGCTGGATGGATACATGAATGAATAAATGAGCAGTTTTATTTCAAAGAAGCCCTTATATTTAAAGTAGTTTCAGGGGCACCTGGGTGGCTCAGTCTGTTAAGCATCAGCTTTGGCTCAGGTCATGATCCTGGAGTCCCACGATTGAGTCCCACATCAGGCTCCCTGCTCAGTGGGGAGTCTGCTTCTCCCTCTCCCCACTCTCATGCTCTCTCTCTCACTTTCTCTCTCAAATAAGGAAAATCTTTTAAAAAAAAAAATCAAAGTAGCTTCAAAGTTGCAAATACATGGATTTGTGTCACTGTGTCCTGATTTTGCACATATGGCACCAATCGTTAATCCAATCAGCACCTTCTTTTCCACTAAACAAGCCCAGAGCTGCTAAAAGCTGACATTATCAACTGGACTTAGTTAAGCATTTGCAATGAAACCAATTCCATCCTTTCTCCATCACAGCAGTACCAAGGGGAGATGCGGGGGAGTGGCACCCCATGAACTCCATCACTGCTGGAGCCCAACTTGACCATACAATCCAACTTAAAATTATATCCTCACTATGCAAGCAAAGCTCCAGCTCTTCTTTGCAACTAGTTGCCTCCCGAAGCCCCCCTTATCCTTAGTGTCCACCTTAGTTTCAATGCCAACATGCCTTCAGCTTCTGCCTGCAGCCAAGATGCTGTGTGTGTCAAATACTTGTACTCTCATTACGTATGCAAGTGAAATTTTTTTAAGTTTGCAAAATAAAGCTCATAAAAAAATCACTTCACCCCTATATTATCTTTTGAAGTATCAAAAAAAAAAAAAAAAATCAAGGAGTAGAAGATCCAGTGGGATATCTCTAAGTATCAACTTCAAATTTTCCTTGGTTCCAGAATAAGTCTTTGATGACTTCATTACAATCTTAAGAATTAGACCATCAGAGCCAACGTGAAATGCTGCATGTGAATTTCAGCCCTCTGCTCTGCACACCCTGGGACAAATATTATCATGAGACTTCCCTGAACACCCTATCCCCTCTATCTCACAGAAAATTCTTACAAATATCTCCTTGGCTGGCACAAGCTAGCACTTGTAGGGACTAAAGTACTCTACTAGCATTCAGAGCTACTAGCATTCAGATCCAGCCACAGAATGGAGATGGAAGGAGAAATGATAAAGTCTTTATAAACAGTAAAGTCTCAGACATATGCAGCATGATCCTTTTTTTTTTCCCTAAGATTTTATTTATTTATTTGACAGAGTGAGACACAGCGAGAGAGGGAGCACAAGCAGGGGGAGTGGGAGAGGGAGAAGCAGGCTTCCCAAGGAACAAGGGAGCCCGATGTGGGGCTCGATCCCAGCACCCTGGGATCATGACCTGAGCCAAAGGCAGACACTTAATGACTGAGCCAATGTTCTTCTCCAATCTCAATCATTACATGAATCACATTCTGGAGACTGATCTGAAGCAGAGAGAACAAGGAGGAGTCAAGAACCCGAGGTTCTAAGTTTCCAACGCAGTCATTAACAAGCTGGGTGAGCCTGGGCATGTCCCCTCACCTCGCCAAACCTAGGTTTCTCAACCTGAACCGGGGTTGGCCTTAATCAGCATTTCCTAAGGTGGCTCCATACAACTTTGGTCACAGAACTCGTAACTCCATGGCCAAATGGCCTTTGAAATCACTGCCTGTTCTGTCCACAGCTGGGAGTGGCCCCTGGATCAGGATACCTGTTTAACTCTGTTAAACTCAGAAACTCCTTTTTTAAGGAACACCAATCAACCTATCATGGCACCAGTGTTCTCAGAACTGTCTGGAGGAGGGGCCAGACTGAAGCTCCCCGTGGTCCAGGTCGGTCTGTGGGTGGGATAAGCAAGGCCCGGTGGACAGAGCTCTTGTCTACTCTCATCCCATCAGTCGAAACAGCTCCACCACAATCTATTTTGGTATTCAATTTAATATTTGCAAAAAAAAAAAAAAAAAAAAGTTTCCATTTGCTAAAAACAAACATGCTTTGAAGAATCTAGGGCCTCAGGGCACCTGGGTGGCTCAGTCAGTTGAGCATCCGATTCTTGGTTTCAGCTCAGGTCATGATCTCGTGAGGTCTTGGGATGGAGCCCCACGAGGGGTTCCCTGCTCAGCGGGGGGTCTACTTGAAGATTCTCTCCCTCTGCCCCTTCCCCCACTCTAAAATAAATAAATAAATCTTAAAAAAAAAAAAAAGAATAGAGGCGCCTGGGTGGCTCAGTCCATTAAGCATCTGCCTTCATTCAGCTCAGGTCATGATCCCGGAGTCCTGGGATCAAGCCCCACATCAGGCTCCCTGCTCAGAGGGGAGTCTGCTTCTCCCTCTCCCTCTGCCCCTCCCCCTGCTCATGCGCTTCCTCTCTCTCTCAAATAAATAAAATCTTTAAAAAATAATAAAAATAAATACAATAAATAAAATTTTTTAAAAAAGAATCTACAGGGCGCCTGGGTGGCTCAGTCATTAAGCTTCTGCCTTCGGCTCAGGTCATGATCCCAGGGTCCTGGGATCAAGCCCCACATCAGGCTCCCTGCTCAGCAGGAAGCCTGCTTCTCCCTCTCCCACTCCCGCTGCTTGTGTTCCTGCTCTCTCTATCTCTGTCTCTGTCAAATAAATAAAATCTTTAAAAAAATAAATAAAAATAAATAAAAATAAAAATAAAAAAGAATCTACAGCCTCATGTTATTACCATTACCTCATGGTTTTCAAAGTGTTGGGATTATTTTTACCCTCATTTTGATGGAATATCATCTGCTTCTAACCTCTGTGAGCCTCATTTTTCTTAGCATCAAAATGAAGATAAAAATAATACCAGCCAGGGGCGCCTGGGTGGCTCAGCGGGTTAAGCGTCTGCCTTCAGCTCAGATCATGATCCTGGGGTCCTGGGATCGAGCCCTGCGTCGGGCTCCCTGCTCAGCGGGAAGTCTGCCTCTCTCTCCCTCTGCCCTTCTCCCCTGCTTGTGCACACACACGCTCTCTCTCTCTGAAATAAATAAAATCTTTCAAAAATAAAAAATAACGCCAGCCATGTTTATATAAGAATGAAATAGTACATACAGAATACTTAGGATCATGCCTGGCATACAGCAAGCATCCTTAAATACTGGTGATGATCACTGTCAACTGTCATTCCTCTAACAACCATCGGGAGCTCAATCTCCTAGGACAAGTCTCACTGATGAGAAAGCACTCTCTAAAGTGCTTCCCCCATAATAATAAGACAATTCTCCTATAAAAATAATGGCTGCCCCCCCCCTTTTTTTTTGCACTCTTACTTTGTGCAGGCTCCGTGCCAAGAATTTGATATATATCCTCTCACCCAATCCTTGCAAAAAAAAACAAAAACCAAAAAACCATGCTGAGGTGGGACTATTATCATCCTCATCTCATAGGGAATGAGCCAAGGTTTAGTGTTGTGCTCAGTGGGAAAGGGGGTCCTGATTGATTAGCAATGCCTGCCCTGGGAATGGCATCAAAAAGGTGCTCAGTGAGAAAGAGGGCCTGCATGATTAGTGATGCCTGCCACGGGCACAGCAGGAGCGCAGCACCAGATCACACAGCCGGTGAGCGGCAGAACCAGGACTCAGATCCAGAACCGACAGACCCTACAGACCACCTACATGCATCTCTTCAGCTTACCACTCTTTTAAGCTCCTTGAGGATTAGGGCTCACGCTTCCTTTTTTTAGGACCTCCGGATCACTGACTGCAGATACCAACCATCATCAAGTCCTCTTATAAGAGGACTGCGAATTCCACACATTAAGGCTTGCTCTGTGCTTCCCAGAATGTCAGCTCCCTGAACACAGGAATTTTTGCCCATTTTGTTCACCGCCAGCTCCCCAACACCTGTAACAGTGCGTGCCTGGCCCATAGCAGGTGTCTGATAAACACCCGTTCTGTGAATGAATGAATCAGCCAGGTGCCCTACCAGCGATCGCTTGCATCGTCAGGACCACCACCTGGTGAGTTAGGTACCCTCAGGCCCATTTTACAGATGGGGAAACCACAGCTCGGAGAATTTAACTTCCTTGCCAAGGCCTCACAGGCAATAAGCCGAGAGCCAGGACGTGAACTCTGTCTGGCGCCCCCTAACCAGAAAAAGTCCCCTAAAAGTAAACCGTGGACCACACCGCTTCCCGGGCCCGCTCACCTGCAGATGGGAATAGCAGGCACCAGCTGCTTGGGCCAGGTGGGCGGCACCAGCAAGATGGACTCGGGGGCCGAGCTCCTCCCCTCCTCCTGCTCGCAGGGCCCCAGGAACTCCACGGCCGGGTAGATGTGGCGGGGCAGGCCGGCCTTGGGCGGGGCGGCGGACACCGGCGACGGGTCCGGGCTCGTCTTCCACATCTTGGGGGGGATGCCACAGGGCGAGTCCGCGGCGAGGCTGTTCAGGGCATCCATGAGGACGGCAGAGCCAGCCGTGGGGGGGTACCCAGCGGGGGCACCGTCGTCCTGGGGCTGCGGCGAGGGGCTCCGGGAGCGCTGGGGTGAGGCTCCGGGCAGCGGGGCAACCAAGGCCCCGGCACACGAATGCCTCCGCTTGGCACCAGGCGACGAGGAGCGGGAGGCCGGACGGGGCACGGGCGAGTGGCGGCCCAGGCAGCTGTCCTCAGCGAGGCTGGTTCGAGGTGACATTATTGGCGAGGTTCTGGGGGAATAATGAGCAGGGATGTTTTGAAAGTGGGGACACAGGTCGTCGGGCCCGCCGTTATTGGGCGAGACGCAGGGCGAGGTGCAGGGGGAGAAGGTGTCGGAAATGAAGCTGGCAGAGGACCCGCTACTAGCCGGGCTCAAGCAAAGCGGCTCGCGGTAGCCCTCGAAGCCGGGGACGGGCAGCGTGAACCGCGGGCTGGCGGCCGCGCCGGCCGGGGCCGGCTGCTCCCCCAGCAGGCCAGTGTCTCTCCCGCGGAGGGGGCCCCCTGCCTGCATCAGTTCGTGAGATGGAGTGATCTCGATCCGAGGGCTCAGGCCCGAGGCCCCCGCTGGCTTGGCCGCCGGGCTCAGAAAGTTCTGCGGCCCTACCCTATCGGGCTCTCCGAATCGGCCGGGGGGCTCGCCGGGGAGACTGGGGAGGGGGCTGTATGGCTTGAGGCCATAGTCCAGGACTTCATCGGGATATGCGAGTCCGGAGGGTGGGCTGGCGACCTTATGTGCATTCGGTTCCTCTGGAAAGAGAAGGGGGGAGGGAGGGGTCTTTTTAAGCCTCTAAAACAGAACTCCCGTGCAGAGCAATCACAGGTTGGGTTTTGTCTCCTGGTTGATTGGTTTGTTTGTTTGTTTGTTTTTTCTAATCCCCACCACACCAAATCCCAAGCTGGAGCCTCCTTCCCTCGCCAGAGGAAAGGGAGGCCACTTCATCCCAGATTCCTCGAAGAGCGAGACCAAAGCAGAAAGATTGTAGCGCAGGTGCACAGAGCACAGCTCATCCAAGCCATGTGGGACGCGCTGGGCCCGTGGCCTCCAAACTTGTGGTTCTGTGGAACCCTTGGGAGAGATTCATTTCATTTCACAACTCAGCTCACACCGTATTTACTGGAGACTGAAACAAAAGCTTCACGAAACGATACTTACCCTGCTACATACAATACACTCTTCTCTTCCCTCTTATCTGGGGCTATTTGGCTTAAATGCTGGTCATAACTTATTCGACAGATTTCCTGGCCCACCAGTGGGTCATGACCCACAGTTTAGAAACCACTGACCTGGCTTACATCATCATTCTGCATATATGGTGCGGCCACAGGATGCAGGGGGAGACTGCACCGGCTCTGGAGTCCAAGGGGCTCTGGGTTCAAATCCCAGCCTTTCACACCCTTGTGTAAATACTGGCTTAATTTAGAACGAGGACTCCTGAGTCACGTCTCATCTTGTGCCATTTTACAGATGGGGAAGCTGGGGCCCAGGGAGGGGACGAGATTCACCCAAAGACACAGAATTTGCAAGATGAGAAATCCCATAGACAAGCCCCTTGGCCCTCAAAAGGCAGAGCCATGGTTCTGTAGTCTCTCAAGCTATTGAGAACAGAGGGTACAGAAAGATCTTTTTCTTTAGTAGCGGCCTTCGGCTGCCACCTCGAAAGGACCCACGCTGGAGAGCGGGTTGAGTGAGGAGGGAAGGAGCTGTTCTTCCCCGCCACCCTGACCCTCATCCAGCGCCCTGTCAGGGCATGGGTCAGCCTGACTCCTCTCTTTCACACACCTTACACCCAATCCACAGCAAATCCTGATGGCCCTACTGTCAAAACATAAGCCACAGGTTTGTGTGTCTCCTTCTCCACCACAACCCCTCTGCCCTAAGCCATGAGCCGTCCTCTCTCACCTGGACCTACTCACCTCCCCCCTTGGGCTCCCCACTTCTACCCTCGCCCCCTCCAGTCTGTTCGCCACGCGGTAGCCTCTCGAAACGCCCATCTGCAAAACTTTAAAAGCTGCCCCAGATGTGATCTAAAGTCCTTAACACACTTGTCCCTGAGCCCTGGCCCGTCTCACCACTCATACCTCCCCACTTTTTCCCACCCTGACTCAGCAACAGCCCTGCTAACCCCTTCGCTATTCTTCAAGTAGCTCCCGCCTTGAAGTTCTTGAGTGCTGTTCATTCTGCTGGAAACTCTACCCTCCGAGATCTTCACATGGCTGCTTCCCTTAATTTCTTCCCGTGTCTTTCATTCTCTGCCCTTTTCCCCTGCCATCTTTTCTCTGCTAACACCTGTTACCAGCTCATGACACATCAGGTATTATGTGTTGAGGGAATCTCATCCTGATAGATCAGGGGCAGGCAAACTGCAGCTCCTGGGCCAAATCTGGCCCACAGACTGTGTGTGTAGATCAAGTTTTATAGAAATGCACCCATGCACCTATTTGTTTACCTACGGTCTATGGCTTGTTTTTGCACTACAATAGTAGAGTTGATAGTTACGACAGTCTATGGCTCACAAAACCTAAAATATTGATCATCTAGCCCTTTACAAAAGTTTGCAACCCATGCACTAGACACCATGCTACCATTCTGGAACCGTATCTACTGAGGCTCAGCACTGTTTGCCGGGCACCTAGCACAGGCTGTCCATAAACGTCTGCTGAGTGAGTGAGCAAACAATAGAAGAAGCATGCCCAAGGTCCAGCCAGCCAGAAATGGAAACTCTTCTTAAAGTTGTGTGACAGGCCCTTGCCCTGGGGAGCCGAGGTGGCTACAAAGATGATCCTCAACCTCCTGGTGCCCTTTCTGGACCATCCTGGACTACATGCTGCCTGCTTTCGCTGAGCTGATCTCATGAGGTCCAGATGGTGTCCCCACCCCAGGCGAGAGCCCAGAAATGGCTTCCCACAGCTCTTAGGGTAAAGATGAACAACCTCAACTAGGCCAGCCTGGCCAGGCCCTGCCTGCCACCTCTGGCCTCGCCTCTCTCTACCCTCCCACATCTCTCCCTGGACCCCAACCAAACTGGCTGTCTTTCTGTTCTTAGAAAGCACCTACCTCCTTTCTGCCTCAGGACCTTTGCGCTTGCCGTTCCCTCTGTCACAACAGCTCCTCCCCCCACCATACCCAGGCCCCTTCTCTACATGACTAAACTACTCATTCCTTCCAGCTAAAGTGTCATGTGCTGGGGAAGGCTTCCTGGTCTCCTTGGCTAAATTAGAGCCCACTCACGCTTCTCTGTTCTGCTCCATACACTTCCCAAAATTCCAATTAAGTAATTCTGAATTTAGTTGTTTATTGCCTGCCTCTCTCCCAACCTCCAGCTCCACCCCTACAACAGGAAATTCTATGAGGACTCTTTCACCCCCTAATGTATTCCTAGCACTTGGACAGGAACCCCCCCAAAAAAAATACGTGTTGGTTGGCTGAATGAATTTTTTTAAAAGTGAGTTCACAAAAGTCTATATGAAATATTTAAACTGCTACTCAAAGATGTTAATATCCAAACCAAAAGGTAGAAAGATATAACCTCCAGAGGGTAACTTGGTAATATCTATCAAAATTCCAACACACGTATTTTTGGAACCAAACAATGTTGCTTTAGAAATTTATCCTGCAGCTAAACCCTCATATGTGCCAAATGAAGTGTGCATAAGATTAGTTAATACTGCCCTGTTTGGGGGCACCTGGGTGGCTCAGTCAGTTAAGCATCTGCCTTTGACTGAGGTCATGATCCCAAGGTCCTAGGATCGAGTCCCGCATCGGGCTCCCTGCTCAGCAGGGAGTCTGCTTCTCCCTCTTCCTTTGCCCCTCCCCCTGCTTGTGCTCTCTTTTACTCTCACTCTCTCTCAAATAAATAAAATCTTAAAAAAAAAAAAAAAAAAATACTGCCCTGTTTGTCATCCCAGAAGACTGGAAGCAACCTAATGTCTATCAGTTGGGGATGGGTTGCATTCTGGTTTGTTCATACAATGGGATACAATGCTGCTGGATAAAGGGTTGGAAAAGTTCTTTCTGCATTGATCTGGAATGACAAGATACAGTGTCAAAGGAGAAAAGGTACATATAACATGCACAGTATGAAAACAGGATAGAGGAATGTATACACAGGTACACACACACACACACACACACACACACACACACACAAGCGGTCCCGTACACAGGCTCTCTCTGGAAGTTACAGTAACAGTGACTTCCTCCAGGGAGGGCAACTAAGTAATCAGGCAGAAGCATGGCAGAAAGGAGACTGATTTCTGTATGACCTCGAGAAAAGAAATACAATTCCCAAAAGAAACATGTTTTATTTTATTTTAAAGGTGGTGGGGCATCGGGGTGACATGACAGGGTATACCGTAATGACACCCTCATTTCAGAAGCAGGAAATTGAGATCTAGTCCTACTCTGCCACTACCGAGCTGTGTGACCTTGGAAAAGTCCCCCACCGGCTCTATGTCTCAGCCTTCCCATTTATAGGACAGCACTAAACTAGATCGGCTTCCTTGGTCACTTCTGGCTGTGAAATCCTTTGATTTTTCTAGCTGGGGTGTGTAGGGTCTTGAGTTCTTATGAAGAGGCAATCGATCACAACTTGTATCTATGTGCATACACACACACACACACACACGCACACACGCACACCTTCCTGGCAGGTAACAGAGTGTAGAATTTTAATCTAGCGAGAGTTCAACATCAAATCCATATCCGACAACATTCTGATAATCCACTACTCTGTGAACCAGTGCAACAAACCACAAAAAGTCTCTTAGCAAAAATTCCGGCCTTATCAGATGAAATGCATCACATCTCATCAGAAACACCCCCTCAGGCCTGACGTGAACAGTCACAGAAACTCGGCCACGAAAACACACACCACTCACACTTGCTGGCCGCAACGCCGAACAGAAAGGCCCGTTTGCTGAGCAAAAGCATCCAAAGCATTTACACTGGTTTTAATTAATCCAAGCAGCAGAGTTTTTTCCGTTTTCTTTTTCCTCTCGAGATTCTGAAAGTTTCACAGCAAGCAGGGAATGTGAAGGTAATCGATCATCATTCCATTCTCGGCTCTCTGGGTGTTTGACAGCGAATATCCCAGACGCACGGCTCATCGTGAACACATTTCTATAAGCAGCTAGGATTCTCAGCTCTCCCTCCTTACACAACTGTCCCCCTCACAGCCAGCCCCTCGGGGTCACGGCCACGTCCACACAGCCACTGGGTGACGTGAGTTTCATCTTAGAACCACCAGATTTTCAGAAGGGTTCCCAAAAATCTTGCTCTTTTTACCCCGTGCATGATCTTTGCGATATCCATGTACCACCAGTAAATATTATTTACTTAATATTTCTATATTTAAATTCACTCACACAGTACTTTTTTAATTTTAAAAGGAAACTTTATACCACTACCACAAGTGGAAAATCTGTGTCACCTCCGTAAATAGAAGGTAGGGTAAAAACACAATAAAAATAAAAGTTACTAAATCCGAGATTCGAGACACTGTGGCCGGCCAAAGGCTCTACTCTGAGGCCCACCCTTTTTTCTGCCCCTGAATGCTCTCTTTTTATTGAGGTAGAACTTATATGTACAGATTTTGACTATGTAGAGTTCGATGAGTTTTGCCAAATGTTATACACCCTTGTAACCACAACCACAATAAAGATGTAGAACATTTCCACAACCCCAGTAAGCCTACCTTTTTTAAGGCTGGAGATGGGGGGCAGGGAATGGCAAGTGCTAGAAAGAAAGGTGTTAAAGACATAGTAGCACCTAACTGAGACTCTACCTCAGACTCATTCAAAGCAAAGTAGCACTGCAAAAAAAATAGTGCTGGTTGCATGCAATGTACTCATCAGTGGACCACGTAAAATCCATCTCATCTGCCGTGGAAGATAGCTAGCCCACACTTAAGGCATCGGTATTCAGAGAGAGGAACAAGGTAGAAGCCCTGATAGGGGATTCAGAGGTTGCTGTTCTAAGTCCTCTGTGCCTCCATGTCTTTGTACATGCCGTTCCCCTTGCCTAGAGCTCCCTTCCAAACCTCCTATCCTCACTTCTCCTAGCAAGCCATTATTCGTCCATCAAGATTACACTTGGGCCACCTCCTCCTAAAGGCCCTCCTTGATTCCCTAGTCTGGATCAGGAAGCTCTTCTTCTGTGTTCCCAGAACGTACAGAATCATATAATGAAGTCTGTCAGTTATAGCTTATTTGTCTGTCTCTCTACTAGACCGAACTCTCTGAAGGCAGATAGGGATCATAAGTCATTAATAATAATAAACCACGAAAGCAGAGAACATTTACTGAGAATTTACATGCCAGGCACTGTGGTAAGCACATTACATGTAGTGAATTATTCCATTCTCACAACCGCCTATGAGGTGGGCACCGTGTATCCCCCTTTTACAGATAAGGAAACTGACACACAAGAATTAACTTGCCCGAGGTCCCACAGCCTGAACCCGGGCAGGCCTGAGAGCACCATCCAGCACCAGGCCAGAGATTCTCAACCTCGGAACCAGCAGCAGTCAGGGTGAGATAATTCTTTTGTGGGGGGGCTGTGGGGTGTTCAGCAGCACCCCTGGCCTCTAACCATGAGATGCCAGTAACACCCCCACCCTTCTCCCAGTCATGACAACCAAAAATGTCCCCAGGTATTGCCAGATTTCTCCCGCCAGGCAGGATACCCCCCAGGCCAGCTGAGAACCCCTGCCCTATGCTGTACAGCCCTGGGGCCACATGCGGGGCCTGCACCCAGCAGAGGCCCCCAAGACTGATGGAAGCTTTCATCCGGGCCCTCCAACCCAAAATGCTTCAGCAAGGAGACATCTGCCCACCGTCAGCCGCAGCAGGTACATCATTTCTGCAGCAGACATCGGAAGTCCTGATTCCCAGCAGTCTCCCCTTCCTCGGCTTCCCGGGGGCTCCCCCCAACATCCGGGGCCCGTGCACATGTGGGGAGGTCTCTGGCCACTGTCAGAGACTACAGGACAAGATTGCCGGGGAGACCACTCCAGCCCCACCTCAGCAAGGTGCCTGCACTGAGATCCAGGTCTCACCTAGCCCAGGGTTAGGGGACCCTGGCGCCACTGCCCCGCCCCTCGGCCGTGTGCCCAGGGGAACCCCAAGTCCTCACAGTGATGAGGTCAGTGACAATACCAACCTGACAGCTCACTGAATCCACGTGAAGCCTGAAACACATGGAATAAGCCCCCAATAAATGGGGGTCTATGGTGTGTTGTTGTTGTTGTTATTATTATTATTATTATGGAAAGAGTGACTTTCTAAATGAAAATCCCACCCTTTCTCAGCTCTCACTGCTTTATTTTACAACAACTTGCCAGCACCACACACACAAGCCCCAATGCATTAAAAGAAAGAAGAAAGGGGGGACGCCCGGCTGGCTCCAGTCAGAGGAGCGTGCGACTCTTGATCTCAGGGTCCTCAGTCTGAGCCCCACATTGGGTGTAGGGCCTCCTTAAAAGAGAAAGGGAAGAATGTTTTATAAAAATAAGATGGGGGCGCCTGGGTGGCTTAGTCGGTTGGGCGTCTGCCTTTAGCTCAGGTCCTGATCCTAGAGTCCCGGGATCGGGCCCCACATCGGGGCTTCCTGCTCACCAGGGAGTCTGCTTCTCCCTCTGACTCCCCCCGCCCTCACTCTCTCTCTCTCCCTCCCTCAATAAATAAAATCTTAAAAAATAAAAATAAGATGGATTAGTCAGTACTTTGGGAAACCTTTTTCAGCTAGCCTTCAAAAAATATGTGGACTAGGTCAAGAAGGCCTCCAACACCCCTTCCATTTTATGCTTTTATTCTTTCCCCTGGGCCATCTGGGAGCTGATCAACTAAATCTTACCGAAGTGTTAGTGACTCAGTGAGCTACTCACTGTAACAAAAACTGATGATAGCTAACATGTCTATACCACTCACTTTATACCAAGAACCACTGGGTACACATTTAATGTTTGTCTCACAAGAACCCTGTGAAGCAGATGATACAGTTTCCACATTTTACCAACAGGGAAAATGAGGCTCAGAGAGGGTGACTAATTTTCCCAAGGTCACACAGCTTCTAAGTGGCCGTCTGGCTCCTCCATCACCTAACCATCATTCTAGCCTGCTATTCATGAAAGGGGCTATGTCTTAGATGGTGACACCTTAACCCCAACCCTGGGATTATGAGGTACCCCAACAATTAGAGCTGCTCTGGGGGTTCCATCAGGAGGTAACTGACAACTAAGGACATGGATTCCTTGCTTCTGAAATAGTCACAGTCCCTCCATTTGCTCCGGGACTGAGTCAACGATTTATTTTAAAATCGCACTGAGGCCACACGGTGGTCTCTGCCAGCGCCTTTCCTCCTGGAGCCTCTTGCAGGCCTGTTGCTCACCCTTGGGGACACACGGACACACGGCCAAGTCTGAGGCGGCCATTCAGTGCCAACCCGCCAGCCAACAGATCGCTTTTGAAAAAAAGGAACAGCAAGAGAACATCTTCTCCGCCTAGAGCTACGGGCGGTGGAATTTTCAGGAAGCAGAATAGAATGACCGAAATAGAAACCCAGCTAGGGAACCACGGCAGGGTCCGTCCTTTGGGGGAGGGGAGGGCACAAAGAGAAACAGTGCCTTCAGGCCTGAAGGGCTTGGAGGAAAGGAGCCAGGACCCAGCCCAGAAGCCAGACGCCCCTGGGCCTGGCAGCGGGGGGGCCCTGGGGCTGCGGGCCGTCCCTGTCTGAGGTGCCGGACCCACCGCTTGATGAGCTCACGCCCCAAGGTGGTGCGAGTCACAGGCCCTGGGTTTGAGTCACCACAGTCTGTCGCCATGGCAGCACTGAGGACGCCACAACCTGGCACCGCAAAGAACAGCCGGAGGAAAGGGGAGAAGGTGGGGGGAACGAGCCCGCCTCCCACCACCCAGCCATCCTCCTAGCCTCCCGTGTGTTGGGGGCTGGGCGGGATCACTGAAGGAGCTGGAAGGTGGAACCTTTTCTGTCTGGTGGCCCGCACCACCCGGGGCAAAGCCCTGCTTTGAAAAGCCGCCTCAAGCTTTGCCCTCTAGTAGTAAGTGCAGTGCTCAGCAAACTTTCCCCAAAGCCCCCCGTGCCCTGCACACACGGAACCGCAGTTGGATTCCTCATCCGAGTCGTGTGTGTTAGTGATGACGGGGAATCAGGTTGTCACACTCGTCCCTCGGCGATGACATATACAGACGCAGGGCATAGAAGGCGAGAAATTCCATCCAGATAAGTCAGGTGCAGAAGTGCCAGAAAGGGAAAAAAGGCAGTTTACCATCCTGTCTCGTCCATGTGGAACCACTGGAAAAAGCCACCTTGAACGCTCTGCTCTTTGCTGACCTTGTCCCAGCGAAGACAGCTGTCTGCCTTCCCCAGACGGGACAGAAAAGAAGGCTCGGTCCTGCCTCCCAGGCAGCCTGCCACGAGGCCAGGCGCCCGGGGACACAAGACCCAGGATGATTTGCAAGCGATCAGCCTCACAGACTGGCTGCCGGCCTGGCTGTTCGGGAACCCAGGCGCACCCCCAGGCGGACACACACTCCTTTCGGAGATGGGGGGAGAAGTGTATGGACTCCACAGCCCACAGGCCTCAAGGTCAAGCTTTTGGATGGAGGCATCGGGCAGACAGGCCGCATCTCCATCTTCACAAGAGCTACAGACTACCTCTTGCTGGTTTAATCATTCCAACGGCCCCTCCTGCTTTGAAGAAGTTCAGACACCTTCCTATGTTTATTCATCGCAATTGCTGAGATTCACCGGGCCGCAAGCTTTCCCACCTGCTGCCTCCCTCTCTGCAGCTTATAACCAGCCCCCCGGGGTGGGGGAGGCAGGTGTTATCAAGTCCCTTATGTTACAGATGGAGAAACTGAGGCTTAAGGGTGCAGAGATTCACCCAACGTCACAAAACAATCAGGGGCAGAGCTGGGGTTCAAATTGAGACCTGGTTTAAGTGCAGTAAAATGCACAAATGTGAAATGTACCTCTCGTGCCTCTTTATATATGTATGTACCCGGTTATCCACCATTCAAGATATAGACCATTTCCATTCTGCCCGAGGTTTCCCTGGTGGCACCCCTCCCCGGCCCCCCAGCCAGGAACCCTTACCCGGCCTCACTTCTCACCCCAGAGACTGGGTTTGCCTGTTCTCGAACGTCACATAAATAAAATCCACCAGGATGGACAGGTTACGGCTTTCGCTCAACATTCTGAGAGTCATCCGTGTGGTGTGCGGCCACAATTTCTTTTTTATATGTAGTATCCCCCCATAGGATGAAACCATCATTTATTTACCTGGTCACCAGACTACACGGCCTCTCTTTTTAAAGACCGCCATGCGAGACCAAACTGGACCTACTGAGGCCCTTTTCTAACAGGAGAGTCCGTCCCTCCACACTGGTCATGGGGTGCGTGACAGAGAACACGGCTCAGGCAGCTTCCTCACCAAAAGGAGAAGGAAAGGTCTGGTCAGAACTAACCAGAAATAGACTTCAGATAATCCTCCCTCAGAAACGGGGCTGGACGTGGCTAACCCACCTCTCTGTCAAACGCCTGCCCAAGGGGACACAGGGGGGCGCACACTTTCTAACCAGCTCAGCAAAGACCCCTTGCCCTCATGCGAGCACCTCAAAGCTGCCCCCCTTCAGTCCCCCAACCCCTGGCACAGCCTTGAAAAGCTGATTGCCCCCCCTTTTTTTAACCAACTTGAAATCCAAATGGAAACTTCCCCCTTGAGAACAGTGGGGCCCCTGAACTCTTGGCCAGGGGCAGAGATTTAAAATTAATACCTGATTGAACTGACAGGTTCTTTATTTACACTTTCCCTCCCCCCCGGCAGTTCTCATTTCAGTGCCATGCTCCCAGGGGCGGGCACACTTAATCAGTGGCCCTGCCAAGCCCGGTCATTAATGGCATTCCTCCTTTCTCCCCAGCAACAGAGGTGATGTCACCCTCTGCGGACCTCAGACGGGCGGCCCACCCCCTTACGAGCGCGCAGGCCGACAGCCCCTGCCTACGGTCTTTCTAGTCACTGTGGCAGGCACCACAGACCAAGTTTTCCCCTCCTCATTTACCATTTCCCCCTTTTGCAGGCCTGCCCAAGCAGGTTTGTTTTGATAAGGGCCTTTATAAATCCTGAGCTTTGCAGGCGACTTTCTTCCCTTCAGAAAGCTCACCCAGGCATGGCCCAATTAAAATTCACATGGGAAGGGCTGGCTTTTAGAAATGCATCTTAACCAAAACAGGCCCAGTGGAGAAAACGTGCTTTTCCCCCAAACCTCAGATTAGGAGGTGGGGAGGGTCCCAAATGCCAACTCAGGAAAAGCCATCTCTCGTCTGCCTTTGGGTATATATCCCCTCCCCCACACTGGGGGATGGGGGGAAGCATTAAAAAATCCAAGGCATGAGGCTTTCCAACTAAATGCCAGTTTATAGGAAATGCAAAGGACAGAGGAACGTGTTCAAAGACACCCCAGGAATGCCACTGGCCAAATCCGACACGTGGCAAACAGTGCAGGAAAACTGGCCTTGTTTCTTCGGCAAAGAAATAGCAAAAAAGCAGATTGATGGGGACCTTTCTAGAATGAGACACAGTGGTCACATCAACCAAATACAACGTGAAGATCTTGTTTGGATCTTGGTTCAAACAAATTAACTGTAAAAAGATACTTGTGAGACAAGCGGGAAATTTGCAACTAGACATTGGAAATTAAGTCATTATTGTTCTGTTTCAGGTTTGATAACGGCATTTCGTTTTTTCTCGAGTCTTTGTCTTGGAGAGCTACAGACTACTCTAGTTATTAACAAAATAGTATATCATTTGGAATTTGATTTAAAGTAACTGGGGGCAGGAGTGTAGAGCATAAGTGGGGGGGAGGGCTGAAAGATTAGCCTTATGCTGGTACTTGGAGCTGGGTGGTGGGAACGTGAAATTATATCATTTCTCTACATTTCCGTATTTTGGGTAAAGTTCATTACAAAAATTCAGGGAAAAGCCAAAGGCTGTTGTTCTTGTTTTGGGGGAGCCCATATCGGGCTCTGCTCCAGATAAGGAAGAAGCCCCTGACCCATCCCGGGAAGAGCCCCAGGGTCAAGTCTCGCCTTCTTCCCTGAGCTCAGTTTGAACAATCAGCAGAAAAAACAAACCTCACACCAGCCTGGGGAAGCCAAGTTTGGCTGGAGCTCTGCGGGGCCTGTGGCTATTTCCTGTGCTGGGGAGGAAAGGAGGAGGAAGTCCCTTCATGGGGGGAAGCCACAAGGCATCCATCACACTGCACTTTCCAGGGCTGCTCCTTCCTGGCCCTGGTTCAAGAGTCCCATGGAGCCAGGGCAGGACACCTGGGGAAACGCTGCCTCCCAAGAGAGGCAGCCACCGGGGAACCTCCAGGCCCCAGAGTCTGGACATCTGGGAAAGTTCTTGCAGCCAGCCCAGTTCTGGGGCTGAGGCAGGTGCCAGAGGAGTATTCTGAGTCAGTACGGAAGGCGCGTTAAGGTAGACGGCACCCACTCAAACCCGGCAGCCGGGGGCTCCTCTCCAAGGACCAGAATCTTCTTTATTCCTGGCCGGTCTTCTCTTAAAGCTCAGACTTCATCCAAGGTGAAGGCTCCCTGTTCCAAGGAGCCAATGCCCTCAGGAAGCCAGGAGAGCTGGAAGCCGCCCAGTCTCTGCACAGCCTTGCCACGCGGGCTTCAGGCTTCGGGCTTCGAGCACACTGCCTCCAGGTAACCTCACATCAGGCTTCGGGCTTCGAGCACACTGCCTCCAGGTAACCTCACATCCACCCCCACAGGTGAGCGCTACCATCCCCATCCCCACGGCACAGGTGAGAAAACACAAACCCAGAGAAGCCAAATCTCATGTCCCGAGGCATACCGCTAATAATTTGCCTCCATTCATTGGGCAATTACTCATTGTGCGCTTGCTAACGCCCGGGGACTTTTGCTTGGCCAAGGTCAGGCAGGTAGGAGGCACCTAAATCAGAATTTCAAGCCAGGGTTTTCTGATTTCAGACCTGGTGCTCTGACCCGCTGAGCCAATGGCCTCGGGGGCATGCACAACAATGCACAATGGGGGAACGTGTGGGCCCCGGGGGCATGCACGACAATCCCTGGGGATGCAGAAAGAACTATAAAAACAGCAGAACTCCCATTGATTTCCTGTCCTTTATCGCTGTTAGTTTTGTTGTAGGAGCATAATCCCCTGAGGACAGCGACAAACATCAAGTTGATGATTCTATAAATATCAAATATAAGGGGTGCATGCAGCCCAGGCTCCAGTACATGGGACGTCCCCAAAGCTGGAGTCCGTGACATCGTTGCTGAGTTGTAGTGCTGACAGCTTGGACTCAGGACCCCGGCTGCCTGGGTCCAAGGCCCGCCCTGCCATTCGCCGCTGCCTGCCTCAGCAAAGGTAACGGACCCCCAAAGGGTCTGACTTCCCTGGTCCCAAGTGCAGCTGAAAGATCCTAATGTGCAGCCAGGATTGAGAACCACTGGCCACAATGCTGCATTTCTCAAATATATTCAAACCCCACCCCCCACCCCACCTTACAGGATTAGGACGCCTTGGGAACCAACCCAAATAACACTGCTCTAAGGTTTTAAGGGCCTTGCTCCCAATCACCTCCAGAACAAAGTGCCTTGAATTTGGAAGCATGGATGACATGTGTTCAGCGGTGAAGAATGATCAGGGCAACTTTCTCCCCATTTCCTTCGCCTCCTAGACAAGGCCACCACTCAACCCTAGCTCTCATTTCACCTTTCCGGCTGCACCTGGAGACGCTGTTTGTACAAAGCAGGCTTAATAAGGCCTGTCCTTAACTCCACACAGACGGCAACGTCTCTGAATGTCACATGTGTTCAGTGAACCTGCTTGCTTAGGGTAGAACTCTATTTTTAGTAAGCACCAAAAAAATCCCCATGATACCCTATCCCCAGCACCTCATTTGTCCCTATTTGTTTACCAGGCTGTGTCCCATACTGGCCTGAGGGCCAGGCAAGGGTAGGACCACATCGAATTGTCTCTACACCCATCTCCCCCGCCCCGCCCCGCCCCAGGGTCTGGCACCAAACCAGCATTCAGTGAGTGTTTGCTGAAAGGAGGAGGTTTTAATTGTCCCCGGTGAATGGGTTGAGAGCAGGTGTTCCTGAGTGGAAATGCGGGTGATGAGAGGGGATGGGCTCCAGAGGGGTCTGGGAGTCTACCTGAAAACGGTATGAAAGGCACACGGAGGGCAGAGGGGGATGTGTAGGGGGGCGTGCAGGAGTTACGCACGTGAGCACTGTGTACGTGCCCGATACGTGTGTACATGCGCTCCTACAGTGTGTGTGCATATGGGATCTGTGGCTTTCATCAGCTTTGCAAAGGGCTGTGACCCAAAAAGTTTAAGGACCACCAGAATGGACTACAAGACCAGGAGGCCTGAAAGGTCAAGGTTGGTGCCATTTGCATTAGCTTACCAGGAGGGACACACCAGACCCACTGAGGCCTAGCAGCAGTGATCGCGCCCGATGGGTCAGTCCCTGACAGTCCAGAGGGGATGTGGCACTTCCGGAGGTGACAGGGGCTCCCAGTACCCATCCATCTCTCCCAGTGTTTTACACATTGGGAGAAGTACTAATTCATTTCATCGAATTTGCGAGCACACACAAAGGAACGAAACTTCTAATCTGTCCACTGACAACCAGCACACCTCTCTCCCCTCCACGATGAGGTTAGGAGCACTGGTCAGGACTCCCACAGCTCTGTCCCCGTTCTTTCTGTCACCTTTTTTTGACTGAGGGAGACAGCTAAGTATAGTAAGAGTCATACTTTGCATGGCTCTAAGCAAATAAATTTGAAAACCTAAATAAAATGGATAATTTCTTAGAAAGATATGGCTTACCAAAATTGACTCCAGTAGACACAGAAAGTGCAAGCAGACCAATTCCCATCGACAACAGAGAACAGAATAGAGAACAGAAGAGAGAAAGCAATCAGAGAACAACCCCATAAAAAGGCACCAGGTCCGGATGGCTTCACAGGGGAATTCTATCACAACTTTAGAAACAGGATAGTCCCAGCAATACATATGTTGTTCCTGAGCATAGAAAAGGAAAGAAATCGAAACCATAGAAAAGGAAAGAAATCCGAACCACACCAAAAAGGACATTACAGACAAATATCACTCATGAATACTGCTGACAGGAATCTTAAACATTATCAGACACCAGGCCCACCACCATAAGTGACCAAGTGGGGTTTAAACCAAGAATTGTTCAATATTCAGAAATCTATTAGTATAAGTCAGCATATAAATAGATCTAAGAAGAATAAAATCATTTTTCCATAGATCCTAAGAAGCCGATGACCTAATTCAACTCTCATTCCTAATCAAACCTCTCAAGAAAACAGTAATGGGTAGATACTTCCTCAACATAATAAAATCCATGTACTTCAGTCCTAAAGCGGACACCTAAGATATTCCTGCTAGGGTCAGAAACAAGGCAAGGATGCTGCCATTTCCACTACCAGGGGGCAGGCATTAGTCAATGCCATTAGACGAGAGAAAACCACAGAAGCACAATTTGAGGCTCCGGCTCCGTGAGGGCAGGGCCTGGGTCTTATTCCCTATTATATCCCCAGGATCTAACACAATAGATGCTCAATAGTTAGCAGGATGAGTAAATGAGTAACAGCTCACATGAACTGAGCACCTCTGTTAAGAGAGCCAAGGGTTTAAAAAAAAATGCTCATAACAAATCACACTCTGTATTGACTTAAATAGGTCAGGGGGTGCCTGGGTGGCTCAGTCGGTTGAGTGTCTGACTCTTGATTTCGGCTCAGATCATGATCTCAGGGTCGTGAGATCGAGCCCGGTGCTGGGCTCCATGCTGGGCATGGAGCCTGCTTAAGATTCTCTCTCTCCCTCTGACCCTGCCCCTCCCCCACTCTCTGTCTCTAAAATAAATAAATAAATCTTAAATAAATAAATAGGTCAAGCCATTCAGGGCAAACAACCCTGTGAGATAAGCACTATTATTTCAGCCATTTGACAGATAAGCAAACCAAGGTCCAGAGAGGTTAAAAGACTCACCCAAGATCACTCTGTTGGTAAATGTTTTAAACTCCAGTCTTGCCATAGTGCCCCTTACAAACTGCTTTGCATCTCGCTCATCAGATGAGGGAATAGTGAACCCTCACACAGTAGCTCAGAATGCAGCCTCTGGAGCAAGACTGCCAGGTTCATGTTTCAGCTCTGCCATTTACCAACCCTGTTCTCTTGGGAAAATTCCTTCACCTTTCCATGCCTCACTGCCTCCTCTGTAAAATGAGGGTGACAAGAGTGCCCACCTGCTAGGGTCGGAGGGTTAATTTATGAGCTATAATAGGCATGTGCTACGATGCTACAGTTCCATAAAATGAGCATCCAACTTTCCCCAAATTCCTAAGTACCATCACCAAGTTCTGACAATGTCTGTCCCATTCGCTGGCCCTTTCCTTCCTTGACGTTTGCCAAGCTCATGCACAGAGCTAAGGGTAGCCCTCACACGCATCACCAATATATTGTCACCCGGGACAAAGCCCAATGGCAAGCTAAAGGCTAGTGTCAGTCCTTGGGGAGTTCCACCATTCAGAAGCAGAGAGGTGACCCCATTAACATCTGGGTAAGCCAGAGCCAGACCCACATCTGGAAGAGCTCGCTTTGCCTCCCAAGGCTCACAACACCCCCTCTCTTCCTCAGCCATGATGCTGCCTACTTCCCAGCAAGGAACCATCATTTACAGATTCCAGAGCAAACTCCCCATTCCGTAAGGGTGGGGAGCTACACATAGGAACTCCTTTCCAAAGAGTACAGTTTGCAGAGCAGGGACTTTACAATGGAGAAACCCGACAAATACTACTTTGGCCAAGCTGATCAAGGTCAGTATCAATGGTGATCAATCAAGTTGATAATAGGTACCCTTGATAGGATGTGATGGACACAGTCCCGTCAGCTGTGTGGTCTTCGTCCCCTAAACCCATAGCCCCAGCCTTTGCATGAGGGAAACATCAGAAAGACCCTAACTGAGGCACACTCTACAGCACACCTAACCAGTGCTCCTCAAAACTGTCAAGCTCATAACAAACAAGGACAGTATGGACTCTAGGTGATAATAATGCATCAGTATCGGCTCATGAATGATAACAAATACATTCATACTAGTGTAATGTAAATAAAATGGGGACCTGGGTGCTGGGGATATGGCAACTCCCTCTACTGTCTTACCAGTGTTCTGTACTCTCAAACTGTTCCAAAAAAATAAAGTTGTTTTTTTTTTAAATGATTCCAGGGTTTTCGCTGTGGCCATTTAGACACCCATCTGGCGGCCACCAAGCACCACTTGCCAAGAAAAACTATAAAAAGCACCTCCCATCAGATTTGGCTTGGAAACTATTTCCCCGGAAATCTCCCCTGTGCAAAAAAAAAAAAAGGAAAAAAAAAAAAGTTAGCTGATTGTGAATCTGGGAGGGGTATAAGTTCCCTGCAAAACATGACTTTAATCTTAACAAACAAAGAGCGCGGATGTTAAAGGAACCTTAAAGGGATCATTTGCAGATTCTTAGTTGTATCTTTTCAAAGCAAAGGAAGGCCTCCAGATTGCAACTCAAGAAGACTGGTCTCTTTTGTTGGCTAATTATTTCCATCTCCAGCCAAAATACAGAATGATTTACTAACTACCATCTTCCTTGTCATCTAAGCCAAAGCAAGTCCCTCACCTAACGTGGCCAGTGAAGACCATGAGGGAAGGAAAGTTAAAACTTCTCATTCACCTCCCTTACACAACATCTCTGAGAAGCACCAAGCCTCCGTGAAAAGGCCTCCTACACCAAGCAGCCCGCACAACCCCTTCCTGCACTCCGGATGCGGCCAAGCCCGAGTGCATCTGGAAGTTACCAACAGGCCTGCCCCTGAGGCTTCAACAAGCATTGGCTGGGCTGGGCTGTCAAAATCAGGAAGCCTGGTTGGGGTTGGGGTTTTTTTTGTTGTTGTTGTTTTTTTCCAAGACAACTTGCTAACCAGAAAAATACAGTGAGGTTGGGCATGCGACCTCCTCCACCTTCTGACAAATGTTCCTGCTAACCCACGTGAAGTGATGGCCCAGCCTGGGGAAGTCCCCAGCCACATCGGGCACCTAAAAGCATGGACTGACAGGTCGCCGAGGCAGGAATAGGCTTCTTCTTCCTGAATCCACACGCCAGGCTTCCCCCGCAAACCCCACATGCTAGGGGACCACATAACAAAGCTCAGACTGATCCATCTGGGGTGATCCACAAAGGCAGCAGCAGAACCCAGGGACGAAAGGGGCTGGCTTCCTAACACTGAAGCCAAACCACCCTCCAGCATCAGACACAGACAACCTCTTCACCAGTTTCAACACCGAGTCCCCAGCAAAGTCAGCTCACAGGCGGTGCCGTCTGCGGAGAGGAGGGTCAGCGTCCCAGGCCCTGACGGTGGGGCGCAGTTGCAACCTCTTTGTGCATCAGTCCCCTCCCTGCTGACTCCATTCTTTGGCTTCCTCACCTCCTCCCTCCAGAGGCAAATCAATCACTTCCTTTCCCCTCCGAAGACCCTGCAGCAGGCAAGAGCCAGCTGAGGCCCCTACCACCCCTTGCTTTGCTACAGTGACCCTCAGGGACAAGCCACCAGTAACTGCAGCCTGACGCCCTACTGGGCAAGAGCGAGCCTACCGCCCCCTAAAGGTGGCAACAGTCCCAGACGCCTCATGCCCTCCCTCTCACCTGGGGAGACGCACCCCTCCCTCCCTCCCTCCAACCCCCCCCCCAAAGTGTGACATCGGGACCAAAGAGGGGCCCCGTGTCCACTCCGCAGGCCCAAGCCCCCGCCCGGGCTCGGGGGGCGGGGGGGGGGGGCAGGCCGGGAGGAGCCTCCACCGACCTTCGATAGGATTCAAATACTCATAGTCGAAGAGGATGGAGAAGTCGAACTCGTCTTGGGGGCTGCCCCCGGGCTCGTGGCCCGGGGCGCCCCCGCCGTCGGGCTCGGGCTGCTGCTCCGGGGCGTCCATGGCGCGCAAAGCGGCGGGAGGGTGGCGGGGCCGGGGGCGAGCGCGGGCGCGGCCTTCTCCTGGGCCCCTCGCCGGGAGCGGGGGCAGGAAGCGGGGCGGAGAGGCGGCGGGAGCGGCGGCGTCCCTGTCCTCGTGGGGACGCACGCGGGCCCGGGAATGGCGCGCTGGCGCAGCGGGTCCTGGACGCGCCCGGGGAGCTGAGCGGCGGCGGCGCGGGCTTCCTGCTCCGGGAGGCACCTGTTGCAGCCCGCGGAGGGGGAGGCGGGGACAGGGAGGCCGGGCCGGCGGGGGCGGGGCCGCCACCCGGGCCCCGGGGGAGGGCGCGAGGGAGGGGGAGGCGGGCTGGCCGGCGCCCGGGAGGGAGGAGGCAGTCGGCCGGCCGGCCGGGGCCGCACCGCCCGGGCCCCACGCTTAGCAACGGGCCCCGGGGCCACGGACGGGCGCTTCGGCGCGGCCGCGCTGGGACCCGCCGCCTCCCTCCCCGCGGGGACCTGGGACCTAGACGGGAAAGCTGGGGCCACTCGTAGTTTTGCCCTACGTGATCAGCTGATCCCATTCTTTTCCCTCCTTTCTTCTCTCAGGGGGTGAGGGTGGGGGGCACCCATTCCCTTCCCCCGCAGACTGCGCCTCCAGGGGTTCCTGGGTGCCCACAGCTGTGGCATGATTTTCACCTCCAGTTCAGTCACCTCTATACCCCTGAACGCAGTTTCCGAGCACCTGGGAAGGAATCGTAGATACTCTGAGAGCACAAGCCCCACCCTGATCTCTGTACCTCTTGGGCCTCCTCTCATGTGCCTGGGGCCAGGGACCCAGCCTGAACCAGACACTGATGCCCCGGGAAGCTCAGGTCGGGGGTATGGGCATGAAGGTGATAAACAAGAGAAGATCACCTTGAACAGTGTGAGGAGGGAATTACCAGCAGTATGGAGTAAGGGTTGACAGCTGGGGAGGCGTTCTCCTCTTGGGTAGTCAGGTAGGGCCTCTGGGGGGGGCGGGGCTGGACCTAAATGACCTGGGGAAAGAGAGTTCTGGCAGTGGGAACCAAAGGGAAGCTAAAGCCCGAAGGGGCTCCGTGTGCCCTCCAAGCCAGGACAGCAGTGCAGTTGGAGAGGTTGGCTGGTAACAAGTACCTGCAGACACTGGTTAAAAACACATATTCCCAGGCTCTCGCTGGAGCCTCTTATTCTGTAAGTCTGGAGTAGAGGCTCAGGAATGTGTGTTTTTAAATAAGCACCCAAGATGAATGTTATGAGCAAGTACATTTGAAGAACACTACATAAGAACCCAGTACCACCAACCGCCCCCCCGCCACTTCCAAGGGTCTCAGACCAAGTGGGCTGAAGTCAGAAAATAGACTCACAGAGGCTGACAAGGAGACAACAGTGATCTTCAACCCTAACAGCATGTTAGAATCACCTGGAACACTTTTTCAATGCCTGTGCCTAGACTTCAGTCCAACCCCCAGGGAACCAGAACATCCAAAGGTATTTTTTTTTTAAATGACTTCAGATGAATCCAAAGTGTAGCCAGTGTTGAGAATCTCTGGAGCAGAAGATAGGGTGGGAGAGGTTCTAGGATTCCCGGAGAACCACAACTTGACCTCACGTGGGGAATGACTCAAATCCTTCCCCATGTGCTAGGAAAAATGGAGAATGTGCATCCTTCATGGGGAGCCATCTCCGCTCCATTAAGAGATTTGTGCAAAGCTAGGGATCATCATTCATTCCACAAATATTTGCTGAGCACCTGCCAGGTACGTGACATTGCTACAGCTCTTGGAGATGCAGCCATCAACAGGACAGCGTCGCTACCCTCATCATGCTTTTATCCTGGAAGCAAAGAGACACAGCAATGAATAGGGTTTTCCAAATTGCACTTAGACCAGTGGTTCTTAACTCCAGCTACGCATTCGAGCCACCTGGAGAGCTGTTTAAACATTCAATGGCAGAGCCCCACCAGAGACCAGTTATAATCAGAATGTTTGAACGTGGGGCCTGGGCATCAGGGTTTTGTAAAACCTCCCCAGATGCTTCTAGTGTGTGGCCAGGGATGAGAAACACCTGTTTAGCCTCTCCATTTCAAGGGACCCCAGCCTAGCCTCAGGACTTGCCAACTTTCAGAGACTTAGGAAGTACTTTCTGATTGTCAGAGCAGAAAATGATCCTCTTCTTTAATTCCTAATCATAAGCAGAGCGACACTGGGTGTAGCCAACAAATATCTAAGGTTAGCTGATAAATGTAGATGGAGGAGGAGAGAGTGATGACCCAGACTGGGACATTTAGAGCCAAGTATCTAGAAGGAGATGGGTGCTTTTGGGTCCTTATGACAGGACCCAAAGTCCAGACCCTGAAATGTGGTCAGGGATAAACAAAGGAACCGGCCTGCCCTTATGCTGTAGAAAAAAAGAAGGGCTGGTGTCACCCTCCCCTGTCCTTTCTCATCCTCCACCCATAATGATTAAATGCCTCTAATCTAGTGGACATCTGTTGATTTTGCCTACCCGGAATCATTCCCTGCTTCTGATAACAGCATCCCAGGGTGTTCCATTGGGAAACTACTCTTGACACAATTTTGGCAAAACTATCAACCCAGTCGTCCCACCCACCCCTGGCAAAGTGGATGCATGACGAGGCTTGACCAGAGAATTTTATCTCCTTTAGCCTATGAGACCTACTAAGGCAGTGGTCACGACTGCCTCATTCAGACACAGCTTTATGTCCAGTGGATGTGTGGATGGATAGAGGGATGAATGGAAGAGTGGGTGTTTGGATGGATGGATGCATGCATGCATGCATGCATGGATGGATGGATGAAAGAGTGTATGTTTGGATGGATTAATCAATGGATGCATACATAGATCAATTGATCAATTGATGGAAGAATAGATAATAGTAGATGGATCAATCAATGGCTCAATGGAAAAGTGGATGTTTGGATGGAAGGATGGATGGACAGGTGGAAAAAAGTTTAACTCTCCTGTGTAAGTTCCTTAGATTTTAACAACCCCCATTCAGCGGGTAGTCTGCTTGTCCCTCTCCCTCTGCCCCTCCCTATGCTCACAAACATTCTCTCTAAAATAAATAAATTTAAAAAAAATGTAAAAAAAGACTCTAACTGCCTTAGTTTTTCCTCTGAACAGTGGATATATTTTAAAAGCTTCTAACTTTTGGAATCTGCACCCTAACAATCAAGAGTTCTTTGAAGGGAATAGGTTCAGACTAGGCCCTGACCCAAAACAGTTTCTGCTGGAGCAGTGGGAAGTGAGAGGCTTTTCTTCTCAGAGGGCCACCTTGAGGGTGGGGGTTTGGGTTGGGGGGAAGACATATTTTCAATTCCAAAATAAATAATTTGTGCTCTTAGGAGCAAGGACTAGGAGCAGAATGCATGACCTTTATGCATTCAGTGGCCATCCTGGGGGGCGGGGGGTGGGACGGAGGCCTTAACAGTGCAGCTCTGTCAACCTTCTCTCTGCCCCGCGGCTGACCTCCTTGCAGAGGCCCTGGCCTCTTCATTTTTCTCCAGCCTTTCCAACAAAAGTGCAAGGGAAGCCAGCAAAGCCCCTGAGAGCTTGAAACTTCTAGCACGCCTTGGTACTGTCTGGCCCTGTTCCAGGAATTCAGCTCACTTCAACAAGCATTTACCCTAATGTTTAATTGCAAACCGAGGTAAGCACCACGAAGAAAAGAAGAAGGTGCTACACAGCTTGTAACAAGGAAACCTGATACAGATATAGGGAGTTCAGGGAAGGCTTCCCTAGGAGCCAATGTTTCCGCAGAGACCAGAAAGTCATCGAGAAGTTGGCCAGGAAATAGTGAGGGGAAGAACTAACAGCCAGATGGGGAAAGTATGTGCAAAGGCCCTGAGGCTGGAGGAAGTATGACGTGTTGGCGGGACCGAAGGAAGACTGGAGTGGTGGGTGCTCAGGAACCTGAAGAAGGTGTAAGGGAAGGCTGGGAGGTAAGTGGGGCCCTGGAACCATGTGGAGAATTCTGGATATAAGAGCAATGGGGAATACCTGAACAGTATCGGGCAGTGTGTGACAAGACCATGTTCGAGTTTTTAAATAATCGCTTGGGTTCTGTGTGTTGAAGAAACTGGGGTACAAGGCTTGAAGTGGGATGATCAGTTAGGAAGCGCCTATAGCCATGGGGGCAAGGGGTACTGGGAGCGTGGCCTTCGGGGTGGTGGTAAAACCAGCAACAGGACACAAAAGACACACACATGTACCCTTGTCCTTGGTCCACACTTGAGTTATCTCTTTTCCTCTTCTAGGCACAGTCTGATTCCACCTGAACACGAATGTCAGAGGAACACTGGTCCTGGGCTCTGAGCCCCGAGGCCCATTCAGGTGGGCCCTGCGGGTACCCTCTACCCACAGCTCTGCCCTCCCTTCTATCTTCTGGCAGAAAGCTCATCTTCATCTGCAGCCCGGACCTCTCCCCTTACATCCGGGGACACGCGTCCGGCTGCCAACCCAACCTTCCGCGCAGGGGTCCAACAGGCATCCCAAAGTGACCATGTCCGCACCAAGCCCTGGGACGCTCTGAAACCTCTCTTCTCCCACTAGTCCCAGCTCAACTCTCACACTCCCCCCACCCCCCATTCATCCAGTTCTCTGACCAAAATCCAAGGAATGGTCTGTGATCCCTCTCGTTTTCTCACACACACAGGCAAACCCACAGCAAATCTGGGCATCTCTATCCTCAAAATGTAACGTAGACCCAACCGTTTCTCACCAGCCTCCCACCCGAACAAGCCACTTCCCCACACAACTGCAGTCGCCTCCTCCCTGGTCTTGCTACTTCCACTTTGCCTTTACACAGAGTGGCCACAAGCAGCCTCTCAAAATATGGATCCCGTAAATCCTCCTGGGGCTTCCCATTAAGTTTAGAATTAAATACAAACACGTCAGCCTACAAAGCCCTGGATAAGCTGCCTCCAGCCCCAGCTCTCTTTGACTACCATCTATCGCCATTCGCCCCTTCTCTTACTCCTTCTGCCACCCTGCTCATCCACCCGCTCCTTGATAATGCCAAGCACAGCCCCACCTCAGGGCCTTTGCACCTCCTCCTCCTATGGATATTTGCCTGGTCACCCCCTCACTTTGTTCATGCCTCAGCTCAAATGTCACCTCCTCAGAGAGGCCTTCCGTGACCACCCCAATAAAAATAGCGCCCCCTAGCCTTCTCTGTCCCCACAGCCAGCTTTGTGTTCTCACGGCCTTTATCTCTACAGTATATTGTACTCATGTGTATATCTGTTCACCTGTTGATTGCCTGTTCTCACTTGAATGTAAGCCCCACAGGGGCAAGGCTGTGTGTCTGCTCTGATCACTGCTATATCTGGGGTTGTCAGATTTAGCAGATGAAAATACAGGACACCCAGTTAAATTTGGAGTCTAGACGGACAACACATTTTTTTTTTTTTAGTGTAAGTATGTTCCATATATTATATGGGACACATTTAAGCTAAAAATGATTCATTGTTTGAAATTCAAAGTTACCTGGGCATCTTGTATTTCTGTCTGGCCACTCTGGCTATATCCTCAGATTCTAGAATAGTACCCAGCATGTGGCAGGTAGTCACTAAAAGGCAGCTGAAGGAATGAATGAAGGAACAGTGCCGAACGGAACTTCCCCCTTAGAGATCAATCCAACAGGAGCTTGTACCAGGAGGAGCCCCTGGGTCCCCACTTTCCTCAGTTTATTGGGACTCATCAGGGATGTCCTGAAATCTGGTGTTTTGCACAACTGATGACCCAGCCTCTAGCGTGGTTACAATACCTGTAATCATTTTTATATAAAAACGTTGCATCTGACTCAGTGGCTTTAGGGAAATTCTGCCTGTACATGTTTTTATGAAAGAAAGAAAGAAGAAAGAAAAAGAAAAAGAAAGAAAGAAAGAAAGAAAGAAAGAAAGAAAGAAAGAAAGAAA
>NW_022589753.1:10113147-10159306 GCF_004348235.1 Phoca vitulina | reverse complement strand
AAAGAAAGAAAGAAAGAAAGAAAGAAAGAAAGAAAGAAAGAAAGAAAGAAAGAAAGAAAGGAAGAAAGAAAGAAAAAGAAAAAGAAAGAAAGAGAAAGGAAGGAGAAAAAGTACTTCTAGAATATATGTTGTGTTACAGAAAATATGTGCTTGGGGTTATTATAACAAGACTGGTACATCTGAATCCAGTCACCACTGCCCCCAAACCACTGACCTCCCTGAAGGACAATGGTACCCACAGGCGTGAAAACACAAATGTCTGGCCAAGGTTGGGGTGACCTGGTGGTGGAAGATGAAACATCCCCGAGCTGGGAGGCCCAGGATCCAAACCAAGTTCTTCCTCTAACTCATTCTGCAACCTTTAAGCAAGTCACCTGGCCTTTCTGTGCCTCAGTTTCTCCATCTGTAAAATGGGGGGATGAACTGGTCATACCTGAGCCCCCGTTCTGGCTCTAATATTCAAGGATTCTTTAACGCTCCCCGAGTGGCCTCCAGGGCCATCTTCATGGGTGTACAACCTGGGCTGTCACACAGGACCCCGTGCTCAGAAGGACCCCGCACTTGACTTAATGCTCTGCTGTCATAAGATTCTTAATTTTTTTTTTTTTTTAAGATTTTATTTATTTATTTGACAGAGAGAGACACAGCGAGAGAGGGAACACAAGCAGGGGAGTGGGAGAGGGAGAAGCAGGCTTCCCTCCGAGCAGGGAGCCTGATGCGGGGCTCCATCCCAGGACGCTGGGATCATGACCTGAGCCGAAGGCAGACGCTTAACGACTGAGCCACCCAGGCGCCCCAAGATTCTTAATTTTTTAACACGGGGCTGCACTTTCCCTTTGCGCCGGGCCCCGCAAATGACACACCAAGGCATGATGGCAGACTACAATGAATAAGTCACAAATTCTCATCACAAACTCCACGTGCTGACAACACCCACTGTAATCAGAGCTTGACTATAAAATGTAGGCACTGAAACATTTTTAAGTCTGATCCAAAAAGCAGGAACATTCTTTACCAGGTTCCAGAAACAATCCCACCTCGACTCCAGCACATCCTGGGATAATCACCCCACATGCTATTATAATTTATAGGTGGATGCGTTTGATTCCCCCAGGCCTGGAACGCAGATAAGGCAAATGCGTCTAGACTCAAGAGAGCGCCAAGTAGGGCGCCCGGGTGGCTCAGTCGTTAAGCGTCTGCCTTCGGCTCAGGTCATGATCCCAGGGTCCTGGGATCGAGCCCCGCATCGGGCTCCCTGCTCGGCGGGAAGCCTGCTTCTCCCTCTCCCACTCCCCCTGCTTGTGTTCCTGCTCTCGCTATCTCTCTCTCTGTCAAATAAATAAATAAAATCTTTAAAAAAAAAAAAAAAAGAGAGCGCCAAGTAACTCAGCAATCGATGAAATGATATTTCCATAACATGTTTTTAAAAATCAAAACGAATGCAAAAAAAAAAAAAAAGAAAGAAAGGATCCTTGGTGAGCAAACTATGACAATCCTAATAAAGACAGAATGATTAGTAACAGGGCTGTGCAGAGCCACACCGGAGCCTGAGGCAAAAAGGAAAAATGAGTAATACTGATCCTGTCTTTATTTAAAATTCTTATTTTTATTTTTGGTTCAGCATGGATTTTTGACATTAATTTTGATTTTTAAAATACTACATTAAAATATTACTCATCTCGATTATGGAGTCTTTTGGCGTTCCCTTCTATTCTGCCTTCCCACCAAAGCCATTCTCAGGAATGAGCTCCTTATGAATCGGGGAAACAAGACAGTTTGAGAGCTGACTTTTACTCCAATCTGACACCCACAGGGTCTTTTAAAGCCTGCACAGGACTTCTCTGCCGTGAGAAAACAATTCTCCAGGAGAGGATTGCTGCAAAAGGCAGTGGGTTGAAGCCAGCTGCCTCCCGTGCAGACATTGACCGTGCGGGCTCCAAGAGAGTTCTACTAAAAGCCCGAACCTGAATCCAGGTGTGGAATGTGCGAAGATGCTCCATTTGACAGCAGCAGAAATCACAGGTTTGCCGTATAGCTCAGCCAAATCCATCGTGCAGGCCCATTGTGTTTGGCCTGCTTGGGCGTTTTTTTAAATCCAAACTAACATTTTTAAATTGGGAGATTTGGGGGCGCCTGGATGGCTCAGTCGGTTAAGCATCTGCCTTCGGCTCAGGTCATGATCCCAGGGTCCTGGGATTGAACCTGTGGCTCCCTCTCCCTCTGCTGCTCCCCCTGCTTGTGTTTGCTCTCTCTCTCTCTCTGTCAAATAAATAAATAAAATCTTTAAAAGAAAATAAATTGGGATATTTTACATAAAAATCCCAATTTCCAGTATCTCCTAAAAACCCGGAAGATCTGGCCACAGCAGGTCCACAGTCCCACGTGGACCAGTCGGCTGGAGCAGAGTAGGAGCTCCTCCCTTCAGATGCTTCTGTTGCTCTCAGGCCACAACCCAGCAGGCCCGTGTCCTCATGAGCATGTGAGCGTGAGACCCTGGCTTCCAGGCTCTTGACCCGTCCTGCCTGGTCCCTGCTCACCCAGCATGTCCTGGTTGCGTTTCTCCTTTTCATTCCTTGCTTTATAGCATATTCCCCTCTGCCTCCTGAAACTGATCCTTAGCAGGGGAGCATGTCGGCAAACTCACCTTCCTCCTAAACCACTGCACTTGCCTTTGATTAAGCATGAGGAGCCGCCATCGCTCTGCCCGGGAAGCTTCATCTACTGAAGCAGAGCCTTAACGGGCAGGCACGGCCGGTTGGCTAGTTAGGGGATGAAGGGTTGGTTAGTCTCTGCCCACCCCCACAACCATTCTCAACCATCTGCCTTCTCCCCCCTGTCACCCAGGCCGTCCGCCTAGATGCCTCTGCCCCCCAGTATTGCATTTCACATCTCCATTCTCTCCCCTGCTATAGTCTTCACAGACTGGAACATCCGTGTTGACTTTGCACTCTTTGAAGTCAGGGAGTGAGGAGGACAGCAAGCTGACTTCAGGGACTTCACAGCGACTCTCCGGCACGACCCTGCTACCCTTCGGCACGACCACACCCTGGCCCCCCAATGAAACCACATGGCGTTTGTTTCTCTCTTGCATTCCTCTGTCAAAACCATCACTAGATTTCACTTAAACCTTTAGTTACTTAGCCATATACATGGCTTCCCATATGATTGGGTCTCCCCGAGTGTACAAAAAGAAAAATCTTGATCTGACTTTCAAATGCAAACAAGCGGGTCTTTCTATATCTTGGATTTTCTCCATAACATCTAGCTGGTGCCTTGCCCCCAGTGGAACCTCCACACACACCACTGGGCTTCCTGGTTCAGCGACTGAAGTAGGCCACCCAGAACCTACAGAAAAGACCCTAGAGATTTGGTGGACAATGGACAGACTTGAAGGTTGTGAGGCTGAAGGAAAGTACTAACTTGAATTTAAAACAATAAATGAAGTGGCAGCTAGCATGAACTGACCGCTTTCTCTACGCTGATCTTTATACCTCCAAGCACCCCCCCACCCTGCCATGCGTAAGGATTACTATTATCCACGTTTCAGTTAAGGAAACTAGGCACGGAGTGGGTCGTGATGTTACTTCTAAAGTCACAGATGCCACCACGGAAATGGTTTTGTCCCACACAAGTCTGATACTCATTACTGTGTCACACTGTTCTTTGGTTATTAGCTAAGGGCGGATTTGCTAAGGGACATTTTGGACCAAGATGAAACGCTGAAAAATGTCTTGTGATTCCCAATGATAGCAGAGGGTGAAGGAGGGGCCCACGTGGGGCATCTAGGCTGGGCCGAGAGGAAGATGTGTCTAAAGTGGTTCGTATTGTTCACAAAATTAATGGCATCTACCCCCGGGGCCAAAGGCATGGACCATTCCTGCAGGACCCCAGGGCTCCAGGGAACATAGTGTGAGAACCACAAAGGAGAGCACTCTGTGGACTGGAAACCACCTCTCCCCACCTCCTCTGCCCTGTGCTGGTCCCAGCCACCACCATCTCCCACCCAGGCCACCGAAATGGGCACCCATCTGCATTCTGAGCACCTACTCTTACCAGCTAGAGGCTGTTCTTCACTTAATGGTCAGTATGATCCTTTGAAAAGATTAACGAGACCACACCCTGTGCACTTAAAATTCCCCTAGTGTCTCCCCATTACCCTGAGAATGAACTTCAGACTGCTCCCGCCCTGGCTTGCCTCCCTGATCTCATCTTCTATTGTGCTCCCCTCCACCTTTGGGTTCCAGCCTCCAGCCATACAGGCTTTCTTGCTGTTCCCTGAATGTTCCAAGCACATCTCTCTCCTCGGGGCCTCCTCCTTCTGCCTGGATGCTCTTCCCCCAGACATTCAGAGGGCAGTGAAAAAGACATCTCTTTAAAGAGGAAGGGGGCCATTCAGTCTGAATCAGCAATCCCTACTGTGTGGGTTAAATTGTGTCTTTTCCCAAAAATATATTCAATTCCTAACCCCAGGTACCTGCGAATGTGATCTTATTCGGAAATAGGGCCTTTGCAGATGTCATCAAGTTAGGATGAGCTCATTAGAGCTAAAGGCTGGAATCCAATGACTGGTATCCTTATGGAAAGAAGAGAGGACACACATACACACAAGGCAGGCGGCCACGTGAGAGCAGATACAGAGACCGGAGGGATGCATCTACAGGGATTGCCAGGAGCCGCCAGAAGCTGGAAGAAACGAGAAAGGATCCTCCCCTAGATCCTTCGGAGAGATCATGGCCCTGTTGACCCCTTGATTTCAAACTTTTAGTCTCCAAAAATGTGAGAGAATAGATTTCTGTTGTTTTAAGCCACCCAGTTTGTGGTAACTTGTGATGGCAGCCATAGGAAACGAATATTCCCACCCACCACACATGCATGCACACACACATGCGCGCACATATACATGCATACACACACATACATACACATACACGCATGCGCACATGCACGCGCACACGTATATACAACGTACATGCATGTACATACACAAATACACACGCACACACATATGCGTGCACACACGCACACACATATACATACAGTCATACACATGCACACATGCACACATATACATGCATACACACACTCACACATACATACACATACACGCATGCGCACATGCACGCGCACATGTATATACAACGTACATGCATGTAYATACACAAATATACATGCACACACATATATGTGCACACACATATACATACAGTCATACACATGCACACATACACGTGCATACACACACTCACACATACATACAAATACACGCATGCACACATGCACGCGCACACGTATATACAACGTACATGCATGTACATACACAAATATACACGCACACACATATACGTGCACACACATATACATACAGTCATACACATGCACACATGCACATGCATACACACATGCACACACATATACGCATGCACACATACACTCACACGCATATACACAATATACACATACACATATACATATGCAAATACACGTGTACAGTATACATGCAAACATGCACGCACAAACACATGCACACACATATACACACATACAGCCATACCTGTACACACATACGCATGCACGCACACAAATATACATGCATACCCATATACACATGCATGCACATATATGCACATACACACATACACATATACGTGTGTAACTCCTGCGTGCATACACTCATACACCCACACATGTACACATACACTTGCACACACACATACACACATGTATGCACGCATATGCACATACACATGCACACATATACATACACACACAAACGCATGCATGGATACACATATGCAAACATGCACACCCTACCACACGCACACATATGCATGCACGCACACGCATGCACACACGCACACGCATGCACACACATGCATATGTGCATACACCAGGCCATTCACAGCTCTGTGCTCCTATTTGAGTCTTTAGCATTTGACTCCATTTGAAACTATCTTGGATGTTCCCAGGCTCACTTGCTTGGTGTTTGCCTCACGAGGGCAGGCTCTGTCTCATTCACTGCCCTTTCCCTAAGTGCTCTAAAACTGTTGATGAAAATGAATGAAATGGTCAAGGGAGCCCCTAAGCGGGGGTGAGAATGAGGCGGGCCATGAGGAAAGGTGTAGTGAGGCTGGCACGGGCCAAGGGAAGGCCCGAAAGGCGTGTGTGCGGAGGAGCGGAGTGGGTCTGACTGGCCCCGGCAGCAGCGCCAGTCACCAAAGAGAGCTCCAGCCTCCAAGAGAGGCCTTGAGGACATGGACCCCTGGGACAGCCCCACTGTGCTGGAAAGAACCAGAAACGGTGGGAAGGGGAGCTGCCTGAAGTTACTGAGTAGCCCAGAGAGTTAAAGCAGAAGGAAGGAGAAGACCCCCGCCCACAGCCCCCTGCTCCCCATGATGTGGAGGGCGGGGTCCTTTAGGCACCACAGCCCCCCTCTCCCGCTCACCATCTTGCTGTGTGGTCCTGATGCCGGAAGCAGGGGACACGAGACTGTGGGGCCCTGAAATGCCAAGCTTGGGTCTGGGCCTGCCCTCGAAATGCCTTGACCATCCCCAGCTCGGTTTCCTCATCTCTAAACGGGGATCATATTCTATACCAGCCTCTTGGGGGTTTTGTGAGAAGCCACCGAGGTAATATGGGGAAAGGGCTTGGCCAGACAGAATGTGCAGGAAAGGGAAAACACAGCCCCTTGTTGTTAGGATCATTCAGCCTAACAGGGAGCGACAGGGCAGAGTGGGTTGCGTCCAAGCTCTGTGACTTAGCCGTGTTACCCTGGGGGGTGACTGTGCTTCCTTGTGCGAGATGGGCATGGTAGCTGCCAGGCTGGTGTGAGGTTAATGAGGTGGCACAGGGGAGAGCCTTAGGATGGTGCCTGGCACGTCGTTGGCAGTCCAGAAGTGGTGGTCTTTGGGGCCGATTCTTTGCAGACAACAGCATGAAAGCATGTGCCTGTTGGATGGCCCAGGAAGAATCCCGTTTAGGTCTCTAGCCTTTGGTGGGAAAACGTGGAAGTCAAAGGCCACCGTCATTGTGAAAAAGAGAACAAAGAGAGTGAGCCAAAAAGCAGGCACAGCGCTCCCGAGTTTAAGTCTTAGTTCTGTGGCCTTAGCAGATCACATTACCCCCCCAACTGTGCGTCATCCATTCATCCATCTGTCCAGCCATTAAACACAAATTACTGAGCACCTACTAAGTGCCGGGTACTGGTCAAGGCCCTGGGGCCACAGGAGTGAACAAGACAGCTGTGGTTTCTGCTTCCTGGAGTTGAAGTCTGAAAGAAGACACAGATGAAGCATGGCCAGTTACCCCCAGTGTGACCAGCACAGGATGGGGTAGCACAGGGTGGGGGCCTCCAATCCAGTCTGGGCGGTCAGAGACTCACATCCCTGTTCTAACAAAGGAACAAAAATAGAAACCTGCCTGGCTTCTTCCGGGCGAGATGTGAAATACTCCATCACTCACGTTAGTAGTCAGGGAGATTGATCCAAGGCGAAAATGCGAGAGAAAGCACTTGGTACCTGGCTTTTTAGTTTGGATTTGGGGGGGGGGGCGGGGTGTAGGGTAAATATTGAACTAACGAATTATACAGTAATAATGACAGCAATTATTTATGAAGTGGGTACTTTGAGGGTCATATTGTTTATTAAAAGATTGAAACTCTCCAAAGATTAATAAATCATTGCCGTCATCCCCTCTAAGGGTCTCTGCTGTCTTGGGACCTTCCCCGCCATTCAGCAAACAAAGGGTTAAAACCTGGGCCAGCAGGGGAGTCTGTTGGGACCCTGCCCCTGCTGTTCTGATTGGTTGATGCTCAGTTATTAACTATTACTCCACATATTATGACGGTCATCCTTTTATCCGCGGAGTAGTTGAGACACAGGAAAGTGAAGTAAGTTACCTGCCTGAGGTCATGCAGATAGCAAGTGGCAGAGCCCAAATTTGAACTCAGATCACTCAGATCTCAAGCTATTGGCTTCTCCAGTGTAGAAGTGTCCTGGGCCCCATCATAGACACAGAAATAGACCTGGCCCTGTCCTAAAGGGGTGTACGACCCAATTAAGGAACGTTTGCAATAAAGGTAGTCGGAGGAGCGTCTGGGAAAATGAGTGTTTCTCTCTGAAGTTCTAGGGAAGGAAGGAGAGACCTGAAGGTCTTGCTGGAGGTGGGCTGAGGGGGATTGACAGAAGGGCTTAGCCAGGCGGAGGGGCCCTTGGAAGGGTCTCTGACCAGTGCAGGCAGAAGGCAGTGCTGGCTTAAGAGCCTCCTGGCCGCCTGGGGACTGTTCTTCCTCTACTGGACGTGGACACATCACACCTTCGTTCCCCTGAGGCAAGGCAAGAAGCCCCCCCCATTCACCCTACAACTGAAAAAAAAATCAGCTGCTGCCTCAGTTTCCCTGACTCTACTGACGATGCTTGTACCCTTCACCTCCTCCCACACTGCTCTGTTTCCCTTCCAGGATACGTCAGGGAACAACGTGGTACTGCAAAAAGAACCCAGGACCAGGGTCCGGTCTGCCTCCGCTCCCTCATCTGTCAAACGGTGTTATGAAGAACTGGGATAATATGAATGAGTTCCAGAGGCAAGAGAGCATATGGTCAAGAGGCTGGATTCAAATTATGGCTCCTCCACTTCCCTGCTGGGTAACGGTTGGCAGTTACTGCACCTCTCTGGGCTTCACTCCCCTCCTCCGTGAAGGAGACAATAATTGTACTTACCACGCACGTACGTGCGCCAGGCATCGTGCTGCTAACCTGCTCTGTGACCTCAGACAAAGTAGCTCTCTTGGTCCTCAACTGTCAGGCAATAATAACCTTTAGTGTGTGTTTACCTCATGTTCAGCACAGAGGTGAGGGTTTCGTGTGCACGATTTCATGGGACGCTCATGACAACCCCCCCCCCGGGGTCCCCACCATCGTTATTCCCTGGTGCAGCTGAGGAAACAGGCTTTAGAAGCCATGATCTTAGCCCAACCTGTGCCACTGGGAAGCTCCAATAAGTTAAAAGAGTACCTTGAGAGATTTAAAGCTCCGCATCCCTTCAAAGAATTTTTGCTGTGAAATCCCGCGTCTATGTCACCGTGTTGTTGTTTTGCATCTTTAACCAAGTTGACCAAGTGCTGACTTGCGAGCATGACACCATAGTAGGGGCTTTACCTGTGTTACCTCACTGAATCTCACAGCAACTTATAAGAGAGACATTATTATTGGCCCCATTTCACAGATGTAGAAACCGAGGCACAGAGAGGTTAAGTCACTTGCCCAAGATCACACAGTTGCAATGTGGCCAAGCAGGAATTCTAATCCAAGCAGAAGACTGGGAGTTTGGGTCTGGGAGTGAGCAGAGCTCATCCTGGGTTTGTTCATTCCTAAAATACTTTCCATCATCCCCCTTCAGATAGAACTGAACACACCTCTTTCAGCTCTTCAGTCTTTCCCAGGACCTTGACCCGGAGCTGCACAGCAAGGTCAGTATTTTCTTACCATGCAAATATTTCTATTCACTATTGCTGCCCCGCCCATCTGCATGCACACTTCAGGTCTGTTCCCAGGCTCCTGGCGGTGTATGAGTTTCAGGGGCCATTCGGTTTTTCCCTCAGGAGGCCCCGATGCAGGACACGGCTGAAGCCCTCATGTCGGTTGTCTTTGATGCCTGGAATTGTATTCTGTGTGCCCAGCTGCCTTGGCATGCCAAGTGTGGTTTGCCGGGAACAATGTGGTACCCTGTCTCCCACATGCATACACACACACTGGCACGCACATACTCACAATCCCTGCACACATGAGCTTGGGCCGGGGAGGGAAGGCAATGCACGTGCACACCCAAAATACACATACTTCAAAACCTGGAGAGAGGAGCAAGTTCATAAACCCAGAGCAGAGGTGTAGCCACCCCAATAAAATGTAAGGCTTGTGTTAGATCACACAGTGAAACAGAAGCCCAATTTCTCCTCCAAGCTCTGTTTCTCTCTCTCTTTCTGATAGAGCTAAATGTGGCATTAGTCTGTCCCCACTCCCACCCCCACCATCATAACATCAAACACCATTTTCCGGTACGTATGACAGTAAAAACCAATTCGTGTCCATAAGGGATCTGTCAGCTGGCTGAGGGTATCGCTTTTACAGACGATATGCCGTGCTGGTGATGTCTTGTGGTCATTGCTGTCATAAGCTTGGCCACTGGCAGAGGACAGGATAAACTGGTACCCGTAAAAATGTTCAAAGCATTGGCAGGGTCTTGCTTTCAAAAGTGCAACTCAGCTAAAAATATACGCCACTGAGGTCCGCTGTGGCAAAGCACACCATTTACCTAACCCAAGGCATTTGGCCTCATTTGGGTTTAAAAAAAAAAAAGAAAAAGTCCTTCAGGTTTATTTACTGAAATTGTCATTTCTTTTCCCCCAGAACTTTAATCAGCCACACAGAGCACAAAACCTACATTCAACTCCGATTTTATGACACGAGGCTAACTCCTCCTACGCATATTTATTTCACTTAACTCTTGCAGTCCTGCCGGCTGGGCAGTGCCCCCCCGCTGCACGCGGGGCTGGCCTCTGAAAAACGCATCACATTGCCTGGTTCCCGCTCTTAAAGCCCGCTTCATTAGCGTGCAGCCTAAAGCCCTCCGCAATCCCAACCAGATGGTTATTTTCATATCATATTCTTATACGTTAAGCCCCTCCCGTAAGATCCAAATAGTATGATTCCAGGGCTAACTCCAAGAGGAGGGGGAAAGACAGAAACGCGGAAAGCAGAGTGTAATCAGATCGCCAAACAAACTGATGGTACATTGCACTTAAAAGGGGGGGGGGGCGGAGGACTGTATCCAACAGGCACATCAAAAAGGGGGAAAGAAAGTTGTTTAAATGTCCCCGGGTATCTGCTGCTCTGTTAAAAAGCAAAATCCTCATCACTATATCTATTATACAGTCAAATGTCAAGCGTGTTCTCCTAAAAGAAGAAAAAAAGCTAAATGATGATGATGATGATGGTGATGATGATGATGATGATGCAGTGGAATGGCATCTGCTGTCAGAAGCCCAGGGCTGGAAGGGTTAAGCAGCCAGCGGGTAGTAGCACGAATCTCTCCCACTGTGCCACGGAGGGGACAGTCCTTATGACAGAGCTGCCCAGGGAATCCCGCCTGGGGACGCCTTACTGCCCCCCCGCAGAGTGGCCTCAAGCCGGCTACCGGGGTCTCCCCTCCTTGGCCAGGACGAGGGCCCCTCTCCTCCTGCCCCTCTACCTGCGCGCCTAGGAGACCGCAGTCCCCGGGCCTCCCCGCGACCTCAGCCGGGAGCTCAAAGCGCTGCCCGAAAGGAGCAGAAGGGACAGGGCTGGGACGCGGGAGGAGGAAAAGACGGAACCAGAAGGCGAGTCGCTTACCTTGGTCCACAGACCCCATGATGCGGAGGGGATGGCAGTGCCCCGGTCTGAACGCAGCCTCTCTCTGCATCTGGAGGGGATGGGGGCTCGGCGCGCCGTGGGAGAGGGAGAGCCGCGGGGGCCGTCCTCCCTAAAGCATGCTCGCCGGGCTGCCCCGGCCCAGGAGCCTGCGAGCGGCCCGGGAGCTGCGCGCCTGCCGCCTCCGGGCTCGGGCTCCGGCTCCCGGCTCCCGGCTCCCGGCTCCCGGCTCGGGCTCCGGCTCGGTCTCCCGGCTCCCGGCTCGGGCTCGGGCTCGGGCTCGGGCTCCGGCTCCCGGCTCCCGGCTCCCGGCTCCCACCTCCCGCTCCCGCTCCTGCTCCCGCTCCCGCTCCCGGCGCGGCTGGGCGCTCGGGCTTACTCGAGAGGGAACGCGACTTCCTTCCCCGCGCTCCGTGTTTATAGGCTTTCAATGCAGTAAAATAACGGGATTCCCTCACTGTTTCCTCCTGTTTATCCAGCGCCATGGAAACCGCTGGATCCCGGCCATCTCCAAAACTAAGGGCTTTCCTGCAAACTTCACACTCAGGAATCCATGACGTCGCCTCCTCCGCGGCCAGCCAGCTCCGTGGCTCCCTCGGCCGCCAGCACAAGTCCCTGATTGTTCGGGAGAAAAGTCGGGGAGAGGGAGCAGGGGCGGGCAGCGGCGAGGACAAGGGGTGGGGGCTTGCAGGAGCCCCGCGGCCGTCTGCAAGGATGGCCCGGCCACCGCCTTCCCTAGCCCGCCGCAGCTCTTAGCAAACCGTGCCCCCACGACTCCCAGGCCCCCCGTTTTGCAAGCAGGCCTCTCCCGGAGCGAGCTGCCCGGGGCTCAAACCCACAGCCCAGGTGCTCAAGGCCCCTGGACACTGACCCAGGGGCCCTTCCAGGTCCCTGGGGCCTCTCTGGCTGCCCCAATTTTTTTGTCTTCGGGGATGGTGGGGAGGAGGGAGGGGAGGAGAAAGGGGAGGGGAGGAGGGGGGAGGAGGGAAAAGAAATAAATAACGGTGCCTTGTGTCAACTCTCCAACTCCAAGATTTTTTTTTCTTGAAGAGTTTATTTTTAGATTCATTTAGAAAACCCAAGGTTTCCAGTGATGCTCAGAGGCCCCAGCAATAAGGAAATGGCCACAGAGACGCGGGAACCAGGCAACCCATGTGTTTACACATGCTCTGAATAAACAGGAAAATAAAGGGAAGGGATGTCGTGAACTTTGCACACTCCCCAGAAGCAGGTCCGTGGGATGCCACGCGTGGCTCCCATCAATGGGCCACAGACCCCGGTAGGTGTGTCGCGGTGGGGGAGGTGCCGTTGTCAAGATGCTCTTTCTCAGTGTCGCCCAGCTCGGCCTCTCACCGGCACGCCGGGTGCGAGACACTCCGGGCCCAGAGATAAAACGCCAGCTTTGACAGTGGTCCTGCAGATACTGTTGATCAGCCTGTGGGTGGCACCAAGGCCGGTGACTCATCGGCACCCCCACCCCCTCGCAGACAGACTGGAACTTTAAGAGCACTGGGAGTTGCTGGCTCCATCTGGGGGACCACTCTGTTTTCCAGGCCTCGGCTCTCAGACACGACCACTTCTGCTGCAGATGCCGACCCTCGAAGAGCCACTGGGGAAAGCCCTCAGCCCCGCCCAGCCTCACCCCCCCACCTCGCCTGGAAGCGGGCATCAACCCGCGGGGCCTCCAGAGGTCGGATGTACGGGTCTCCGGGCCCCCCTCCTGTGCACCCGGCCTTGTACTCCCTTACCTTGAATTCCTTGCAGCCGCCCCGCAAGCAGGGGGTCCTTCTCCCCCACTTTCCAAAAGGGAAACCGAGGCACACCGAGGGCAGATGAACTTACCTGTTGCTTTACTTGGCAAATACTGGAGTGCAGCCCGTAAGGCAGGGAGGAGATTCTTTTCAGTGAGCCTATTGAGGAAGCTCGATTCCCTGAGGACTCTGCACCCCCTCATCAGAGGCAAGAACAGGGTGACCAACCGTCCTGGTGTGCCGGGATTGAGGAGGTTCCCAGGATGCAGGACTTTCAGTTTCAAAACTGGGAGAGTCTTGGGCAAGCCGACACAAGTTGGTCATCCTCAGCATGAATGAAACTCGGCATTCAACTTCCTTTCGCTGCCATCCGGACAGCAGGCGGACTGTGAGCCACTGTCTTCTGAGGACAATCACTCTGCACAGAAATACTATGAATAGCAAGCCCTAATTCGGCACCTACTGTGTGCCCGGCCCTGAGCTAGAGTCATCTATAGATTCCTGCTCTTGACCCTCCGCAAAGTAATACCCTGACCCTGGGAGGGGTTGGCCCTGCGTTGTCTGAGCTGGTCGCCACGAGCCACAAGCAGCTATTAAAATGGAAAATAATTAACAAATAAAACATACACATCAGTTCTTTGGTTGCATGCACCACACTTCAGGTGCTCAAAAGCCACACGCAGCTATTTGCTACCGAGTTGTACAGTGCAGCAGAATAGAAGGCTTACCTCACTCTAGAAAGTTCTATCGGGCAGCACTGGGTCGGATGACCCGAGAGACAGGATAAAGAGCTCTAGAATCAGACTCTTGGCTCTGCCACAGTCACTTACCCACTCTATAAAATGGGGACGCTATTAATGCCTTACTCAGAGTTGACATAAGAACGTGATGCTAAGAACAGGAAGCCATATAATAAGTGCTTGAAATATATACTAAAACAAAACAAGGGGCGCCTGGGTGGCTCAGTCGGTTAAGTGTCTGCCTTCGGCTCAGGTCATGATCCCAGGGTCCTGGAACCAAGCCCTGAGTAGAGCTCCCTGCTCAGCGGGGAGTCTGCTTCTCCTTTTCCCTCTGCCTCTCCCTCTCCTGCTTGTGCTCTCTCTCTCTCTCTCAAATAAATAAATTTTTTTAAAAAAATCTGTAATAAAATGAAACAAAACAAACAAACAAAAAACCTTCCCATAGTCAAATTGGGAGTAGTGCTTAAGCCAGGATTGAGATTGTTTGACCCTGCAGGCCATGCCCTTGACCTCCAAAAGCCTCCCTTTATTAAACAGCTATGCTATCTAGGTCATGCAAGAGATTCTTTGCAGGATCTCGTTGTTCGTCTTGCCTTCCCCCTGGGCCTGATGCTGTGAGCCCCATTGACAGATGAGCAAACTGAGGCTCAGTGAGTTGATGTTCACACCACCAGCCTAGACTGGAACCCAACTCTGTTTGGCAGCAAAGCCCGTGTTCTTGGCACCACGGCCCCTGCTCCCAGAGGCCTCCCTGGGAGTGAGGTCTTAGAGGCCAGAAGCAAGGCAGGAAACTAGCACGCTGGGCCCTCTTCTGCCAGACTCATTATCGGGGATAATTTTAGACTTAGTCCCACCCAGGCTCAGGCCTCGGAGGCGAGTCCCCATCTCCACAGGTGCCCAGTGCTGCCGAGAGGGGGCCACCTTCTGGAACTCGGTAGAAGTAGCATTAGCCACATTTTTATGGAGCCCACTCTTTGTCACAGTTAAGCATTTTTCCCTTTTAAATCACTCTCATACTGCAAGGATTGGAGCCGGGGGAGTCGAGGCTGAGTCACCTAATTTGCCCTTATGGGCTGCAGCTTTGGGCTTCTTAGTTTAGCTGTTCGGTTCCTCAGACAATTTCTTTCCTCTCCCAGTGCCAGGGCAAGAAATATTTTGTCCTTTTGAACTGAACCACCCACTGTTTTTCACTTCTCTCGAGCACTCTCCCTTTTTTTAAGGGATGCTCCGAGGGGGGTGGGTGGGGAGCTTCCGCCCACTAAATTATCCACGAAAACTCCCAAAATAGAAGCTCTCAGCTGGGGTGGGAACGGGCCAGCATATGAGGAAAAAGCGAAAAAGAAGCTGAATCAAAGCAAATAGAAGGAGTCCAGGTGGCCGTGGGGAGAAAGGCCCGGGGAGACTGCAAGACATCTGGGCTGCAGGAGACCTTGAATCACCGGGGAAGCCTTTTATTAGACTCTCTTCCCCCCGACAGCCCCATAAATAAGAAACACAGGTACTTCTGCTGAGACGCCACTTACTGGGTCTGTCCCCAACAACTGATTCAACACCAGGAATATTTAGAAGGATTTGGGCATTTTCCCTGAGGGCACCTCACTGGTCCTCCGGCTGCAATTATAGCTCAAGTGTCACCTCCGTCTGCCGGTCACCTTGACCTGCAGCCCCTTCCTGCCGAGAGGCAGACAGCAGGGGAGAAGGGGGCTGGACCGCCACATGTCCCAAGCACAGAGAGCGGGGCAGACACAGGTGTATGCAAACCAGAATTGCGAGGTTTGTGGATCTCTCCACCGCAGTGGACATGCATTGAGCACTTACTGTACGGCAGGAATGAACTCACCGAATCGTCACCACAACCCTGTGATTATCATTTTGCAGAGGACGAAGCTCCAGCACAGAGGGGTTATGCAGCTTGCTCTGGGCTGCACAGCCAGTAAGCGGCAGGAGGGAGATGTGAACCCCGAACCACCTGGCTCGAGAGCCCGTGTTCTGACCCACCAGGCTACACTGCCTCTTATTTGCCCTGAGGAACTCCGCCCCCCCAAATACCTATTCACCTACGAGTCAACGCCATGCACCTAGCGCCGGTGAGTGGTGGGAATGGGGTAGGGACACAACTGGAGGTCATGGGCCTTGCCTTGAACTTGGCTGAGAAGGCCCCCGCCACGCCGAGGGAGTACTGGGGAACTGTAGCAGCACAGGGACTGTCCGAGGGGACCGTAAACGCTGGAGGCCTCAAGGATGGAGGTCAGGGGGCTGGTGAGCTTTGCCCAGGCCTCTCTACCTCCCAGCTCCCTCAGCCAGGAGCCTGGTGGTCGCCCTCCTTAACTCTGTCCCTCCCTCCACCGCCACACTCCCCCTCCTACAAAGCCCTTGAATCCGTCCACCTCGCTTCCTCCCCACACTACCAGCCCTGCCGGGGCACCCCCATACCCCCCTCCTCGCCGCTGTCCCTGTTTCTCTCCTATGCCTGCCCCCTACTTAAGTCCACGCTGTCCTGCATGCTCTTTCCTAATCTTCAGAATCGAAAGGGGGCACCCCATCCTGTCATTCTCCCCTGCTTAAGACCCTCCATGGGGCTATAATTGCCTTCCGAATCAAGTCCAAAATCCCATGTGTGGCTTAAAGACCTATAAATCTTCTCGACCCCTTCCAGCCACAGGGCTCACCTCTGAGCCCCTTGAGCCCCGTGTTCCTGCCCTTGGGAAATACTCAGAGCCCGACATCCTCTGCGTCCTGCCCTGCTGCCTGGCCTTCCACCACGCCGCTGCTCTTTCTGGGCTCCCGTCCCCTTGTCCCCATTCCTCTCTCCACTCCGGTCACCCCGCCAGCCTCCGGGGCCTGCCCTGGAGCCGTACCTACTTCTCCAGGAGCCAGGAGGAGCTGAGGACACTGCATCGCCTAAAGTTCTAAGTGCAGGGCCTGGTAACATAAGCACTCGGTCGTTGTACTACAACTACCATCTTGCCATTGTGGACAGCAGTTATAGGAGCTCCCAGATCCACCAAAAATGCCATTTCAGAGGCTCCCCAGCCCCCACCGCAGAGGTCCCGGCCACCCTCCCCGAAGGTCCCAGGGTGCCCCCCCCGGGAGGGGCGTCCCGCTCTCGTGCAGTCCCCTCCCGCCCTGTGCCACCCTGGGATCTTGCCCAAACGGTGGTATGTGGCTCCTGCAGCTGGGTCATAGAGACGTGCGGTTTCTGCCTTGCTTTCCTGGGTCCCTCCCTCTGGGCCAGCCTGCTGCCATGTTGTCAGGACACACGGGCGGCCTCTGGAAAGCCTCCTGCCAATGGCCACGTCTTCAGATGATGGGGACACATCACCCACCTAAGCTGCTCCTGCCCCACGGAAACTGAGGTCATTCACATTTGTTTTTTAAAGCCATTGAGTTTGGAGGGAACAACCAATAGCTAACACATCGGCCTCTAAGACCCGGTCCTACCCATCTGACCGACCCCATCTCCCCCACTGTCCCATCCCAGCCTCCCTGTCCTTCCCCGGCCTGGCCCCACCGTGTGGCCCTTGTGCTGACTTACCCCTCTGCCTGGAACCCTCTGTCCCCCGCTCCCTCATGGCCGGCTTCTGCCATCTTCTTGGTCCCCGTTCTCATGTCATCCTCTGAATGTGTTCTATGACCCTCATCTTGGAAATAGGGTCCTCTACCCTACAGCTCAACCCCACCCCACAAATCTCAACCTCAACACCCTGTTGAATTTCTGTACAGTATTTGCCACTTACCACAAATAAATTGTATATTCACCCGTGTCGCGTATGTCTCCCCGCCTCGCACCTCAAATAGCGATTCCACCAGGGCAGTAACTTTGTCCTACCCACTGCTGTCTCCTGGGCACCTAGAATGATATGGTTGGGCCTCCAAAAGGTTTGTTGAGTGAATAATATGAAATTATCTCATCTGTTTGTTTGCTTGGTTATGACTCATCTCCCCACTGGACTGGGAGGCTAAGGGCATGCCCGTCTTATGTGGGGCTCGGGGTGACGTCTGGAACTGGTGGGTGCTCAGTAAGTAATCCTATCTCCTGTCTACCAAGTGACGTCTATGCACTCACTCATTGTCCTCACAAAAACTCTGGGGGTGAAGATGACTATTCCCATTTTGCAGGGAAGGAAACTGAGGCACGGAGACTCCAGGCAGCAGACAGAGTGTGAACTTGGACCACAGCAGCCGACTCCAGAGTCACGTCTCTAGATACTCTCAATGTTTGTTCCATGAATGGCGGGGAGACATGTCTGTCCGGCCACCTTCTCGGCTGGCGGGGGAGGCCCCTCACCCCATCACGTGGCCGAGGAGGTGGATGAGATGCTCCCCGGGGTTGGCAGGGCAGAAGGAACGAGGCGGTGGCTGGACAGCTGGAGAGGCTTTCCCCGTTTCCAAGGGATGGAAAGGTTCACCTCATCTGGAAAGAACTCCCAGTTCTGTGGTCGTGGCAAAGAGCAAGGTGTCTCCCCTGCCCGGTTCATTTCAAAATACATTGTCTTGCTTTTAATAGCCTCCCCGATCTGCTCTTGGAGGTTCTCATGACTGACTGTTCCCAAAATAATACCCAGCACCGCTTTTTCCAACTCAGAAGTGCTGAATCTTGCTACCTCCCCATCAGCCGCTGGCTGCCACCGAGAGCTCTGGTAATCCCAGGGTCCCCGAAGCCGGAATGTGACCCAACAGGGAGGTTTCCAAGGCATTTGGAGAGAACCCTGGACGTTCCCTGCCAGTTCATCGGCCTGCTGACAGCAAGTTTCCAGGGAGAGCCTGCCCCTCTGCGGGGCTCCCTCTGCTGCTCCAAGATCACTGAGCCGGGATGCGGCAGGAGGCCAAAGGCGGCCCTCGGAATGCCCCGGGGGCCCTCAGCGATGGGGAAGATTTTCCTAGAAGCTGGAGAGCTGACGTGGAGTGAGAGGGAATCGGCTTGGCTTGCCTTTCTCCCTCTGCGGGCAGAAGAGAAAGAAAGGGGGAGAAGGAAAGGTTTATCTCGTTTGCATTTTTCTGAGAGCTAAGCTGGAAAGAGTCAGGCCTTCCGTCTGTTAAAAGAAGGACTGAGGTGCATATAACTCGAATTTTATGCCTCATCCTTAAAAAATCAAATGGGCTCTCTTGTTGCTTTGTTTATGTATTCAACAGACATTGTCAGAGACCTGCAATCTTCTGGGCACTGGGGATGCAGCTGTGAGCAAGAGATGCAGATGCTAAAAAAAAAAAAAGAGAAAGAGAGAGAGAGATGCAGATGCTGTCTCTACTGAGCTCACAGTCCACGGGGGCAGATCAAAAGTGGGCACAGGAATACAGAAGACACCATTGCGTGGCAATACGTGCCAAGAAAAAAACAAAGTGGAACAAGAAGCTAGAGAGGGATGGGGGAAGGGGATGGTTTCAGCCAGGATGGTCAGGGAAGGCTTCACTGAGGAGGTGGCACTGAGCAGAGTGAAACAGGAGAACTGGTTATGCAGATAGTTGGGGAAACACACTGACAACAGAAGAAACAGCATGTGCAAAGGCCCTGAGGCAGCATCCTCTATGGTGGTGAGCCTGCTGTCACTGGAAGTATTCATTCCTTCATGCATTTGACAGGCTTCCTGGGCACCTGCCATGTGACCCTGAACTTGCTGCTGGGGACACAGTGAGGAAACAAGACAGACAGTACATGTCTTCAGGGAGCTCTCCATCCAGTGGGGGCAAGAGAGGTCAACACACATTACAAAGCAGGTTGCTAGTCCTGCTAAGGGAGAGGCTTGGGGAGCCACAAAACTCATGGGAGAGCCACATAACCTAGTCACACTTGCCTTCACGAACAGTGTCATCTACATGGTGTCAATAATAGTCACTAAAATTTATTGTTTATTCTACACTCTGCCTTATTCCAAGTGTTTGACATGTATTAACTCATCTAGTCCTTATAATCTTTGAAAGAAGTTCAAATATTTTCCCTTTTCAAAGATGATGAACAAGGTTAAATGACTTGACCTAGGTCACATGGTGAAAAGGCCTGGAATCAAACTCTTAAAGGGACAGGACATACTCTCTATTTCCCCTTCTTCCCTTCCTGCTAAAATGGGGACTCAAGGTGCTCAAGCAGCCATTTTGGGGCCATGAGGTAGAAACTGTGTTAAGGAAGACAAAGTTGCCAGCTAAGAAGGAGTTCAGGTCCCTGAGGATCATGGGGCCTCCATCTCAACCCTGGATCTCCTAACCAGGTTCTTTTTTAAGAGAAAAATAAATATTTAACTTGGTTAGGCCACTGTTATTTGGGGATCTTCAGTATAACAACTAAACTTGTCCTAACCAACGTGGATTTTATTGTAAGAGTACAAAGACCTCAAGTACAGAGACATCGAGTAATGTGATCACATAGGCACTTCAGAAAGATGGCCATAAGTTGGGTTAAGAGTCAGGTTCCAGAGCCAGCTGGCCTAGGTACCAGTCCTAGCTCTGCTTCTCCCTAACTTTGTGATCTTTGAGTTACTTAACTGCTCTGTACCTCGGTTTCCTTATCCACACAGTGGGGGTAGTGTTACCCAACTGGAGAGCTGCTGTGGGGCGTTAGCACATGTAAGGGTATTTAAAATAGTACCTGGCATGGGGCGCCCAGGGGGCGCAGTTGGTTACGCGTCTGACTCTTGGTTTCAGCTCAGGTCATGATCTCAGGGTCGTGAGATCAAGCCCCGCGTCGGGCTCTGCGCTCCGCATGGAGTCGACTTCAGAGTCTCTCTCCCTCTCCCTCTTGCTCACATTCTCTCTCTCTCTCTCTCAAATAAATAAATAAAATCTTTTAAAGTAAAATAAAGCAAAATAGCTGCTGGCACATATGAGGGAGGCTTAGGGTGCAGGAGAGCTCTCTCGAGGAGAGCTGGAAAAGCCTGCCGGCACTTGCCTCGCCCAGCAAGCACTGGTCGTCACCTGGGAGCCCAGAGAGGTGTCTGGAGCCAGCCCCGAGCCTTTATTGGCAGGCAAGGGAAATGGGCTGCGAGGGAGAATGCCTGGATGGGGGCAGTCATCAGGAACAAAGCCGCTGGGCCGTGGGGAGCCGTATCTAGAGTGGGGTGCAGCCTGGACCATGTTGCAGAAAGCCACCTCAGCACAATCCAGCCCAGGAAGCCATGCCTGGGAGCCTCTTGCGGAAACGGGGCAGACCCCCTGCCGGGAGAAGCGTGCTGCACTTCCCCCCCCCCCCCCCCCCCCCCCCCGGCGGGCTCCCTAGAAGATAAGAAACCCAAGCTTCCTGAGGATATGCTCTGAACCTTCCCGCTGGCTCCTCTGGGCTTGTCAAAATATTTCTTTGTGGAGCCATCCCTGGTTTTCCATTAATAAAAGTATTTTTGGGCTCCTGGCAACAATGAGTGAGTGTTACAAAAGAGGTCGGGCCTTCCAAGGTAAACACAGCTCATCCCAGCCCTGGTTGGTGGCTCTGGGCCGCTGAGCAGAGGAGCTGTTGTTCTTACTCTGGGCCTCTCTGCCTTCTGAGCCGTGATCGGGTTCAGGGAGCGCAGGCTCTGGGGCCATCGGCCTCTGCGGGGAAGACAGAGCCTCATGCTACAGCAGAAGCACAGGGCCACTGCTGTTCAGGATCCCTGGCCTTTCCTCGTGCAAAGCATGCCCCATCTATTTATATGAAATGCTGGCACCGTCCAAACTAATCTGGACGATGGCAATCACACCAACAGTTGGCTGGGCAGAGGATGGGGGGTAGGGGGCCTGTCCACTGCGAAAGGCAACAGAGATGTTCTGCATTGGCTGATTGAACTGTACACTTAAAGCCTGCGTCTCATCGTACATAAATTAAAATTTAGTAAAGCTGACTTTAAAAAAAAAATACCAGCTTTCTGACTCAGGGTGCTAATTCTTCCTACAATTTCTTTGGTCTAAGTCAGGGGTTGACAAACTATTACCAAATATGGCCCGTTGCCTGGTTTTATAAATAAAGTTTTATTGGAATGCAGACATGCACATTAATTTATGGATTGTCTATGGCCGTGTTCACGATCAAATGGCAGAGTGGTACGACTGACTTGCAACAGAGACCACGTGGCCTACAGAGCTGAAAATATCTTCTATCTGGCCCTTCACAAAGTTTGTTAACCCAGCTCTAGAGAAAAACTAGGAGCTGAATACTCCTTTGGATGCATCTGTTTTCAGGACTGAATGCACCCAACCTCCTAATCTCTTTATCCCCAAACGGCTCCAGGCCCCAGCTCACGTGTGTGCCTGGCAGCTTCTCCCAGTGGCAGACAGATGTGGGAAGATCCAAGTCCTCAGGAAGGTCTCTCGATTTGCCCCATTTGGGAACCATTTGACGTGTCTTTAGAAGCTCCTTCTGCAGCCCAGGTTTTAATGTCTGGGAGCTTGAGCGGGTGAATCAGGCATCAGGAAGACGGTCCTCACACAGAACCTGGTCCCATGCAGCCAGAGACGGTAGCGTGGTGGTACTCCCTGCGGATTTTTATATTCCGTGAATTAGGTTTCTCTCTGTCCTTCCTTCCTTTCCCTCCGTCCATCCTTCTCTCTTTCATTCCTTCCTTTTGCAAAGACACTGCCATCGACTGAATTGGTTACATGGGCCAGAGTCTCTCAAAGTGACTCTTTTTCACGGCACTGACTCAACCTGGAGTCGGGAAGTAGTGTAAAATTGCATTGTCATCAGCTATAAGAGTAACAGGAAAATGAAAAAACAAAATGGGGGCTGTGAGCAAAAGGCTCTAGGGAGGGCCTGCCTCCCACCGACCTCTCTCCTCCAACCTGAAGTCAGAGCATGGAACGCAGGAGACAGACAGTCTCAAGGTCCCAAACCTGAACAGTCCTGAAGCTCTGACTGGGGGGGGGGGGGGCAAGACCTTATGCCATGCTGCTGGGGGATCCTTCTGCGGGCAGTTCACTCTAAATACTCATCAGCTTTGCCCCTAGCCCCTAATGTCCCTGCCCGCTTCTGGAATAAGTACTCCAATTCTTATTTTGGGATCAGACCTTTCTGACTCTCCGCTCATGCAGTTCAGGAGGGGCTGACTCTATCCCCAGCTCTTGGGACAAGCAAGGGACCCAGGTCCAGCTAATCAGCATTCAGACTGATTGTCTCAGGCCAGTGAGAATCAGTCCCGGGACTTTAGTTTGAACGGTTGGAAAAGAGAATCTCACTCACACAATACGTTCTCTCTTGCCTCCTGAGATGGAAGGATATTTGCCTGGAATCGTTACCAGCCCTCTTGGTGCCTTGTGTCCTATAATAGCAAGATGTCAGAGGATGTAAGCAACACGGAGAAAGGCCAAGAGACTGAAAGAGATTAAGTGCTGCTGACATCTGAGCCCCTGAATCCAGCCATACCTGCAGCCAGAGGAAACTTCATTAGCTTCTCGTGTATATGAAAACATTTCTTTTTCACTTAAGCCACTTTGAATTAGGTTTTCTATCATTTGCAACATCTCCTCTTTCATCCACTGGAGTCTGAAAGCTGGAAATGGTGCCCCAGTTGCTTGCTACCCAGAAGGACAAGGGCAAACAAAGGGAAATGCAGAGAAATGGAGCCAGAGCTTTGATCACACCATTCCTGAAACCCACCTTACTGCTGACGTTCCTGATGTTGAGATCACACACTTCCTCTGCAGGAAGTCAGTTTAAGCCAGTTTGAGTCAGGTTTTGCATTACTTATGGCCAAAAGTGTCCCAAGTGGCAAACTCCGTTTTCTTACGTGTAACACAGAGATGATCACACTTATCTCAAATAGCAGCTGTGAGGAATAGAGACCGGCATAAGGGCTCCAGCCCAGAGCCGACAGGCAAAGCAGAAGCTCTGCCGGTGGTGCCCATCAAGTCTCTGACTTATCCTCTCCCCATCCCTCACAGTGGGCCCCACACCAGGCAGGCTGGTGGTCATGTCATTATTGACTCTGGAGGGTAGGATGGGACCCTCCGTGTGCCATGGTCGCTGGTTCCTGAGACGGAGTCAAGGGCGACACTTCCAGGGTGGGCCAGGAGACAACCAGGGTTGGGACCTCACCCAGGCCCCAGGTAGTGCGTGTCATTCACCCTCCTTCTGATAAGACAGCCCCACAAATCTCTCTCTGGCAGCCCACCCCTTCCCCTCCCTCATCCACACACTTGGAGGGGCTTCATCCCCGATTTAAAGTTGGGTCATGTGCAGACAAGATGGCAGGCTCCCAGCGAGCTGCTGTCAAGGGGTGAGACCTGGTGTGCCTAGAAGCAGATTGGAAAAGCAAGTTTCTCTCCAAAACCTTGTTTTCATACCACCTGATAAGCATCTTGATTCACCACGGCGGCAGCAGCAGGAAAAGGGCGGTATCAAAGAGAATGATCTTGAAACATTTACCCAAATGGAGCTTTCTCCTGGGTTTGTCATGAATCTACATAATCTTCCTTCCAGGTTCCTGTCACTGCCAAGTAGAGCTTGCTTTGACATCTGCCAGGGGGAGGATGCTATGTACCCTCCTGTGGACACAGCAAACGCGCCCTCCATCAGATCCTGGACGTGACGATGCACACACACACGACCACGTGCTGGAACCGGAACGAGAGGGGAACACCTTGGGCAGGAACCCATCACGGAACAAGTCAGCAAAACGCTCTTTACTGCTGAGCGCCGGCGATGTCCCTGGGGACAGTATCACCGACGTTGTCAGAAACTAGATTCTGCGAAAGACAGAGGGTATTAAGGCTCTTAGGAATCAGAGAAATGTGATCTCATGCTTCATGGGCCATTTGAAAAAAAATGCAACGGGTGTCGTCACTAACACGTTATATAGTGAAATAATAAAATGTCCTTCCAGGGGCACCTGGGTGGCTCAGTCGGTTAAGCATCCAACTCTTGATTTCAGTTCAGGTCATGATCTCAGGGTCGTGGGATTGAGCCCTACGTCGGGCTTTGCCCTCAGCGCTGAGTCTGCTTGTCCCTCTCCCTCCCCCACTTGCATGCTCTCTCTCATAAATAAATAAATAAAATCTTAAAACAACAACAACAACAAAAAACCAAAAACATCCTCTCATAAACAAACAAAAGTTGGGGGGTGGAGGTGAGAGGTGCTAGGTGACCAAGGCCTACGTCCATCAGCACCCGGAATTCCCCTGACCGCTGGGATTGGTTCAAGGACAAGCACGTGAGCCAGGCCAGGGTTCCACCAGAAGCCTTCAGCTGGGCTCCGGACAGGCTCCCTCTTTCCTGCTGGAAAGGAAGGTGGAAGGATGTGGCCACCATGGCAACAGGAGGGGCAAGCTGGGGTAGAGTCCGCACAGCGAAAGCAGAGCCAAGACACTGGGAGAGAAACTGAATCCCAGTCCCATTGTTTGAACCCCTTCATCCCACCAGGTCTGAAGTCCGCCCCGGACTTTTCAGTAATAAACTCCTTCTTTTTACTTAGACTAGTTGGTAAGGTTGGGTTGCTCGGGGCACGGGGGATCTTCGAATTTTAGGTAAACAATCACTTTTTAGCATAAGTATATCCTATGCAATATTGGGGATATACTTATGCTAAGAAATTATTCACTGTTTCTCTGAAATGCAAATTTAATTGAGTGTCCTGTGTTTTATCTGGCAACCCTCCCGGCTTGGACCAGGTTAGCTGAACCCAAGAGGTGAGCTGGGCTTTCACAGAGGCCCAACCTTCAGTAAGACCTCCGAGACACGCTCTGGCCCTGCCTCCCCCCACAGGCCAGTCCAGGGCCCGACGGCAGGAGTGCACACGGCCCCTGCATCGCACTCCCTCAGACTGATTTCCCCTGTGAGCAGGAGCACGGCCTGTGAGGTGAAGGCCCGTCGCCCCCTCCCATTTGGAAATGCCTACCATATACCGAAGGCTGTCCCCACTTGCTCGTGCTTCCTCCTTCCAGCGTGATTCTACGAGGCAGGCGAACAGACAATCCTCATTTCTAAATGAGTAAACTGAGGCTCAGAGTTTTGGTGACTCTCACGGGGTCACACAGCTGGTAAGTGGTAGAGCCATGTTCCATGCCCAGCCCGGGTTCCAGGAACGATACCTCCAAGCAGGAGAGACCGGGGCACGAGCTGCTCCCCAAAGATCCTTCAGAGGAAGCCCTGGGGCCACCCTCTGGATAGAAGCAGGAGGCCTGAGGAGGTCTGAGTCTCTGGGGCTGGGATCAGCAGAAAACCTAGACTTTTCTGTGGGACTTCAGGGCCTGGGCACAGAGAAAGGGGAAGGACACCTAATAAACTGTCCTCACATGGGCAGGGGCGCGCAGGACACAGTGGGCCACAGGGGGCAAGACCCACACCTCCAGCTTCCAGCGTGTTCTGCCCAGGCTTTCAGGCCCTTGTCCTCAAGGGCTCCTCACGTTCAACTTTGGTTTTGCCTTTTTTTTTTTTTCTTTTTGTCTCTCTGTTGTTACCACTTGAAAAAAAAGAAAGAAAGCAAACCAACAAAGCAAACATCTGGAAAGCTTTGTGGAAAATGGCATCTTGGAGGACCCACCCTCCCTGGAGTTGGAGCGCAAATGCCCATGGGATTCACAACTGGCCCCCAAATGCTCTCAGAGGAGAGACACAGGCCCCTCTGTTCTCCTACCAAAGCCCTGTCTTCGCCTGGGGTCACGTCCTTCCAAAATCACCACCACCTCCAGAGGGTGGCTGGCTCCCAACCCCCAGCCCTGACCAAGTGGCCAGCAGGCTGGTGGGCCTCCCGCCCCATGCCCGGCACACCCCACCCCAGCGAGTCCCTCCGCTCGGCTCTCTCTTTCCCACTCCACAGTCACTGTCTCGCCTCAGACAGGTCTCCTGCCTCCTGGCCCCCCCAGAAGCCTCTTCCACATCACCTCACCTCTCCTTCCACTCCCGTTGACCCCCTCTCTCACCACCACTGCCAAAGGGCTCTTCCAGAAGAACAGCTTGGATGATGATATCACTCCCCTGCTCCACGACCTTCTCTGGCTCCCACGGCCTCCTAAAAAAAAGTACCAGTGTCCTCACTGCGGTGTTAAACCTTCCCGTGATGCCTGCTTTGGTGTTCAGCTTCTTTCTCTTCTTTTGGGAACTCTGCTCTCTGTTTTCTTGGGGCACAGGGGGGAAGTTACAATCTCCCCCTTTGCATCATGTGGTTTGGGACTGCCTTCGGTCCCAGGTCCAGCAGGGGACTGCGCGGCTCAGGCTGGGCTGATGAGTGTGCTACATTCCCCTGAACACAGGAGTTGGTTCAGGACTGGCCACATGGCCTGGGGCAGGCCAGCCACGCCAACCCCCGGGCCCTGGCTGGAACTACTGAGGTCTCTCTATATATCTCTGTCTCTCTCTGTCTCTGTCTCTCTCTCTCAGTGTTGCCAGCCTTAGAAGATGCAGGTTGGGGCACCCGGGTGGCTCAGTCAGTTAAGCATCCTATTCTTGGTTTCAGCTCAGGTCACGATCTCAGGGGTCATGAGATCGAGCCCTGCATCAGGCTCCACACTCAGTGTGGAGCCTGCTTGAGATTCTCTCTCTCCCTCTGCCCCTCCCCATGCTCTCTCTCTCTCTCTCAAATAAATAATTAAATAAAATCTCTAAAAAAAAAAAAAGAAGAAGAAGATGCCGGCGAGGAGCTGCTAAGGGCCATCTCACCACCACAAGGGGAGGACACACCTGTGAGACCCAGAAAGAAGTGATCTGTCCCCAGAGACAGCTGTGCCTGCAGACAGTATAACCACTCGGTCTGTCTGTCTTTTTTTTAGATCCGAACGAGTTTGACGGAAGTTTCTGGCAACTCAACTATATGGTTCCAACTTCCTTTGCTAGCTGTGTCCCACTCTTTTCCTGCATGTCTCTATGCTTCCGAGAAAAGTACCTCTTGAACAATTAGCAGAATGTATCCCATGCTCCAGCCCCTGGGTCCTTGGTCCTGTTGTTTCCTTGACCTGAAACGCCCTTGCCATTCCACTGCCTACCGAGACGCGGCTTCGTCTTCAGCATCTCTCAAGCGGGTGGGGTATCTCTTCCATGAGAGTCGCACCTGTCACTCCCTGGCTTTCCGTCCCTCTCAAAGAACCTTCCTGTGCTCTCGAATTTACCACTCACCCTGGACACCTGGTTACTTGCATACCTCCTATCCCTCCCCTCTCAGAGACGGGGACTTAGATGACAAGGACTCAGCCTTGTTCAGCTCTTTCCGAGCACAATGAGTGACACAGACCAGGAGCTCAGTGAGGCCTCTTACACTCGTGGTTACCTGGCAGAGCATCCCAAGAGTCACTCACTGAAGCCTTGATCTTGTGACAGACATTCTGCCTGCCAGGCATCCGTCACCCCATCTTTTCACACCAGTTTTCCTTTGGGGAACCACTCTACCTCCATTCTCATTCTTTTTTTTTTTTTTAAGATTTTATTTATTTATTTGACACAGAGAGAGAAAGAGAGCACAAGCAGGGGGAGCAGCAGAGGGTGAGGGAGAAGCAGGCTCCCCGCCAAGCAGGGAGCCCGACATGGGGCTCAATCCCAGGACCCTGGGATCACGACCCGAGCCGAAGGCAGACGCTTAACCATCTGAGCCACCCAGATGCCATCATTCTCATTCTTGTGGCCTACACAGAGCTCACCCCCACCTCTCTAGCTTCAATAATGGCATGTGATCCAGAGCCAGCCCACCAGGGCATTCCCAACCTCCCAGCCACAGAGATTGGCCCAAGGTTGGATGTGTGACCAACCAATGAGAGTCAGGCCTAGAACTTTGGCTGGAGCTCATGAGAAGAAGATACTCTGTGGACCAAGATTGGAAACCAGTGGAATATGATCCTGGGCTGCTGGGGCCATCAGGTAGAGAGGTTCTTCTTTAGGAAGAAGCAAAACATACGGCAAAACAAAGTCAGGAGTTAGAGGCAGATGCCTAATACCATGTTCATCCTAGATCCAGCCATGCCTGAAGCCAGCCCTGGCTTTTTAGGTACATGAGCCAACAAATTCCCAATTAACTGGGCTTCTGTCCCTTGCAACCGTGCATCTCAGCTGATGCAATTGCCCGGTTTTCTCTTCATTGTTAGTCCTAACCCAGAGCACAAGAAGTCCATAAATACTTAGTCACTGATTAACTGAGTGCAGGGCAGGCTCTCTACCCTGTCACGAGCCCCTCTCCCTCACTGCCACATTCCCAACTCTTAATCTAGCTAAGGTCCACCCATCTTTCAAGTCTCCACTTAACTATGACTCCCAGAAAGACCTTGCTTAATACTCCCAGAAAATAATTTAATTAATTAATTAATTAATTAATTAAAATAATTCAGTCCCCTCGGGGCCTCAAAGCACTTCTCACCTAGCACTTCTCAGGCCATTGCCTAATTGTTGGCGGGAGTAATTATTCTATGACTGTCTCCCCCCTTCCCTCCCCCCAAAGCTACAAACGCCACCAGGTCAGAACAGTCTCACCTGCCGCTGTGTCCTTGGAGCTAGCACAGAGCCTGGCACCCGGCGAGGGTTTAGGAAATCAGCCCTCAATTAATGCACACACTGACACCACTTGGAATCAATGAAAAGAATCCGTCCCACGTTTCTCAACTTGAATAGAGATGGTGGGACCACATGTCCCATTAGTCCCTTGTCCCTTGAAGAAGGGTTCCTAGGAGAACCGGCTTTGGGGGGGCTCGGAGAGAAACTGCCTCTTTGTTTTGTGCAAGTCCATAGGGGTAGTTAGCATATTGAACTTGATCAGAAAGCCCAACACAATTTGTGATTCATTACTGGGGACCCTAGCCACGCCCTGAAGCAAATGTCAAATTTCACACATTTAATGAACTCCATACTTGAAATATGTGGCCTGTAAAGTCTGATTTACACTGCTGTTAAAATCGCTGGTGCCTCAAAAGGAATGTGAAAAGTATATATTTGCGCACAGAGAAGGGGCTTTTTTTTTTTTAAAGACACTAATTCACTCCAAGGCATATAAACGTCCCCTAAAGCATTATTTCAATTGCAATATTTCTTTCAGCACCTCCAATTTAGTTACCAACTTTTGAGAAGAGTGGCTGTGTTAGGTCACACGCGAGTGAAAAAGTGCCACCATGTAATTGTCAGCTCTCGGGAAGGTAAGCGGAGTTGACAGCTGAGCTGGGGACAGCCCCCAAAAGGCAGAGCAGAGTTTACCTGGCACTATAATTAAACCTGCCTTAAGTCAACACTGCTCCCTGGCAAGATGATCTTTTTTTTTTTTTTTTTTCCCCAGTTCAGCCACAATCCGTATTTACTGGGTACTCCCACCTGGTGTTTCTTTCCTCCCCAGGTTGGCCGCTGGCTTTGGCACGTTGTAGGTACGTTCGATGCCCGCGGCTGCGGAGCTACCTGGCGGGTGACAGATGGCCTCCCTCGGAGGAGCTCCAGGGCGCAGGGGCGACACAACCAACCTTCACCGACACCTTCTGGGTCAAAAAGGACACCTGACCCTGTTTTCAAGCTTTAGCGTCTCGGAGAATTCTGTGGGACAGAACCTACGACCCCCCGGGGAAAGCCTGGAAGACCACTCTGGGAGCCCAGGCTGCCGGAAGAGCGGGGGTCAAATCTGATTGGTCTTTATCCACCCGCCTCTGGCCAGTGATTGGTTCAGGAGTGGGCGTGTATCCCAGTCCTGGCCAATGACCTGTAAGAGGGAAGGCCAGCGCAAGTTCTTCAAGCTGAGCAATAGAGATGTCCTCGTTCTTCTAAAATCCCACCAGAGCTTCTGGGAGCCGCGCTGGTGTGGAACAGAAGAGGAGGAACAGACGCCTGGAGAGGTGAGGTCTTGAGCAGGGAGTTCAGCAGCAAGGCCCACACGACTACCGCGGGGGGTGGGAGTTATTCTTTGACCACCGAGCGTGCACTCGCCCTTTGGAGAATCACCTCTTTCGCATGGCAGGCAGTCTGGAGAAACTGTTGCCCGAAACGCCCTGCCGTGTGAGCCAAGCTGAGCTCATGAGATTCTCCCACCAAGACTTTGACTTTTGATGCAAGATGGGGAGCCGGAGGGGGACAGTACAGCTGGAGGGGACCCGTCTAGAGGTGCGTTAGCTCCTGCGACCACCTCCCCAGCGCGTCCTGGTTCTTGTCGGTTCCAAGCTGAAGTACCAGTCAGCCAGCCGCTCCTCATCCTGGCCATAAATCCCCCCTTCCTCTTCCCTGCTTCACTTCACCAGGGCTGACTTCAGCCGTGTGCAAGCCCAGAGCTGTCACTGATACAGGATGGCTTTGTATGTCCATGCGCCATGCCAGGCACTTCCCACTCGTCACCACGTCTATTTCTTCCAACAAGTATTATCAGTTAGAGACGAGGCATTCACACACACAGACCCATGCCCATTTCACAGATGTAAACTCTCGGGCTCAGAGTGCAACATCTGCCCGGCTTTCCGTGGTTAACGAGTCGCCAGGTCTGGCATTGAAGTTGTTTCTTGCTGTCCCTATCTGTTGGAGGAGTTGAATTTCATTTCACCCACATGGTTATAATGAGGACTCAGCGAGATAACCCAAGTGGAAGTAACTTTGACATGGCATACATACCCCCATTTGGAAGCCACATGGCTCTCGAGAGGTATTTTGAGAGGCATTTCCTGAGCCCTGGGGGGGTTCTCTCAAGAATTAGGAGAACTTTCTCATGGATTGGTCCAGCTACCAAAAGCCACAGCCCTGGACTGGGAGAAAGAAATCAGTCATACTTGGGGCAGTGTGGTCTGGGGTATGAGCCACTTCCCTGACCTCTCTGGCTATGGGAATCCATGAGCCCAGGATCTACAGTCTCTCAACATGACACACAGTGGGTCCACTCTCAAAACTGACCTGGAAAGGTCAGATGACAGTGAGCTCTGGTATGATGGAGACAGGCAGGCGGGTGGGGGAGGGGGTCATGGTAAACAAATGCCTTCCTGCAGACAGTACTCACTTCCCTCCACTTATGAGCACCAGCTGCCATTGCTCTTCTTTCTGGTTCCTTAATACATTGAATCCTTTCTGCCACAGGGCATTTGCACATGCTATTTCCTCTGCCCTGAATGCTTGTTCCTTGCATCTTTCAGATTCAAGCTCAAAATCTACCTATCCAGGTGCCTGGGTGGCTCAGTTGCTTAAGCGTCTGCCTTCTGCTCAGGTCATGATCCCGGGGTCCTGGGATTGAGTCCCACATCGGGCTCCCTGCTCAGTGGGGAGTCTTCTTCTCCCTCTCCCTCTGTGTGCTCTCTGTCTCTCAAATAAATAAATAAATAAATAAATAAATAAATAAATCTAAAAAAGAAAAAAAGGGGTGCCTGGGTGGCTCAGTCACTAAGTGTCTGCCTTCGGCTCAGGTCATGATCCCAGGATCCTGGGATGGAGCCCCGTATCGGGCTCCCTGCTCAGCGGGAGGCCTGCTTCTCCTTCTCCCACTCCCCCTGCTTGTGTTCCCTCTCTCACTGTGTCTCTCTCTGTCAAATAAATAAAATCTTTAAAAAAAATAAAATAATAAAAAAAAAAGAAAAAAGAAAAATATCCACTTATTTAAGGACACCCAGGCTGACCACCAAGTCTAAAATAGCCACACACACCTCGCTCTGGTCAGTCTCCCTAACGGCATCCTGATTTAAATTCATTATGGCATTTATCACTGTGAGACGCACTTACCTCATTCATTTAATTCCTTGGTTCATCCCACATTTATTGAACACCCACGATGTGCCACCTGTTTCGAGGTTTCCAGAGCAGCATATAAGTCCGAGCCCTGTCCTCACAGAGCATACATTTCCATGGGCAGGGCAGGAAACAATGCTCTCGTGGGGCTAGGTGGCTGAGGACAAATGCAGCTGGGTGAGGGGCTAGGGAGTGACGGGGCTGTAACATCAGACGGGGCGGTCAGCGAAGGGCTGAGAAGGGACATGTGAGCAGGGGCCATGAATGTCGCCTCCATGGTGTCTAGAAGCTGCCTGGCTCCCAGGAGGCACTTGATAAACACACAAGCCGTGGATATCGAATGGGGCCGCCAGACAGTTCAGGGGCCCTCTCCCTCCGGGTGACGACATCCCCGCCATGACTCATGGCCCAAGGCCTCTGCCCCCTCCCGGGGCTGACTCTGCTCATAATTAGAAGGTGGGAACAGTCATTATGACACAACGACAGTGGCTAGAGAATGTGGCAAAGCCCTGGGAACTGCCATGTCAGGGACGGAGGGAAGGCAGGTCCTTGGGATGAGGAGAGTCAAGTCAATGGAGCTTTCGTTCGTCATCTTTGCTGGCATTTCTCAACCTCTCGTGACATGCCATGAAGGAATGCAGCTTGCTGGGCAGATGCGAAGTGGTTGCTTTTACCAGGAGCCTTCAAGCTGAGGGTTGAAGCGGACTGTAGCTCAAAAGAGGCGGCTGCCTCCAAGACAACAGGGCAGGGCTCCAATCCTGACCCCACCCGTCACCTAGGAGCTGTGTGACCTTGAGCCAGTTACTGAATCTCTTAAAGCCTTGCTTGTACGAAAGAGAACAAGTCTCCCCCTCTTCAAAAAGATTCCCGATATAAAGCACTATGCATGTAGCCAGAGATGCTGTTGATCCAAGACTCCGCGAGCCAAAGTGAGAATTGATGTGATGCCAAATTCGAACCACAGTGAGATATCACCACGCACCCACCAGAGGGGCTAGAATTAGAAATCGTGGCAATAAAGAGAATGAAATGCCGAGCTACAGGTGGTGGTGGTGGTGGGGGGGGTTTCAAATCACATATTTGACAATATCTTTGTATCCAGAATCTATAAAGAACTCTCAGAAGTCAACAATAAGAAAACAACGGAATTTTTAAAAAGTGGGCAAAAGACATGAACGCCTCCCCAAAGAAGGTATGTGGGTGGCAACCAAGCACACGCAAAGACGTTCAATGTCATCAGCCGCTAGGAACATACAATGAAAACCCTGAAGACGCACATCTGCTAGAATGGCTAAAGCAAAACCACGGACAACGCCAAGTGCTGACGAAGGTGTGGAGACGCGGGACCCCTCGCGCGTGCTGGTGCAAAATATTGGCAGGGTTTTTTAAAAACAGAGTTGTTGAGATATAAGTTACATACTATATAATTCACCCATTTAAAGTGTACTGTTCGGGACGCCTGGGTGGCTCAGTAGGTTAAGCGGCTGCCTTCGGCTCAGGTCATGATCCCAGGGTCCTGGGATTGAGTCCTGCATCAGGCTCTTGGCTCAGTGGGGAGCCTGCTTCTCCCTCTCCCTCTGCCTGCCACTCCCCCTGCTTGTGCTCTCACTCTCTCTCTCTCTGACAAATAAATAAAATCTTTAAAAAATAATAAAGTGTACTGTTCAATGGGTTTTAGTGTATTTTCAGTCGTGCAACCGTGTGTCTAATTTCAGAACATTTGCATCGCCCAAAAAAGAAACCGACTACCCATTAGCAGTCACCCCTCATTCCCCCTTAGCTTCCCCAGCCCAAGGCAACCATGGATCTGCCTTCCATCTCTATAGATTTGCCTCTTCCGGACATCTCGTAGAAATGGAGCCATACATACATACATACGGTATGTGGCCTGTAGGGCCCGGCTTCTCGCACTGAGCATCATGTTTTCAAGGTCCACCCGCCCTGCAGCATGTAGCAGACTTTACTCCTTTTGACGGTGGGACCGTATTCCATTGTACGGCTCTGCCACCTCTCGTTTATGTATTCAGCACGTGCTGGACATTTCCACTTTTTTTGCCATCGTGAATAGTGCTGCTATGAGCATTCGTGTTGCTGTGTGGGCCTGACCCGACCTCAGGCTCCCTGTGACGCTTTTCTCACCTCCCAAATGGGGATGATAAGACCTGCCTCCCGGGATCCTGAGGGGCAGGTAGGGGAAGCACTGTGCAACTCTAAAATACCACGATAAGGCAAGGCCCACTTATTTCAGTCAGGTTCCTGAATTTTCCAGAACCTTCTCTTAAAACTCAGTGACTCGATGTCACTGAATGAGACATTCCAAAATGGTTAAAATGGTCAATTTCATGTTATGTGTATTTTACCACAATAAAAATTAAAAAACGAGAACCTCGGCGTTTACTGAGCCCCAACCATGGGCCCGGCCCTGGGCTGGCTAAGGATAAAACCAGCTGTCCCTTAGATCTGTAAAGAGCAGAGCCAGTGAAGAGGCACCGCCTGCCCGGGCACCAGCCACCCTTCCCCGCAACACATCACCCAGGCCTTGTGGTTTCTTTTTTACAACTCAAGCAAAATTTGCCTTCTTCTCTATTACAGTAATGAATTTGCTTTCGTGTAAAAAAAAAAAAAAAATGTTACATGATTGACCATTCAGTGACTTGCTCTCATTCTGCCTCCCAGATCACGGAGTCAGTGGAGTCTTGGGAAGTCCCCTTTCTCCCTTGGCCACATCTACCCCAACCCGAAGGGCCGTGAGCGTCCCTAGGGAGGCCCAGGCCAGCCCCGCGTGATGCAGGCAGGTTCGCGTCCCACGCAGAGCGCCGCTGGGGGAGCAGGACCCGGGGGGGCATTCGAAGGCAGAGTGCCTGTGAGTCAGCAAAGGTTAGTGGAAAGACTCGGGGGGAGATGTTGCCTCCGCCCAAGATCCCAAATCCTCTGCGAACTCTTTCCAGTTGGGGGACCTCCGTGTTTGAAGAGTCTGGAAGCGAGGAGGCCTCCCTCCATGCGCAGCCCGCCCTTTGCTCAGAGGTCCCCAGCGGAGGTAAGGCTACTCCCCCCCCCTCCCCAGCTCAGAGAATTGTAGGAATCGGCCCCCCGTCGCTCAGTTAGTATGGGAATTGGTATTCGAATCTGTCTCCATTCCAGCTGGGTCCATGGCACGTGTCCCTAGGCTGCCCGCCCCCAAATTCCCGCACCTCCCCTAAAACAGCATCGCATTCATTTCTATTCTCCCTTGAGTTAGGGCCCAGAAGAGCGGCGGCGCTTTCTCTTGGTGTCTTTCTCAAGCCTGAAGCCATTTTGGAGCAAAAGTCTCCACGTCTGCACAAGTCAGCCCAGCGAGCAGATTCTTCCTGGTCTGATTTTTCTCTAATTCTGGTGGTGATGAGCTGCCTGAGAAAATTATGCTAAGTTATGCGCATAGAGAGTAGCATCTTACACTCTAATTACTGGCTCCGTCTCTGAAGAATTCCCGAGCAACTCACCTCCTTCTTTGGGTCTGATTAATCGTTGGGGCCAATTTCAACCCCCGCCCCACGGAATCAACAGGGCTCTGGATGTCATTAGCTACTCCAATTGCCTTTTAAAAAATCTGTTTCACATAAAAGGACAAATGAGAATGAATATTTGCCCATCTTTAAGACACTAACTACATTCTTTTCCACAGCCTGTTCTCGTTATTCCTTCTTTCTTTGGGAGGAATTTGCACATAGCCTGGGCTCCCGCACGCAGCACGCAGGCTTCCCCTTCGACATCGGACACAAGTGGGCATGTTCTGGAAACGTGGCAACTTCGAAGAACGTGACCCAGTTCATTTCTCTCTACCTGTCCTCCCCCCGGACTCACCTCCCAATTCTGCGGTGGCCTGCTTTCCAGGACTCTCGGATGAACAGCCGCCAGCTGCACCCCAAGCAGAACAGAGCCTTGGTAGTATTTGCTGGAAAAGCAAGAATTTCATCCAAGGACCGGCTTCTTCTCCCCTTTATTTAATAGTGTCGTTTATGCCAATAAAATCACAAGAAATACACAAGAAATGAGAGTGGGTTGATTCCAGTGGGAGGGGTGGGTCTCCCCGGAGCCCTCTTAGACCACGGAGGTGGAAATGAGAACAGGCAGGGATGGGTCAGGGAGGCATCACGGACGGCACTGAAACAGGGCCTCTCAGACACGGTTCAAGTGTAGCAGGCAAACTTGAATAATGCTTGCTCAGTTCTCAGACAGGGCGCCTTAGTCTGAACGCCATGGTCTGCAGGCCTTAACCTCTGTCCCAGCCCTCATCTCCTCCATGTTCCCCCTTGGTCTTAACACGCCAGCCATGTGCCCCTTTCTGCTCCTCCAACATACCCAGCCTTTCCAACCCCAGGGCCTTTGCACACCCCACTGCATGAATGCTGCTTCCCCCAGACCTTGCCACAACTCCCTCCTCTTTATCCTTCAGGCTTCTGCTTCAGTGGGCCCATCCCCAAAGGGTTGCTTCTCTGATCCCCATCACTTTCTCCAGTCTTACTCCTACCTGATCAATGCCCTCTGCCCACCCCTTTTTGTTCTTAGGACACTAGAATCCGTATCTGTCTTCTCTCTCACACACATACAAGGATGTAATCACCGTGAAGGCAGGGACTGCCCATCTTGTTCTCCACTGTCCTCCAGCCCAAAGAACAGTACCCAACACATAGTAGGTGCTCAGTAAATATTTGATGAATGAATGAATGAAAAAGCATATTCCATATAACCCCTGTCCCCCTTTCTCTTTCAGGATTCTGCAATCTTTCTTGAAGAAAATTTAAAAATATTTCTGGGCTTATCTGGACCCAATAGAAGAAAAGAAAATGCCTTGCTCTTAAATCTCTTGAAAATGGACCGCAGAGGCTTGGAACACCAAGTTCTTAGTGTGAGCAAACAGAACCTGCAGGCTGAGTTCTAAGAAATGGGGCCCGCCTGATTGTCGGGCACAGGTTGCGGAGCTAGTGACCTCACAATATGATTCAGTTACCCCAATTCTTAGCGGGAATGCACTTCAAAGTCCAAACCTCAACACAGAAGGCTGAAGGGTGGCTTGGCTTTGACATTCCTACAAGAAGGCAGGCTCTCTGAAAAGACACTACGTTATAGATAACTCATCCACCAAAGGGGGAGCAGGAGGGGAAGGGAGAAACCCCAGGATCGGGCGTGTTTGTCTGCTAAGCCTTCGGATGGAAACTGATCCGGGGATGCGTGACCCTCCAAAAATCTGCCAGCCCCCAGAGTGCTGAAGTTATCCCTCCGACCACAGCCACATGGAGGATGAAATTAAATCCCACGGAAAGAGTTGACTTTTTTAACATTATGCAATGTTTGGGTGAAGGAAAGGGGGAGCTATCAGGGAAAAAACCTCTTTTTCCCAGAGTTTAGCAAAGCTATTTCTAGCTTTTAATGATACATTTCACCATCACTACACGGGTAGTTTTGAGAGGCACGAAGGCGGGACTGTTCTTGTTATGTAACCCATTTCAAGTAGGAAATTAGCAAGTCCTGAATGAATTCTGTTACTGTGCTCGACTTCTGGAAAGTTTGGAGCGACTACAGTTCTATTTTGAGGTGAGCAAATCCATCATTTATAGATCTCCTCACAAATACCGCAGGGCTTCATGTCACCCTGAAAAAGTTTCATAACAAAAACAGTTAAAGTACTTGGGGTGTTGGAACATTTCGTCTCAAAACCTTATTAGCCCGAATAAGGAGTAGGGCAAGGCCTCCCAGTTGCCAAATATTCAAGAATACAAATATCCAAGATCAAATAAATATTCATCTCCCACACACACCCCCCTCCCAACCCTAGTTTTTTTGTGCGTGTGTTTTTTTAAGTGAAGTCCAGCAAAACAGTCTGGTCAACAACATAAAAAGAAATGTCTGTTTTTAACAGAGCCGTTGGCCATGAAATCAGTTCTGAGCTATGAAAGCGGCGTCTTGAACAGGGCGGCTGGGCTCCGGGACCTTCCTGGTTGTTGAAAACAGGAAACATAAAGGTCTTTCGATCTCAAGCTCCCCCTAGTGGCGCGAAGGGGGCAGTGTCTGCACGCGCATGGAATTTCACAGCCGAGGCAGGGCTACCTTGATAGCACCCCGTTCCGGAAAAGTACCGTGGGTCTGTCCACCCCTCTGGAACCCAGGTCACAGAGGCTGAGAGCACGCGCCTCCAATATGCCCAGAGGAGCCACTACGGGGTTGAGAGGCGGCTAGTTTACGATTCCCTTTCTAATCGATAAACTGAGGATGACCCTTGCAGCGCAGAGCCAGGAGGAGGAAACCAGCAGCCCACACCGCAAACAGCTCCTAATTAAAACACTTGGCCAGTTGGGTGTGTACGTAGCTGGTTCCCTGAGACACAGGCGTTCCCATCGCTGCGCTCCTCTGGAAGGAAGAAAGTCTCCTGCAAATGATAAATGGGACACGTGCGGGTTGTAGGGGGGTGGGGAGGAGGGTTCTCAACCTCGGCACGTTGGACATGCTGGTCGAGTAATTCCATGTTGTGGGGGCCGTCCTGCAGCATCGCTGGCCTCTCCCTCATTAGGTCCCTGAGCAGCCCGCCCCAATTGTGACGACCAAAAGTGCTTCCCGGCTCTACCTGGCTCAGAGGCACTGGGTGAAATGAATAAAACATGTCCTCCGCTTCCTACACAACAGCTTACAAACCTCCTCTGCCTAAAACTTAGGTGACTGCGTTCCTAAATCTATCCTTTGATTTAAAAAAAAAAAAAGGTATCTAAACTGATCAAGGACTGTGTGTATAAATAAAAAATGAATCTTATGTTTCTTCCTATTTATATCGATTACCTTTTGAAATTCTGACATGTCTGGAATAGACAACAGTACAGAATAATAATGCATGGGTTTGGGATGGGATTTTTTTTTCTTTGTCAAAATCGAAATAACTTTAACTGGAGAAAAAGCTATTCACACTTTTCATACCATGAGTTACACACAAAACAGCCTTCATTTTGACACCAGAATTCATGTTTCTGCACAAATTAAAATGATCCCCCAAAGGCATAAAGTACACAAGCTTTATTGGGCAACAGCGATGGGCCAGGCTGGCAGACCATGAAAGGAGAACCGCTCAGAAACACGCAGGATCACATGTGTATCATCACAGGATCGAGAATTTAAATCATCTGGGAGTCCCCGCTAAAATAAAGCATCCTGTACCAGGCTTCCCTCTGACAAAACGCTGTCCTGGTGAGTATCTGCAAGGCGATCACCCGTACAGACCTACTAACAGGGCAGCCGTGGACTCCTAGGAGAGTTTACAGTTAGCCCCATTGCAACAAAATCATAAATTAGCCACAACTTTTTTTGTGCATCCCCCCACCTGTCCCCCCCCACCACAAACACAGGATTCACTGACGTTGCCCAGTGAAGTGAACGGATGGCACCTCTGACCATGGAGTGACCAGGACGGATCCGCAGGTAAAGCTGCTGGGGCATGAGCAGGTGCCGCGGAGCTCAAGGTCTTCGGGGCGCTGCGCACGCTGTGGTGTGCCTCTCCGTTCCATTCAAAAACATAATACTTTTCCAAGACGAAATGAACATCATTAGTGGAAATATTTCCCCGTAAGTATACATGACAAAAGGCTTTACATTAAAGGAAGGGAGGAGAGATAAAATCGGTTGTATTTACAAAGCTCCTTGTATGCTTTTTAATGAAAACAAAGCTGGGAGTAACGGGATTTAAATGCAAACCAAGTATCTCATCAAAAAATTGGAGGTGACACACTCACATACACACACCCACACTTAAACACACACAGATTAAAGATACAACAGCTGACAGGTGTTTGCCTTCAATAGGATGGAGTGGAAGCACATGTAGGTGCCATCGGCAAATTTTGGCAAAGGTTTAAAATGCTGCCCCATAAAGGCATGAGGGCGTTCCCATCCCCACCCCAGTAAAAACAAAACAAAGTATAAAAGCAAAAGTCCAGAGAAAGAAGAGGCATTATCGTGTCAATTTCCAATGAGCACAAAACTCAAAATACATTCAAAAGTTGTCAGTGTAACCTAAACTTTCAGCAGAGAACACACTAAGGGAAGGGTCAGCAGATACTGGTATTCAAGATTACCGCGACACGGAGGGGCTTCTGTTACTAAGGGAAGCTGGCCCGAGACCTGGAGACACCCCAGCTCTTGGTCTCCCCACTCCCAGGGGCTGCGAACAGGTGGTCTGCTCCGGTGTCAGGACGCTCCCGGGGATGGCCTCCGTGGCTCCGTGTCGGGAGTCCGCCGCCCCGAGCAGCCCCCGTCAGCGCGGACGACTCGCACCTGTGCTCGCCCAGCCACCAAACCAGGGCCAACACCGTCAGGCGCCAGAAATTACTGAAGACGGAGAAGCTCCATCTGGTCATTTTCTTAGAGGAAGGAAGGAGGGAAAAAGGAGAAACCACAAACAGATCCCATTGTCCTCACGCACACACAACCATCACCGAAAGATCGAATAAAAATCATCATAAAACATATGAGCTGTGACAGAAATGGGTAGTGGTGTCGGGGGGGGGGGTTGTATAATTTTTACTTTAAGGAGAAATGTATGAACAGCACTGATTGCATGCCGTGGGGCCTCCAGCCTCGAATTAAATCAGCTGTCAGAGACTTAGGTCCCACTGAGGTCCAAAAAGAGGGGAAGGGGTCAGTGGTGCTTCCTAAATTCTTCCTTGGTAAACCAAGGAAATGGTCAACAGAATCCTTATGCTTATGGTTTATGAACTCAGGAGTTGCCTATAAAGCAGCTCAGGTGCTTGTCTTCCCCCATAACTAAGATAACCCGTGTGTGCACCACTTCTCTCTGCTGGGATGAGTCTGACGTGTGCAGGTGAGGCTCCTGCCCTTTGGGGCTCCAACTTTGAGAAGCACGCGTGTTCCTGGACATTCGAGGCCTCCCCGGCAGGGGGTGTGAGCGGGCTGCCCACTAATGGGGCCGCTCCACGGCATGGTGGTCTGGGCTCCACTTGGGTTTCGGTCCCTCTGGCCCTTGACTGCCTACCAGAGTGTGGCCGAGACAAGACAAAAAGGTTTGCAATGGTATAGACAAGCATCCTTCAACTTCCGGGGGGCAGGGGGACTTCGTCAGCCTCTCTGAGAAGCTTCCTTCCTTGGAGATGGCAAGCAGTATCTCAGGTGTTGACTTCAAAAGTCAACTCACACACCTGGATCAAACTTGGGACTTGAGGGAAAAAACCAAACAGACCATCTCCCTCTATCTGCTGGGAGCATCTAAAATTTCCTAGCAATGGTTCTACAAGCCCCACCTCAGGAGCCATCACCTGTCTGTGAAGAAGGCCAGTTTCAGGGTCTGCAAACTCAGAACGGAACGACTTAAGACTTATAATCGGACTTCCAAAAACACAGATCAGAAGTGTGAAACTCTCAGCCCCACGCTCCCCTCCCCTACCTATGAAACTCCGTAACGTCACTCAGGAAGACGTCAGACGTGTCTGATCTTCCTGAGAGTTTGAGGCCCTATTCCTAAATAACCATTCATTCACTGCAACCTATATTCTCTGTAGGTCTTTTCTGCGTGGCAGGAATGGGCGGCACGGGAAGGCAAACGTGACCGCAGAAATGCACAACCTTAACACCGAAGCCACGCCTACAGCCAGCTTCCCAGGGCCCGAAACTACGGCCATTTTACGAAGTTTTAAACGGGCAACATAAACACACGAGCATATCGAGAGGGCTCCCCAGGCAAGGGGACCACCGCCTGTTCCTCCCGCCCCCAACTCCCCCAGAACCGGCTGCCCGGAGGGTAGTGGGCGCCGCCACCAGGCCGGGCTCGGAGCCCTGAAGCACACACAGGCAGAAGGGCTGAAGGAATCAATCCAAGTCCAAGATCTCGAGCACGGTCAGCTCTGGAAGGTCTACCAGCCGAACCCTGGTGCCATGCTACGCGGCTGCGGCGCCGAGCGACTTGAAAACCCAAGAACGAATGCCCTGCCCCGCCCCGTGCAGGCCTTGCACACCCCCTTCCTCCTCTGAAGCGAGAAGCCACAGCTTTATGAGAAACACACATGCGTGTACTCTGTCCCTGTGGGGGAGGGATCTCTGCCACCACCTGCCTTCCAGCAAGTTCCCCTTGAAAGCTGTAGGCAGCACGATGGAGCCCGGGCCTCCTCCCACCGGGGCGGCCACCGCCGAACGATGCGCGGCAACACGTGAGACGCCTCTGCCTTTGTCATTCGGCCTCCTGATGGGGAACAGACTTGTGTGGAAGCCGAGAGCCCCCATCCCTGACCTTGCACTCGGGACTCGGAGGGGCCCGGCCACATGTGCAGCGTTGTCTAAAGAATTAGTTGAGTCTCTTATCACTCTGTCGACACGTTTGGGAGCTGTTCAGTGGCACGTTTCCTGCTACAACAACTCTGCTGAAAACATCTGAGGGTGTCCTCAGCCGGCCACAGGCTTGATAATTGTTACCAGGTCCGAACAAAGCAGGATAAGACTTGAAATTCTTTTACGAGGTGGCAGGTGAAGCTAAGTCAAGCGCTGGAGATGCTGAGTCCGAGGGAGGAGACCAGACTGGATTTACGGCTCGTTCTCTCACTCTCTCTCCTCCCATTTGCTTTGTGACATTCTAGGAAGCCGGTGCGGCCTCAGTGATCAGCGCCACCTCGGACAGGATATTCCGCATTGCCACCTTGAGATTACCATCTCCATAACTTTCTACCAAAGTCACGGTCTTTTCCCACAAACCTATACCAAGAGCTTTTACATTTCTCTGAAACAACTGGTTTTTAAGAGTGAGAAAGATGTAGAGTACACACACATTAAGATGGTTTAAAACAAAAACCCCTCTACAATCGTCAATTAGACAAACTTTTATCACATGACAACAAAATTCAAGTCATAGAAAGCTTGCACAGTGACCCATGTATAAATCTGTTAGCTGAGCCACCAGCTTTAACATATGTACATTCACCCCGGGCCGAACCGCCAGGGGCCCGAGCAGCCCCGCGTGGGCCCCTTCCAGGAACCTCCCCGATCATTCAGCGTCAGGACTCCATGCAGAGCCTTTTCACGTCAAAACTGCACGTGTTAGCAATTACTGCAAGATCCACAGGTGGCGGTTAAGAACAACGCAACTTGAACTCTGCCCGCGAGGAGAGCGCAGAGGCCACCGCGCCCCGGGCCATCGCACGCCTACGATGTGAGCTTCGAGTAGCTGGGCGGGGAGAACCTTCTCCGCAGGTACTTGAGAACGTACAGGGGCAGACAGCTGATCAGAGTGATAACGGAGACCTTCCACAAGAACGACAAAGTGGCGATGAAGTACACATCTGCAAGCAAACGGGAAGACAGCAGTGAGCAGCAGACAGAATGTTCCAGAAGGTGTGTGCAGCTCAGAATAGCCAGCACAGTGATCCGGGGGAATGGGGGGGAGCGGTCTCCCGCCACCAACACGTGGCCTCCTGGCACTGGCCCTTTTCCTCGGCTCAGTCTCGCAGGGCCTGGACTCTCCCAGCTCCCTCCTCTCTCTGACCTGCTTCTGCAGCTGAATTCACTGACGGTCACTGAAATGCTGTTTCCAACACCAGGGAAAGAAAACGAGGGGCACAAACAATTCTTACAGGTGTTTCTGATGTGGAATCTGACAGCCGGGGTTTTTCTTTGTACACCCTGCCGCCCGAGAGCAGAAAGGCACTCCGACACCAGAAATATTCTCCCTTCGCCTCTGGGATGATCACCAAAGCCCCGGTCAGCGGGGCCTGAGGGCGGTGCCAAGTGGGAAACGGGTAGCCCCGGGGGGCTTCCAGCTAAGCACGGGTGCCCCCTTCTGCTGGACAGTAAGCCTGCAGTCCAGAGGGTTCTGCGAGAGCAGAGCACGGCCGTGGGTTTCCGCAACAGTGGAGCTCAGGATGGGGAGCGGGCGGCTGGCACCGGCCACGGTCCCACTGAGTGCCCAGCCGTGGAGCCCATCCGTGGCTGCCCACCCGGCCCCGTGGCAGCTTCCCGAGGGCAGAGCTCAACACCCCCAAGCCACTGCGCACACAGCAGGCGCTCACAAAGCCCATTCGGACAGACTCTCAGGACAGGTGTGAAACTCCTTGAGGACTTCACTTTTCACAGGATGCTCCTCTTACCTTTACCAGAACCTTAAGGACTGTTTGCTGATCAACAAGAGATGGAATCAGAGGTGCTTTCAGGGAAAGGCGGAGTTTCTCCACCTCCTGATAAGGACAAATCCTGCAGGGCTAGCACTTATTCATGAGCAAGACCTGGACGTCTGACCTCTCCACAGCCTCCCAGAGCCCAGCACAGTGACCAGCTCCCTCGAGAATCCCACCTGGTCTTTGCTGAATTACATGGGATCCCCTTCTAAGCCAGTTAACACAGTGTGCTTTTAAAAGGAAACCCTATTGACATCACGCCCGAGAACCTCTGTTCCAGGAAGCTGAGTCACAACTGCCACTTGCCCCAAGGGGACGCCAGTAACAAAATGGGGGCCGCTGAGTGCCAAGGCCTGCTGGACAAAGAGCTCAGGATGAGTCCCGGGAGGCCCCCGGACCCGACTGCTAGGATGCAGCCCCAGGGTGGGGCGCGGGGGGCTCTTACCGATGAATTCGTGTAGGAACACCAGGGAGGCGATGTAGCAGGCCAGACTGAGCAGCTCAGCCACTGTCATGAGCCAATGCCACGTCTGGATCGTCAGGGCCACCATCAGCAGCTCAGTGAGGATCAGCGACGTGAAGGAGATGGCCACGATGTGCACGAACTCCGACTCAAACAGCAGCAGGGCCCCGTACATGATGGTGCTCCCTGCGAAGGCAGAGGAAGCCGGCGTCCCACCCCGCCCTGCCCGCCCGCAGATGCCGCCCCCCGTGCTCCCCGCCCGGGGCTCCCGGGGCTGCTCACAAGCGGGGGCTCCTTTTTGTTTATTTTCCGTTTAGACATGAAAGATGACACTTGCTAAATGAGGCTGACGAGTGGTGCTTTATGGAGATTTTAAAGAGGTGTCCCATTCTGGTTTCCCATCTTCCCTTTGGACCTTATATAATAAGGAGTCTATAATTGCAGGGAAGAGGAGAAAGGGAGGGAGAAAGAGGAAGGAAAGAGAAGGAGGGAGAGAGATGGAAAGAAGAAAGAAGAGAGGCAGGAGAGAGTAACTATCTGGAGTGGATGGAACAAGAAAGAGAAATTTAAGCTTAAATCTATTATTTAAAATGACAGAGGTAAGCAGTCACAAAAGGGCAAATACTGTGGATATTCGACTTCTAGGAGGTATCTAAATTAGTCACGTTGGTGGAATTGAAAGGGAAGGGGGAACGGGGACAGAGTTTCAGCTTCCCAAGATGAAAAAGCTCTGGAGATCTATTCTTACAACAATGTAACGCTATAAATGTACAATGTAATTCACCACTGTGAATACACTGAACACTAGTGAACTGCGCCCTTAAAAAGAGTTAAGATGGTGAATCTTAGGTCATGTGTTTTTTTAGCCACCACCCCCCCCACACACACACAAAATGACAGAGGTAACCCAGAGACACTTAGTGTCATGCTCCTAGAACAAGGCAAGAAAGGAAAGTGGAGGAGGGTACAGGGTACGGATACGTGTTTTTCTAGCACAGCAGAACCAAATAGATGGTGATGGTGCTTGCGTAGATCACAACCACAAGCAGCACAAGAATATTACTAGATGCGGGCGCCTGGGTGGCTCAGATGGTTAAGCGTCTGCCTTCGGCTCAGGTCATGATCCCAGTG
>NW_022589753.1:10111771-10113047 GCF_004348235.1 Phoca vitulina | reverse complement strand
ACATGGAGCTTCCCTGTTCATTATCTATGAACTTCTGTACATAAAAAGTAGCTGCAAAAATCTATGCATACATTATACTCTGATAGAGTTCTTAAAAAAAAAAAACACTCTATTTTTTAATGACAATTTAACCTCCTGCCAACAATTTCAATGGTTTCTACACCTTTTGGTTGGATGTCCCATCAGTAAGACCTCCCAACATACAAAGTATATCTGTAAATTGTATGTTGGTACCTGGGCAGACATAGACAGATATCAGGACCACTGCACAATTATGTGCACATTATAAAACATACCTCAAAATAGAAATAAACACCAACAAGGGTTTTGATATTTTCTTCTCCTATACTTGTAAGTCATCTTACAAAGTCTCTGCAATCTGAGGGACCCTCCCTGGAGGCCACTGAGGTAAATACATCTTTCAAAAACTAGAACTTGACCTCCGAAAAAGTATTAGAACATTCCAGAAAGCTAACACTTTGTTACAATGGCTTAAGGACCTTGTCAGGTTTTGAGTAGTATCCCTTATTTTTTCTTTTTTTAGGATTTTATTTATTTATTTGATAGAGAGAGACACAGTGGGAGAGGGAACACAAGCAGGGGGAGTGGGAGAGGGAGAAGCAGTCTTCCCGCGGAGCAGGGAGCCTGATGCGGGGCTCGATCCCAGGACCCCGGGATCATGACCTGAGCCGAAGGCAGACGCTTAACTGACTGAGCCACCCAGGTGCCCTTCCCTTATCTTTTTCTCGGACTTTATCTCATGAGGCAGATGGCACCACCTCACAGATCTATCACCGTGCTGAATGTTCCAGTCCTTAGAACACGCCGAGCAGGGCCTCCCTTGGGGCGCACTGTCCCGCTCCTTAACCAAATTTCAGGGTTCCAGCTTCTTCTCTTCATGTTCTATGGACAACAGAAAAGCTGACCCTTAGCACGAGAGAACAGGTGGTCTTGCTTTCCTTACCTTGATAGATGCTAATCAAAACCCATATTAAGAAGGTCTTGTAGGACAACGGTCTTCCCTAAATGAGAAAGCGAGAAAGAGCAGGTTACTACCGTGCTTGTCTCCTCCACTAACGAGGCAACCTGCCTGCTTCCATCAAAAAAAGTGTCGTGCGTGTATCTGAACACATTCGAGAAAGTACATTTTTTAAAGAGAATTGATATTAAGTGGAAATAAATCTGCTCTTCAGTAAAATTCCTTGAGGACAAATAAATGAAATCATACACACACACACCACACACACACACAGCACATACCACACACCACACACAT
>NW_022589753.1:10106226-10106771 GCF_004348235.1 Phoca vitulina | reverse complement strand
TCCCTTATCTTTTTCTCGGACTTTATCTCATGAGGCAGATGGCACCACCTCACAGATCTATCACCGTGCTGAATGTTCCAGTCCTTAGAACACGCCGAGCAGGGCCTCCCTTGGGGCGCACTGTCCCGCTCCTTAACCAAATTTCAGGGTTCCAGCTTCTTCTCTTCATGTTCTATGGACAACAGAAAAGCTGACCCTTAGCACGAGAGAACAGGTGGTCTTGCTTTCCTTACCTTGATAGATGCTAATCAAAACCCATATTAAGAAGGTCTTGTAGGACAACGGTCTTCCCTAAATGAGAAAGTGAGAAAGAGCAGGTTACTACCGTGCTTGTCTCCTCCACTAACGAGGCAACCTGCCTGCTTCCATCAAAAAAAGTGTCGTGCGTGTATCTGAACACATTCGAGAAAGTACATTTTTTAAAGAGAATTGATATTAAGTGGAAATAAATCTGCTCTTCAGTAAAATTCCTTGAGGACAAATAAATGAAATCATACACACACACACCACACACACACACAGCACATACCACACACCACACACAT
>NW_022589753.1:10067961-10106126 GCF_004348235.1 Phoca vitulina | reverse complement strand
CACACACACATCACACACACACCCCACATACCACACACACCACACACACAGCACATACCACACACACACCACATACATCACCCCCACACACACACACCACACACACCACATATCACACAAACACACACCACACACACACACCACATACCACACACACACCACACACACTTTTTTTGGAAGTGTACACAAGGACACTTCCGGAAGCAGGCACCAGCTGCAGGATGGAACCATCAGGGCTTTTTTTTTAAAGTTGTTAGTTGGTCTGTTTGCAGTTTACATATTACCGTACTGTTTAATATTCTTTACACGTGCATATACTACTTTCTTAAGGAAAAAAATAAAATCCCACACCTTCCTCTGAGAAACCACCAGTTCAAATCAGTGTGTTCAAACCAGATATGGAGGGTCTGTGTGAAATAAATTAAAAGTAGGGAGAGAGAAGGGGAAGGAGGGGGAAGGAGGAGGAAGGAATGAGGGAGGGAAGCAGGAGTCCAGTGAACCTTGAGGAGATCCTTATAGAGCTCAGGATACAGCATGGCAACTTCCGACTTGACATCTTTGTCCAGGACCAGAGAAAACACAGGAAACATGGTGTAAATGGTGGAGTACCTGAGGGGGAGGGGGCAGAAGTCACCACAGGTAAGACCCAGCCGAAGGAATATGAGCAATTTGTTTCTCCAGCCTCTGCAGCCCAATTTCCATTCATTCCTTCAACAACCATCCACTGCGTGCTTATTCTGTGCCAGGGCTGGTTTTAAGCACAGGAGATTCAGATGAAAAACAGACGGAAACATCTGCCCTCGGAGAGCTTTCGTGCTAGTTAGTGAGTCAACAAAGTCGGTAAACTACACTGTGTGTTGCAGGTAAGTGCTAAGAAGGAAATTCTAATGGGGAAGAAGGAAAGAGACATGGGGGTGGTGTGATTTTAGAGAGGGTGCCCAAAGGATGTGGCATTTGAGTAAACACCCATAGAAGGTGACAGGCAGTCATGCCCAAATGGAGGGAAGAACATCCCAGGCAGCGAGAGCATCGCGTGCAAAGGCCCTGAGGTGAGAGTGCGTCTTGTCTGAAGAACAGCAAGGCAGCCAGTGCAGCTGGAGCTGAGTGAGTGAGGGGCAGAGAGAAGGAAATGGGAACAGAGAGGGACGAGGGGTCCAGTCATGGAAGCCCACAGGGAGCCCCTGCCTACACTCTGGCATGTTCTTTCATTCTTCTGGGACCTGATAAAAGACAGTCCACTTGTCCAATCAGAAGCAAGCAGAATTCCACTGCCGACTCTCAGACTGAATGGGCCAACATAAAAAGAAGGCAGGCGTCCTTCGTAAGACTCTCCCCCGGGGCCAGCCGGCCTTTCTATGCTTCCCACCTCTTCACGACCAGGAGTGCGCCCTACGTGCGTCTCCATCTAGGGTGTGTGGTAACCAAACTCCACCTACCTGGGCAATTCACAGACTGAGCACATTCTCTGAAGGATCAAAAGGAACGTCATGAATTCCAAGTCAGGAATGGGGCTGGGTTTGAAGGCAGCAAATGTCCAAGTGACACCCTAGTCTAATAGGTCAGCAGCACGCAGCAACGAAGCTCTGTTAGGTACGTCCCCCAAGAGAGCAAAGCTCTGGCCCACCTTACAGACCCAGCAGCAGAACGTTCTACTGGGGTCCACAGCAGGGAGGCTACTTTCCAGGGCTCCCCTTTCACTTTTTCTAAGACCCCAGTGAAATCACTGAGTCTGAACCTTCAATCTTGCTTTGGTTGCCAATCACCGATCAGCTCAGACTCTCATGGGCAAACATTTTTCCATCTCCAGGTACAAACGGCCAAGTGCTATGAACCACAAACATACTGGACTCCACTTCCTCCATCTGGTTACAGGCTGGCCAGTTCAAAAAAACTAATGAAAATTCGAGAAGGTTCTGAACTGCATCGCGGACAACTTGGGGACCAAACAGTCTAGACACCATGTTTCTTCTCTCATCTGTGGCATTTTAGGGAGGTTTCATAAAAAATTAATACCCTGCCTAGATTTCCTTACCCAATGATGAGGAATCCTTGATAGAGAGGAACGGAGGCAAAGTAAAACACGGAGGAAAAGACAGCCTGTGCCAAGGAGAAAGGAGGATGTTACCAAAAATCATGACAAAATCCCTATGCTTATATAATAACACAACACCCAACACTTAACACGGCACAAACCTCCCCAGCACCGTTGTGAGTGCTTTAAGGAAATCAGTTCATTTCACAATTACAATCACCTTATGAGGTAGGTACTGTTATCATCAACCCCTAGTCACAGATGACAAGAGTAAGGCACAGAGAGGTTAAGGGACTTGCCCAAGATCACACAGCTCATAAGTGATGGGAGCCAGGAGTCGTTCCCAGGTGGTTTAGCTCCAGAGACCCTCTGTGAACACGGACTTTAACTGACACAGGCTGGACCCAGGAATACTCTGTGTGATCTCCATGAATGCCCAGAACCACCCATGAGATCCAGTCCTCCTATCACCTGCATGTCACAGGAGGGGAATCTGAGCACGTAAAGGGCACCGCAGGGCTCAAGCCCAGCTCTGTCTCCAGAACCCGCAGTCCTGAGAGCTCAGAAGCGCCGCCTCTCTGGGCTGCAACTGATAAACAAGTTGGTGGAGGGATGGACACGGAGGTGGGAAGATCCCCGCTGGAGGATGTACACCAGTCACCCTGGAGGTGGGCGGCAGAGAAGGCATGTCCCTTCTTACAGGACACATGTTACTGTTCCTGGAAATTTTTACAAAGAGCCCATAACCTGCTGCCTTTGTTAGACAAGAGCAATAAAGACACTTCCAAACCCTCCCTGAAATGTCTGCTTCCTGACTTGGAAAACAGTAGCTACTGGCAGTGAAAACCAGGCTGGGGAGATAAAATCGGACTTGATACTCCATGACACTTCCTTCTCTGGGCATCGACAGGTTCACGGAAGGAAAGTGGCCTCAAAGCTAATTCCTATTAGTATAAAACCAAAAAGAGGCCAGAGACAGCTAGAGGCTTTTCAAGAGCTGAATACGAGAGAGAGCCCAAGCCAGCCTGGTGATTAGAAAGGGCATGCGACCAGAGGCGAGACCCCCAATCACCTGCGGCCCAGCTCCTGGGCAGCCCCACCAGCACCGTGGTCATATATCAGAATTGGAAGGTGAAAGCCACCTTTCAAATGACTCTTCACCTCAGCTGGGCTGCAGCACAGAAAGGATGGTTGTAAAAATGTCAAGAATCTGGTGTTTAGTTTTGTAAATCAACGTCAAGAGCCTCCTTCCTTTAAAAGGGCCGGGCTGGCCAGAAATCCTTCATTTTGGAGAGAACACTTAAGGGAAAAGAAAACACTACGGCCACATCTATCGAAGAGACCAACGCCAAGGTGCGGTTCTAACAGGGACATGCCCTTAGCCAGCCACTTTCAGCACAGTGGACAGGAGTGAAGGGCCTTTTTCCACAGCCCCAAAGAAAAATTTCCCATCCTGGAATTTTTTTCTAAATTGATGTTCGGAGTAACAACATACAGGCTTTATAGAAGTCAGCTCACCCAGCCCAGCTTGTGTGTGCGTGCCCAGGGACAAGCTGATTAATCTCCCAGTGATTAAACCATAGCAGTATCTATGAGCTAACATAAAAGTACAGATGTGGTCTGATGAACCGTAATAGCTGTTTGGGTGTAGACTACATTGATAAAAATCACTTAAAGGCTCCTATGCTCACAAATGCAATAGATATTGAAAACATAAAATCAACCCCAGAAGGCAAGGAAGAGGCCAGAGGAGGGGGAGGCTCATGTACACAGAACAGCATCACTTCATCTACTCGGAAAGGGAGGAGGTAATTAAGTGCCTTTCCCACAGATTAAAATGTCACCTTACTGGATACATCATCCTGTTTGGTTTTTATGAATAGTGGTAAGGATGCCTTCTGCACTTGATGCTTTATAGAACTCTGCTTCTCAAAGTAGCCTTGTCCGAGAGGCAAGGCAGGTCTTACCATCTCCATTTCACAGATGGAAGACTGAGACCCAGAGGGGTAAAATGACTTGCTAAAGGTCTCAGAGATACTTGGTGTGGTCAGAAAGAGATGTGGGTTTCAAGTCACATCATCCCTATGTTCTCACTACTTAACTGTGATATTTTCACCAAATGTCCATGAAGGGTAATCAGTCAACAGTTTTTCAGCACCGAAATGTTTTCCTCCCCACCCTTTGGCCTTCCCCCTAGTGTACACTTAACTGCTAGAGCCTGATGACAGATGTTAAAGGTGCTGGTGAGACAGAAGGTGGGGAAAATACTCTAGAATCCTTTTGTGAGAAACAAGATGGGAACAAGATGTTACTCCTGAGAAGACGAACAATCAAGACAAGCCAGCTCGACTCTCACCCGCGACGGCTGGAGGCAGAACTGTGACCTCGGAGGCCCCCCAGGCTACGCTGCCCCACCTGAGGGCCCATGCAAGCCGAGGATGGAGGGCACTCGAGGAGACACCGTGATGAAGGGCTCTGGAGTCCCCGCCCGATGTAGACTAAGCCCCCCGAGGGACACTGCACACATTCTCAGCCTCGTGGAGGCTCAGGCTCCCCGTCTGTACAATGGGCGCAGGCGACCATGAGGACCGCACGAGACACTGCATTGTGAACATGCAGCCGGGCATCCAGGGTGTAGGAAGAGCTCCAGAAGATCAAGTTCTTCTTTTGTGGTTATTCTCTGCTGGCCCTCATGTGTGCATTTGGAAACGCCAGGGCCAGAGTATTCACCTAGCATCTCACTCTGCATGTTTCCCTCTGGCAAACCAATCGTAACAACTCTGGGCACTAACACCACACCCCCCCCCCCAAGCACTGCACAGCCACCCCTGCTGATGCCTGCAGCCACCCCCCGCAAGCACGGACGGCCCGCCCCACCCACCAGAGGAAGGATCGGAGGCAATCCAAGGTCTAGCAGCTGGAATGTGGCCAGGTAGGGATCTAAACTGGTCAGGTGGGAAAATAAACTCCATAAACAAACCCATAAACTGGCCAGGGAGGGTAATAGCTCCAAAGCGCGGTCTAGTTCCAGGCTTCTTCCCTGCCAGCCATGTGCCCGTGTGAGGCGTCGGGCCGGCCGCCCACCTGCATGGTGCTGATGCAGAGGCTTCTGTGGATCACGAACTGGCTGAGGGCGGCTGAGCGCTTGTAGCTGTTCCGACCGTGAACCATGAGCAACCGGCCCAGGTGCTTGAACTGGGTGATGGAGAAGTCTGCAGCCAGGGAAGCCTGTTTACCTTCCTAAAATCCGCATAAAATTGGGCACCGTCAGGAGCACAAGAGGTCAAGGCAAACACTTTTTTTTTTTCATTGAAAAAGCAAGACACTGTAAGAAGATCTTTGGAAAACTTCAATGAAGAGCTTCTTTGGTTTCAAGCTGTACTCGGTTGGTGATCTAAATCTAACTTTGATTTAAAAAGAGACATTTATTTTAAAAAAAAACATTCTAAATCATAGATAGTTATAATTTGGAGGTCAAGTGGATCTAGTATTAAGCCTTGGCGGGTAGGCCCACCCCATAATGTGTATCAGAAGCAAAGAATCATCAGAGATAGGCACTTTACAACACTCCGTTCCTCTAAGTGAAATGTAAGGCTGGGGGCAGGGGCTGAGGCTACTAACACCAAATAGAACATTCCTGAGCGTACTTATATTCGCACATTTATAGAAGTGCAACCATTAGAATTATCTAATTTTAAAAGCTGCATGATGGGTGCCACTAGGGGGGCAGACCAGCATTAAGAGAGTCCGTTCCAGTAACATCTCATTCAAAGATCACTAAATTCTGTAACTTCGAATAATTGTCAACTGGATGAGAACCACAAGACCAGAGAGGGTAGAAAGAAGAATACAAAAGTGTTTGGATTAGCCCAACTCATGAAGCTATGGAACAAAATGCATAAGACAGCATCTCTGGCCCTCACTAAGGACCTCTGTACTCTTGTTTTACACAAAGTTCTAATAAACCTGGTAACCAATCTTCTTGCCTATTGTCATTTAGAGGTCACAAATTAGGACAGAGAAAACTGTAAGAGGCAAGTACACAGGTGACAATGACAGAAAGAGAGAAACTATTATGACACACCAACTTTTTAAAAATGCAGCTTTTAGCGAGGGGCAGACCGTGCCACATTCTTCCCTAATCTCCCAGACATCCACACATGGCGTGATGACTGATGCTTTCATGGAAACCATGACAACAGCCGTGGGAAAGTGCCAAGTACGCTCACTGTGCCCTAACAATATAGCAAAACACTTTTCTTTTTAACTTAAGTCTTGGCACGTGAAAAATCAGCACTTGTCGTCTGTTAAGATGGAGTGATGGAGATCTCCGTCCGACTCTCACGTAATAATACCAGGTGATCATGCTTCATGGTTCTTTATGCTTCATAATGCGAATCTAGAATTTTCAGAAGCATCAAAGCTGTGTTTTGAGGGAAAAAGAAGCTCCAGCTGGTGGAGCAGAGCAGCTCCCAGCCCAGCACGACGACCCGACACCCTCGTACCGACTACTCGGCAGCAAGCAGCCCCCTCCGCGCCCCACACCCGCACTCACCTTCCCCTCGACCCCCACACCGCAGTCAGATTCCTGAATCATGCTGACATCATTGCCTCCATCACCTGTGGGCCGCATGGACCAGAGAGAAAAGCCGGGAAATTGGGGAGGGGCGAGAGACAGGGTCCCCACATTTCATTCCTACTTTGAATCATCGTGCACGATTTGCCTTTCACTGAGTGCTTGCTTATTCCTAAGAGCCTTTTCTGCCCTGCTCCATTTAATCATTCCCACGCCCCACAGCATCAGCTTCCCGTCTCACAGACAGAGCAGCTGTCAGAGGAACCCCAGGCGACTGGCGGGAGCCCCAGCCATCAAGCGGCGGCAGGGGGACCGTGTCCACACCACACCGGTGTTCAGAGCCGCCGCACCCCTGCCTGGGAGGCGCGGGGCGCCGCATCCCATCAGCACCAGTGACGGACTCTACACTTACTGAGCCTATACTGTGCCCTGTGGCCACCGCTTTTTAAACCTACCCCTTTTCCAGCCTCATCAGCACCATTTGAGTGCTTATGACCCCATTCTACCAACAGGCAGACTGAGGCTCCGACGGGCACTGAGGGGCTAAGAGCAGCACAGACGGGAGCCCAGATCCAGCTCCACCATATGTGGTCCCAGCCCTCTGCAACGCTACTTCCTGCCTCCCGAGCAAAGGAAGAGCAAGCTCTGGAGAAAAGCCCTAGAGCACGCTTATCTCCTCTTACTCAAAGGGAAATACTAAAAATAATAATAATAATAGAGCCAAAGTCTGTTGGGGGAAAACAGCATGACCTACGCGAAGTGGCCTGGAGATCTGAGGAACACAGCAACTGAGTCTGACCACCCTTACAGAAAGGGACCCGGCGCAGCAGTGGACCGGGGCGGGGGCGGGGGGCGGGGGGGCAGCCGCCTACCCACTGCGCAGGTGAGCTTCCCGGTGCGTTCCTGGAGCAGGCGCACGATCTGGGCCTTCTGGGTGGGGGTGCAGCGGCAGCAGACCACAGCTGGGCACTGGCAGGCCAGCTCCATGAACTCGTACTCATAGTACTTGAGGCAAACCTGCGGGGGCGGGGAGGCGGAGGGGGTGGGTCAAGCGAGGTCCCTGCCCCTGCCCCCCCAAAGCAGGAAGGGGCGCACAGTCCCAGGAGGACCCGGCCGGCGCTGTCCCTGCACCCACCTCCAGAGAGTCTCCAGAGATGACCAGGGCACAGTCATGCTTCCTGCGGAAAGCGTTCAGCTCGAGGTGGGCCTCACTGCGGTTGGTCACCTGGAAAGGAACGGAGGGGTGGAGGAGGCCTTGCTCTCCCGAGATGGAAGAACAACAAACAGCGGCTTCCTGAAGCCGGGATGAAGACAATGGCCACCCCAGCCAAGGACCCCTGCCCCGCCCCTGCCACCAGACCCAGAGCCAAATTAAACCGTGTTTGTTATGATTCTGTGGGAAGCGGGAGAGCCTGTATCCCAACTATCACCTGGCATTGCCCCCAGGACGGCTGTGACCCACGTAATAAAAAAAAAAAGCTAAACATGACCCCACTTTCATTGTGTGCCAGGCACTGTGCTAGGCACTTTCCATGGATTGTCCCCATTTACTTCTCACAACAACCCTACGAGGTGCATAATGGTAACAGCCGCACTTCACACATAAGGAAACGAAGATGCGGCAGAGCCGTGAGCCCGCCTCCAGGAACACATCTAGGGGGCTGTGAAGCAGGTGTCAGAAGACAGGCCATCTAGCAGGTGGCCAACTTTTCTGTAACACACCAGATGTTACACACTGCAAGCTCTGGGGACCCCACAGTGCTCGTCGAAACGACTCGACTGCTGTTGTAGCGCCAAAGAGGTCCTGACCCTCCCCTGCTCGTGCTCGCTCTCTCAAATAAATAAAAATCTCAAAAAAATGAAACAAAACTTTATTTACAAAAGCAGGTGGCACATGGACTGTCGTTTGCAACCCCTAAATATACAGAATGTAGAGAATACAGAATATATAAGACATACGGTCAATTCTCATTATTTTCAGGAGTTACACTCTATAAAGTCCCTGTGAACACTGACTTAGCAAATAAGGAACCACTCATTGCGCCTAGGGGAAATACAGGCAAGGTTCCTGTGAGCCTTTGGCCACAACATTTTTGTCAATCAATATATAACTTTGTTTTATATGTGTTTCTATTTAAACCCATCTTTTTTGTTTTTTAAAGATTTTATTTAGGGAGAGAGAGAACGCAAGCAGGGGGAAGGGCAGAGGGAGAGGGAAAGAGACAATCTTAAGCAGACTTCATGCTCAGCAAAGAGCCCGACCCAGGGCTCGATCTCACGACCCTGAGATCATGACCTGAGCCGAAATCAAGAGTCAGATGTTTAACTGATGGAGCCACCCAGGTGCCCCTAAACACATCTTCTGAAATACATATTGTTGACTCATTAACACTGAACTCCTAACCAACAGCATTCTAACTCACGCCTGAAGGAAGCCCATCCAACACACGTACATTCTCCATAGAGCACATGGGAGCCCTCCTGCGCTTCACAACACTAGACAGCGCTCCAGCACTGTGCTGAGAGGGAGGATTTTAAACAGCAAAATCACTGACGGCACAAAAATGAAAAAAAAATTAAAAAAAAAAAAAAAAGCGGCCCTGCACAGACCGTGAAGTACGCTCCATGTGCAGTAGAGGGCAGAGAGGACGGGGAGTCGCCTTGTGTGACCCCAGCTGGGAATGTGCACGTCAGGCCACAACGACTTCCCCCTGCTCTGCACATGTCCACGGAGGACTCTGCGAGTGCCCTAAGGACTGATTTCTGGGTTTGGAATACATTTTAGTAAGTAAGTGCATTTGCAAATCTGGAATCCATGGCTAATGAAGACGAACTGTATCTGCCTCTACACAATGCTATTGGGGCCAGTCCCCAAACTGCCGGATCTCCTGAAGGCGGCGTGTGCCGCGGACCAAAAGCAGGGATCGAGGGGACACTCCCGTGACAGGCAGAGAGCCCCTCCATTCTGGGCGTGAGGGCTCTGGTTTCAGGAGCAGGACTGGCGCATCCTGCCTGGAGGGGACCTCCCGCTCCTCACCTCCCAGCTCCGTCAGGCCGATCCCAGCCCTTGGCTTCTAGCCTCGAGCAGCTCCTCGTGGCTGCGCAGTTGGGGTCAAGTGCTTGCCGCAAGGGCAAGACACAATTTCCCGTTTGCCCATCCACTATACCTCCTTCTAAAGACTCCTAAAGGTTTCCTTCAGGAGGGCAGACAGGCCACTATCTGTGATCTGGAATTTACTTCTTATCCAAGGACTTGGTCTTCAAGGGGCCGGGGACATCTGGACTCATATGTACAATTTTCCACGTATGGGCCTATCTGCATCCTTCATCCCGATTGTGCCCTGCATCAGCTTCTCAAAGGGACCATGACCCCCACCAGGTTAAGAACCCAGGGCTGTACTAGCTGCTTCCGCACCACCCCCAAAGGAAGCCTGCAGCTTCACCGGGGCCGCTCAGTAATTCCCCCCCAAACCAATGCTGTAAGTTCCCCCACCCAAGGTGGTTAACACACTCCCGCCTCCCCTCTTTAGGGGTGCACTGGAGGTTCTGAGGTCACGGGGCAAACTGCAGCATCACCCCCATGAGACCCCAGTGCAGACAACACTTTACCAGCCGAAAAACGTGGATGTCCTGGTTTCTGGTCACCAGATGTGCATTCTTTGCTGTGCATGTAGCTGTCTCCAGCTTGTCCCCCGTCAGCATCCAAACCTGGAACCACAGCAGAAAGAAGCTCTTCTTGGTCACTGTTCAAGGCCAGCCTGCAGCCTGTGTCTGTTCAGTTTCCAAGAACATCGAGCCAAACTTCATTTATTCCAACTTACCTCGAGGCTCGTGGTGTCCCCAACACACCACAGGAATACCCCACCTCAAAGGCTTCAGGACCCCAAGTGACCACTGCTGGTGGCAGCGAAAGCTGGTACAACACTTCTCGAAAACCATTTGGCCACATGCTTCCACAGACATCATGAAGCTCGGCCTCGGACCTCACCATCCCCCTTCTGGAAATTTTTCTTAAAGCAATAAAAAATTTCAAAGAAGGGGATGGTGGTATGGGTGAGGGATCACTTCCGTGTCCTACAGAAAACACTGGTTTGTCACGTTACATGCAGTCTTTCTATGTGGTTGGTTAAGCCAACGGTAAACGTGCCAAGTTCCTCCGCACCTTCTAACAGATCATTCTGCGTTTCGCTGCCACGGGCTCAGAGAGGGCGGGTGACTTGCCCCAAAGCCTCACAGCTAGCTCCTGTCCCAAACAGGCCCAGAATCCCAGCCTTCAGAGCCCAAACAGAATGCACTTCCTGCTCCGCTGGTTTACCCACTGACCCTCTGTTCTCACGGCCCCAGCAGGGAGGGGCGCAGGGTCACGCACAAAGCACACGCCGGCAGTGGGGGAGGTACAGGAAAGCAACGGCCATGGTCTCCAGAGCGTTCGCCATGCCGGGCGCCCATCAAGCGCCATCCACGCTCAGTGCACTTGACCTTCAGGGTAATGTGGAGAGGTAGGAAACAGAGCACTGAGAAGTCAAGCCACTTGCCAAGGACTGCTGAAGCAGTCAGTGGAGAAACTGGAGCCAAACCCAGGCAGTGAGACAGCCAGGACGTGGGCACTGGGCCCTTCTCAGGGGGGCCGTGGCTCTGGGCTTGACCCTGGTGGGTATCAGCCTCTTCTCTCAACATCTCATCTGGCCGTTAAAAAAAAAAAAAAAAAAATTCTTTGTAGTGATCCCAGTGTTCAGGGTTTGCTGAAACACTGGGAAAGGAGCTAGGAGGCTCAAGTTCTAGAAAACCATGGAGAGTCATCAGACCACCACGTGACTGATGCCCCACGTCCGGGATGACAGGGGGGCACTGCAGGTACGTGCCCAGACCTGAGCCCCAGGCCCAGCAGCACACTTCCCACCTTGCTTGGCCTCAGCTGCTGCATCTGGGGAGGGGCTGAAGTAGAAATTTTCCAAGTTCCAATAGCTTCTGGCCTGTGAAGGACCTTGTGCTAGGGCTGCCTACAAACCCCCCTGACCCCTCGCCCCCCACTCCCTTCCCGCTCCCGTCTGACCAAGGAAACCAGAAAGAGAAATCCAGTCCACACTCTGGGAATAGAACAGCCTTTGGAGAGGACAGCTTTGAGGGGAAGCTCAGGATGGAGCCAAAGCAGAAACCAGAATTCCAAACCTTAGAGAGAAGACGTCTACGGAAGTTGCCAGGGACAAATTTCAGCACCATGGCGCAACAGAAGCAAGCCCTTCTGACTTTGGACTGTTTTTCCAAAACTGGGATCCTGCTGACAATGTCCTTGCAACAAACTAGATACACGACAGGATCTGGTTTGCCACGAAACACGCCCACATGCGTGCAAGTCCCCCCCATGGGCACGACTGTGGCTGGAGCTCCCTTATTACTGTGGCCCCTCTCACGGGAGCCCGTGCCAAGTACCGGCCCAAGGACGCCCCAGAGAGCTGCTTCAGAGCCCGCATCCAGGAGCTCCAAGCCAGTGAGGTTGCGCTTACTTTGCTCAGGGCCTTTAAAACGTAGCGTGCTGCTCGGACGCCCTCTGCTGGCCTCTCTGGATTAAACGCCTGAATTTTTTTTTTCTTTTTTTTCTTTTTGGCCCCAAACAGTGTAAATAAGTAAGGCAGTTTGTTGGTACAGGCGGTCAGTCCACCGGGCGGCCCCTCATTCACCCAGAACAACAGGCAGATGGCTGGCCGGCCAGTGGCTCAACAAGAATGTGCTGAACACCCCGAGCCTGCTGGAGGGAGAAGGGGAGGCATGCAGTCCCACGGGGAGCCCGGTGCAGCGGGGGGGAACACAAGCATGGGGAGTGGGAGAGGGAGAAGCAGGCTTCCCGCAGAGCAGGGAGTCCGATGCGGGGCTCGATCCCAGGATCCTGGGATCATGACTTGAGCCGAAGGCAGACACTTAACGACTGAGCCACCCAGGCACCCCCCCTTCTCTAATTTCTACACTCTGCTGCAGGGCCAATGGTGAATCTCAGCAGCTGGGTCCCAGGCAGGTCCGGCCTACCTTGATGCCAGCATTCCTCAGCGTCTCCAGGGTGGGCCTCACGTCCGCCTGCAGCTGGTCCTCCACCCCCGTCAGACACAGCAGCTCCATCTCCATCTCCAGGCTCTCGATCACAGTGGCCACTTTGAGCGAGCGGTCGTGCACACTCAGCTTGGCCTGGACATAGCGGGCCTGCGACACAGCGGGAGACCCAGCCACTGCTTAGGGTGGGAAGGGGCCAGGCTGACGGGCGAGGAGAGTGCAACACCAAGTGGGGGACCCCAGGGCGTGGCTGGACCTCCAAGGGATGAACGGACACTTCCAGTGTCCTTCCAAGTTCATTGGCCCAGAACTTGCACAAGCCCTAGTTCTACCCTTTCCTCTATATTGACCTGCTGTGCAACTTCTAGCAAGTTGCTCAACGTATCTGAGCCTCAACTGTTCTCACCCATGAAGCAGCAATAACAGCCCCAACCTCCCTGGGTTGTTGCAAGGATTGGTACAACTTAAGATCTCAAAAAAACGGCAGGTTCTCCCACACACGGCACACGCTTTGTGACCAAGAACCCCTGATCACTGGGTTTTCTGGAGATGAAGTCCCACCTCCAAAGACCATTGACCCAACCCTTCAGTTTAGCTACTTTATAGGGTTAGCAAAGACATGGAAGAAAATCAAAAATCCCTTAATGGGTTGTTTCAAACACATGCCTTTAAACTTGAAAGGATGGTAGAATTTATCAGGGCTAGAATTCTTGCTAAATAAAACTTCACAAAGAACTCAAACACAAGGAAGAGACAGACTCAGGCATAGCTCCTCTGGGTGGAGCCAGACAAGGACCCCAGAAGCCTGTCCCCAGCCACACCTCTCTCCCTTTTGGTCACACACCCATGCATGCGCTGGGCTTTGTGACAGGCCAGGGGATACAAGGACCCTTCCCTCAAGCAACACACAATTTATGGGACGAGAGGACAATAAACCAGACATATTCATGCTGGAACCCTTGGCCATGAAAGTCAATGATCTAGTTCAACTCTTTTTACAACATAAAGAAATGAGGGCTCCAAGGGGGTGATTCATTTCAAATTTTCCAGAGGGTATACCATGTGCCCATGACTAACCTAAGTACTGGGATACAAGAGCAAACCAGACTGATGGTCTCTGCTCTGAAAAAGATTTTGTTCCAGGAAGGAGGTATGAAGAAGAATGTTAGACAGAAACATAGAAACAAGATCATCCTAGATGGGGATTCACACAGTGAAGAAAGTTAAGCAGGTGATGGATGGCAAGTAGTGAGGTGGGGCTGCCTTAGATGGGGAGTCCAGGAAGAATTCTCAGAGGCAGTGGTATTTGAGCAGAGACCCAAAGGAAGCAAGGGAGCAGGTCACGGAGCTCTGTGCAGGAAGAGAGTTCCAGGCAGTGAGAAGAGCAAGTGCAAAGGCCCTGTGGCAGAAGTGAGCCTGGGGTGCTCAGAAAGGACCTCAGTATGGCTAGAACAGAATGAGCGAGGGGGAGACGGAGAGGAGATATGATCAGGGAGGTAAGGGTAGGGCTGCAAAAAGTAGGAGAAAGGTCCCAGGACCACTTACTTCAAAGTCTTGATACTGCTCCTCTGCGAGAGACTTCTTCGCCACCACGAGCACCCGCAGACCTTCTCGGGCCATGTTTCCACACTGCAAAGCAGACCTCAGTCAGTGGAGAGCCATACTAAGGGCTCTGCCTCCAAGCCCCGGACTCTCACTGAGGAGGGCTGGACGCCGCAGTGGACACAGGGGCATGGGGAAAGTGGCAAATCAGAATATGGCTTTCCCCTAAAGCAACCCTCCCTGAAGCAAACCTCAAGGGAGGCTGCGACATCACAGCCCATGGGCCAAACATGGCCTACGCACAGGTTTTCTTCGATTGGCACAGTATACGTTTCAAAATGTAAGTCAACGCTCTAAGACTTCACAGATAAATCTGGATTTTTGGCTTGTTGGAAAAACCGAACCTCTGACGAAACCATGCATGCTTTCCCAAATAACCGCAACCAACAATGAAAGAAAACCAACTGCTTCTAGGTCTTCCCAGAAAACAGTTGTCAAGTGAAGACACACACAGTGTGACCCTGTTATAACACACCCCAGCCTGTTTCATTTGACTTACCTGCCTGGCCCCTGTCGGCATTTGAGTTTGCAACCCTCTAACTGAAAACATAGTATTACTGAATGGAAAATGTGCATTCCCCTACCTGGAGCTGAGAGATAAAATAAAAACGGCCTGATAAACCAGAGAGTTTCTTCCCTCCTTGCTGTGGCCAATTCTCCACATCACAAACCGGGACAGGCAGCCTGTGACGTGGCCCCCAGTGACCCCCACCCTCCTGGTACCTGCCTCCAGCCAAAATCCAGTAAGGTGCTGACTCCTGTGCAGGGCAGCTGAGTGAGCTTGGAAGTGGGTCTTGCCCCACTTGAGCCTTCAGATGAGACCCCAGCCCCAAGCAAGCCCTCAAGAGACCCTGAACAGAGGACCCAGCAAAGCTGTGCACAGATCCCTGGCCCACAGAAACCAGGAGAAATAAAAGCGTGTTGTTCTAAGCTGCTAAGACTGGGGGTGATCTGTTACGTAGGCACAGGTAACAAGTACAGGGACCCATCTTACTATGCCATGCAAAGGGCAGCCTCCAGACATGCTTCTGCCACCCGGTTCTCAGTCCCCGCACCCCGCTTACCTCTTCCTCCAGCCAGTCATTGTACTGCACGATGCCAGCCATGACAACATCCGCTCCCTTCATGTAAAACGTGATCTCTCCCGTTGATTCATCCTAGAGAGGGGGCCCAATGGAATGAACACCCAGAGGAACACCCGCTCTCTGCTCCTGTGCCCACTTCCCAGGACAGATGGCATACAAAGCATACTTGGCGGACGCCAATGTTTTTTTCACTTGGCCGAAGATAAAAAGCAAGAAGTGGGGGTGGAGGCCCTCACTTTGGGGCAAAGGCCACAAGAAAATAGAAGAAAACTCAAAGCATTTGGAAACACATTAAATGATGAAAGCAAGATCAAAACGATTTAAGAACTTTGTTTTTAGTTATTACTATCCCAACAGGAACAGACTCCCACGCTGGAAGATCATCTTAAATTTATAGACGGGACTGCCAGGATCATCAAACTGTGGTCTACCTGGAAAAGTGGGGAAGTAAGGTAATTATCTAGAGCAGGGTTCTCGACCTTGGCATCATTCACATATGGGCTGGAGAGTTCTTTGCTGTGGGGGCTGACCTGTGCACTGCAGGACCTTCTGCAGCATCCCTGGGCTGTCCCCACCAGCTGCCAGCAGCACCCCCATGGGGACAACAGCCCAAATGTCTCCAGACATAAACAAACATTCCCTGGGGAGCAAACCGCCTTCACAAACTGCCGATCCCAGTAATTCCAGACCCCTATGTCTACCTGAGGACCTAGCTAGTGATCAGATTACCCAGGTGTTCGTTCACACTGACCAGATTTTCTGGGAAGTAGGTAACACCACAGCCCAGACGTCGAATGCTTAGACCCGACACCAGCTTTCGGCTGTGTGCACTTGGACGTGCTTCTTTCTCTAAACCTCAGTTTTCTCATCTGTAAAACAGGAATACTAACAACTCTTACCACACAGGCTGTTGTGGCTTAAACAGTGTCACCTACACAGAGCACACAGCCAAGGACCGGACACAGAGACAGTGTCCACTCAACATCATCAGTCCTGCTCAGGGGACAGTAACTCTATGCACCCCTCGAGGGCGCCGTATGTGGAGACCAAGGCTTATTAGCCCAGCGGCTCTCCAGGGAGGGGATTTTGCATTTGCCGGTATCTGGAGACCTTTTTGGTTGTCACAACTAGGGGTTGTGGATGCTACTGGCATCCCGTGGGTGGAGGCCAAGGATGCTGCGAAGCATCCCACAGCACACAGGACAGCCACAGCCTAGAATCATCCCGCCCCGGCGTCAACCTGTTGAGGCTGAGAAACCCTGGCTTTGAGGAACGGTGGTAAAGCCCCTGGTTCTTATTCCCTGACATTCCTTCCTCGGCAACCCCCATCACGGCGAGCCTGGAGGCAGCAGAGACAGGCAAGGGGACGGAGCATGGCCCTCCCCACTTCCTGCCGGAATTCTGCTGCCGGGGAAAGTCCAGAATGCGTACCTGTAAACTCGTTACTCAACATGAAATAAATACCCAAAGCCAAATTCGTGGTGTAAGTTTCCTCCTTTAAAACAGCTTTCTAATGCCCTCTAATCACCGACAATCTTCGAGAACTACATGCTTACTCATAAAAGCACCCGCCGGCCACCCCAAGAAGCACCTGTGTCTTAGCAGCAGAAAAGCTGCACGCTTCATCTTTGACGGATCGCACCTATGCGTGCTTGTGACTCAGGCCAAAGATAACTGCCTGAAAGCATCCCAGGGCTTTTTCCCTTTTCCCTTCACCCAAACGGTGCTTAACGACACAGCGGTAGGAAATAGCTTCCCCCTCCCCAGCTTCCTCTCCTGCAGAGGGTGCTCGGGAGAGCTCGGACAGCTTGTCCAATATAAACACGGTATCAACCGTCTCCTCCCGTTACTCATTTCCTCCCACCCAGTTCATCACAAGGTTACTTCGCTCTCATATTATGGCAAGACTACGCCGTAAATTTACAGAGAGCTGCTGGTTGCACTGCATTGTTTGGGGGCCTCATCTTTTTCCACTGTGGTCTGATTCTGGCCCCTGTTCAAAGGCCTCTTTTATGCAAACAATGACAGGGGTATGATCTACAGCGATGATCCGCCTCCATCATTCTACGTGGGACGGGTGGGGGAGCGGGCAGTGAAACATCCGTACACGACAAAAACAAAGCAGGCCACGCAGGCTTTCTTCAGAGAGACAAGGACACTAGCCCCAAAGAAGCCCTCAGAAGACAGATGCTCGCCAAGACTTCGCTTTGTGAGTGCACACAGATTTGGGGGTGCTGATGAACCAGGTGAGAGCACATTCCTGTCAACAGGCACCAAACCAAGACATCTTACAGCTGAGTTAACACTTCCTTCCACCGGGTAGCTGGGCAGGTATCTTCAAATAACAGGCAGGATGTCTGGGTACATCAGAACTGAGCTGTTGGCCCCCACACGATGAACATTTGGGGTGGATGGATCATTCTTTGTCAGGAGGCTGTCCTGGCCTCCACCCACTAGATGATGTCAGTGGTACCACCCTGAGTTGTGACAACCAAAAATATCTCCCAACATTTTCAAGTGTCCCCTGGAGGCAAAACGGCCCTAGGACGAGAACCACTTCATTAGAGGAGTTAAGGAGATTTCTACAGAGAACCTGCCCACATGCCCTGGAGGCTAATTTCCACCTATCAAAACCACAGATAAAGAGGGAGACAGGGGCGCCTGGGTGGCTCAGTCAGTTAAGCGTCTGCCTTTGGCTCAGGTCATGGTCCCGGGGTCCTGGGATCAAGCCCCACATCAGGCTCCCTGCTCGGCGGGAAGCCTGCTTCTCCCTCTCCCACTCCTCCACTGTGTTCCTGCTCTCGCTATCCTGTCAAATAAATAAATAATATCTTAAAAAAAAAAAAAAAGACAGGTCAGCAAACTAGAAAATTTAGCAATAATACGCATTTCATTAAAGATGGCCTAGCAAAGATGGATGCTCACAAATTGACTTTTAGTTGTGAGAAATGAAAAACGTTAAGTTTCCAAGAAAGGAATATTTAATTAATGGTATTTTTTTTCAACAGAGCACCATGCACACATTAAAATCACAAAAATCACCTTTTACTGATCTGAGAAAATTTTCACCATATATATTGTTCAATGTGGGGAGGGTTTAAAAGCCTTATGTGACATTTGATCCCAATTTCATAAAAATTTGTGTGGATGTTTACACTCCTATATGCGTAGAAAAAAAAAAGCTGAGAGGAAATTCTCTGAAAAGGGAAGAGGGGGTCATCTTTGGGTGGTCAAAAGAAAGATGATTAGAGCTTGAGCTCTTTCTTTACATATGTATTTGTTCTGAATGCCTTAACTAAATGTTGGGTTCATTTGTTTTTTAATAACCTTGGAAGGGTGGGGTGCTGTTTTTAAAATAACCATTTGCCCATCCAACAAGTATCCCCTACTGTTCCTGCTGTGATAAGACACGGGGCCACAGCTCATAAAATATGGCGTGTATCTGGGAACGAACGAGAGGCCCTCACAGCTAAAGGAAGAGTGGGGGATATTGCTCACTTATCCGAGAATGGCTGATATTGGGTATCTGAGGATGAGTCAGCCCTCAAATGACTTCAGCAGAGCCCACAGTCCTAGAACTTGAAAACATAAAAGCCGGAACAAAAGTAAATCTGTGGGAGATAATGACTCTGATTCACCAGGAAACACCCACCCACCTGATCTGTGCTGTTGCTTCCAGGCCACCGATGTTCTTGACATCAGATGTGTGCTCACGATACGGTTTAGAAGCCATGGGTCAGGCCAGGTATGGGCCTGTAGGGACAGCAGCAGCAGCGTGGGAGAAAGAGCCCCCTTCCCACCCAAAAGTTGCCAAGGATATGCGTCCTGTTGAGTCTGAAAGTACCTACTGGCATCAGGGACATAAAAATCCCTTAAAATGTGTCATTTTCAAAGCACATTCATGCTGTGTCACTGGGTCAGCACAAGAAGCAGTTCCTGAAGCTGTTTCTTCTACACGGAGGGGAGGCAGCTTCTTCAACGGCTCCTACTGACCCCTAGACCCTGGGATTCATGCCCTTTTGAGACCCGCTCCCACTGAGTGGGGGGGCGGGGGAATGGACACGGTGACTTGCTTCTAGTTTAGCGTTGCAGAAGTGAAGTGAGGGGAGGCCAGTTCTGAGAGCAGGTTACAAAGACTGTGCCTTCCCTCCTGCTCACACGCTTACTCGTTCACTCAGATGAAGCCGGCTGACAAGGGAGCTGACCTACAGAGAAGCCCGTGGAGCAATGAATGAGGGTGGCCTCCTGCCAAAACAGTGAAGAACTGAAGCCTTCGGTCCAACAAGCGCAAGGAGCCGAGTCCTGCCAACAACACTGATTTTATCTGGAAGTGGATTCTGCCCCAGTTGAGCCCTAGGTGTCGGCAGCCTGAGAGACACCATGGGCCACAGGACCCAGCAAGGCTGCACCCAGATTCTTGGCCCAGAGACCCCGTGAGATAACATCTTCTGTTGTCAGAAGCCACTAAGTGTGGGGTAATCTGCTATGCAGCAGCACACGATACACCACCCCAACGTTACTATGGATGCTCTAGGAGCTTTTCGACACCCCATTCACCGCACCCAAACTCCCAGGTCCTAGTGGTTAAAGAGCATGGACTTGGGGGCCACATCACCTGGGGTCCAGTCCCAGCTCCACCATTCTCCAGCAAGGTGAACTTGAGGAGACTGCTGAGCCTCTCTACACCTCAATTTTATCCTCTGTCAAATGCCAGTCATACTGGTACCTACCTGGTGGGCTTACAGTAAGAATTAGTGAGTTTATGCAAATCACTTAGAACAGCATCTGGCACGCAATAAGCATCATTAAATGTTACCTGTCATTACGTTATTGCTGTTCCAGCAGCTACCAGGACCTCTGCTACTACTAACGACCCTGATCACAAACTACTCGTACTACTGTTACAGAATTATTATAATGCAATCTACAGCTCTTTGCTCTTTAAGGCATAAAACACTTGGGTAGATCAGGGTAGAGGGGAGCCTCATTTTTTTTTTTTTTTAATTTAAATTCAATGCATTTCCTTTAAAAACAAAAAAGATGAGTCATATTCCAAAGTTGCCCATGATCTGAGCATAGTTTTTTCCAATCAAGCCAACTGATGTGAAAAACCTTTACAAATGCCAAGGAACCATCCCAATACCAAAACAGGTCCAGATGGGACAAAGTCATCTGCATTTTTAAAGCTCTCTGGGTAATTCTGACGATCAGCCAGGTTTAAGAGTTACTGAACACAGTGGTGTGTGGAACACAGGGTTCCCAGGCTTCCTAGAATGGAAAGTGTGGTTCTTTGAGTAAAAGAGCAAATGGTAAAAACAAGATAGTGACAAAATTTCAAAAATCTGACACTATCAAACAGTGGTGAGGATGTGGAGGAACGGTGGGACCAAGATTAGTACAAGCACTTCAGGGAGAAAAGCTGATGATCTCTGGTAGAGGTAAAGATGTATATATTGCCAATCCAGCAACCCAACCTCTGGACATACTCCACAGAGAAACATTAGCATTACGTATAATGGAGACTAGGACAAGGACATGCATGGCAGTGCGGTTTCTAATGGCAAAAAAAGTGGCAACTATCTAAATGTGTATCAACAGGGAACTCCAGTAAACGGAAGGAAGGGAGGTATATTCATACAGTGTAACGCTCTAACATGGCTAAAAGTAATGAAGTAGGATTAAGTGTATGAACATAAAGTTCTTTTAAATGTTAAGAACAGGAAGTGAGATAATGATACAATGCCACTTATACAAAGAATAAAAATATGCAAAACCATAATATACATTATTTATCCCCAAACATGTCTGATATTAGTATTTTAAAATTCCTTAAAAGTTATGAACTTCCTGTAGGAATGGAAAGGAAGCACATCCAGGAGGGGCAGATGGGCCTTCAACTGAATGCACAATGTTTTATTTCTTTAAAAAAATATTTAAACTGCAATACCTACAAAAATAGGGATGAATCTTACAAATATAAATTTGAGCAAATGAACTCAAACATGAAAATCTACTGCGTGATTTCTCTTATATAAGGAGAAAATCTCAAAAAGAGATTAATCAGTGGTAGAAATTGGGAGAGTGGTTCTATCCCTGTCGGGAGAGGGATGTAGGTGACCCGCAAGGAGCACAAGGGAGTTGCTGGGGTAACGAAGGTTGGGATTCTGATCCTTGCTCTGGATGCTGGTCACATGGGTGTGCTCTGTAAAACACTTGAGCTGCACACTTAGGATGTCTGCACTGTTCGTCGTGGATGCTGTATTTCAGTAAAAGTTTCAAAATATATAAAAACAAAATTTGAAACAAATGTGACAAAATGATGATGCTGAGTGATCACTATATTTTTTTCCAATAATTTTTGTGACTGCACAAATGAAAAACCATTTAAAATATTGAATTACAACAAGGGGGCCAAGACTACTCAATGGAGAAACAACAGTCTCTCCAACAAATGGTGCTGGAACAACTGTATATACACATGCAAAAGAATGAAGCTGAATCCCTACCTCACACCATATACAAAAATTAACCCAAAATGCACCATTGACTTAAAGAGCTAAAACTACAAAACTCCTAAAATACAGGGGTAAATTTTCATGACCTTGGATTTAATGATAAATTCTTGGATATGAGAGGGTGTTATGCTAAGCGAAATAAGTCAATCAGAGAAAAACAAGTATCATATAATCTCACTGATATGAGAAATTCGAGAAACAAGACAGAGGGTCATAGGGGAAGGGAGGAAAAAATGAAACAATACGAAACCAGAGAGGCAGACAAACCATAAGAGATTCTTAATCTCAGCGAACAAACTGAGGGTTGCTGGAGTGGTGGGGGGTGGGAGGGATGGGGCGGGTGGGTGATGGACACTGGGGAGGGTATGTGCTATGGTGAGCGCTGTGAATTGTGTAAGACTGATGAATCACAGACCTGTACCTCTGAAACAAGTAACACATTATATGTTTAAAAAAAGAAGAAGAAAAAGATAGTAGGAAGGGAAAAATGAAGGGGGGGAAATCGGAGCGGGAGACGAACCATGAGAGACTATGGATGCTGAGAAACAAACTGAGGGTTTTAGAGGGGAGGGGGTTGGGGGAATGGGTTAGCCTGGTGATGGGTATTAAGGAGGGCATGTATTGCATAGAGCACTGGGTGTTATACGCAAACAATGAATCATGGAACACTACATCAAAAACTAATGATGTAATGTATGGTGACTAACATAACATAATAAAATAAAATAAAATAAAAATTTTAAAAATTAAAAAAATAGATTATTAAAGTAAAAAAAATTCTTGGATATGACACCTAAGTCACGAGTAACAAAAGAAAAAATAGATAAATTGGGCTTCATCAAAATTAGTGACTTCTCTGATCAAAGGAATTTTATCAAGAAAATGAAAAGACAACGTACAAAATAAGAGAAAATATTTGCATATCATCTGATAATATCCAGACTATATAAAGAACTCTTACAACTGAACAACAAAAAGACAAACAACCAAATTAAAAGGTGGGCAAAGGAAAAAATAAATAAATAAAAAATAAAAGGTGGGCAAAGGAGTTGAATACACATTTCTCCACAGAAGATATAAAACTGGCCAATAGGCACACAAAAAGATAGTCAACGGGGCGCCTGGGTGGCTCAGTCGTTAAGCATCTGCCTTCAGCTCAGGTCATGATCCCAGCGTCCTGGGATCGAGCCCCACATCGGGCTCCCTGCTCCACGGGAAGCCTGCTTCTCCCTCTCCCACTCCCCCTGCTTGTGTCTCTGTCAAATAAATAAAATCTTTAAAAAAAAAGATAGTCAACATCATCAGTCATTAAATTAATACAAATCACAACCACAATGAAATATCACTTCTCAACTGCGAAAATGGTTATAACCAAAAAAATGAAAAAGGAAAATAAAAAGTGTTGGTGAGGATGTGGAGAAATTGGAACCTTCCTACGTTGCCAGTGGGAATGTAAAATGGTGCAGCATTACAGAAAACCATTCGGAGGTTCCTCATAAAGTTAAAAGATAGGATTATCCAGCAAGTGCGTAATGGACCCAGCATGACCCAGCAATTCCTTTCCTAGGTCTATACCCAAAAGAATTAAAAACAGGTATTCAAATCCCTGTACGTGAGTGCTCACAGCAGCACTATTCACAATAGCCAAAAGGTGGAAACAACCCAAATGTCTATGAACAGATGAATGGATAAGCAGTTACTTAGCCATATAAAGGAATGGAGTTCCGGTTCATGCTACAACCTGGATGGACCCTGATAACGTTATGCTGAATGAAAGAAGTCAGACACAAAAGGTCACGTATCATAGGATTCCAGTTACATGAAGTATCCAGAATCAGTAAATTTCTAGAGACAGAAAGCAGACTGGTGATTCCTGGAACTAGAATGAACAGAGGAATGGGGAGTCACTATTTAATGGGTATGAGGGTTCCTTTTGGGGTGACGAAAATGTTTTGCAACTTGACAGAAGTGGTAGTTGCAGGGGGCCTGGGTAGCTCAGCCAGTTAAGTGTCTGACTCTTGATTTCGGCTCAGAGTCATGAGATCAAGGCCCGCACTGGGCTCCGCACTGGGTGAGGAGCCTGCTTAAGATTCTCTCTCTCCCTCTCTTTTCACTCCACCCCCCAAGGCATGTGCATGCTCTCTCTAAAAAAAAAAAAAAAAAAAAAAAAAAGAAGTGATGGGTGCACAACACTGTGAATATACTAAATGCCACTGAATTACACACTTTAAAATGGTTTACTTATGTGAATTTCACCTCAGCAGAGAGATGTTTAAACAAAAGTGTACACAATGAGGAAGGTATTGTTATCAAGAAATGCCCAGTCCTTGGGGTGCCTGGGTGGCTCAGTCGTTAAGCATCTGCCTTCAGCTCAGGTCAAGATCCCGGGGTCCTGGGATCGAGTCCTGCATCGGGCTCCCTGCTCAGCAGGAAGCCTGCTTCTCCCTCTCCCTCTCCCCCTGCTTGTGTTCCCTCTCTCACTGTGTCTCTCTCCGTCAAATAAATAAATAAAATCTTAAAAAAAAAAAAAAGCAAGAAAGAAAGAAAGAAAGAAATGCCCAGTTCACGTACGTTAGGCCTTTCCTTCTAGAACTAGGTTAACCAGAAGCTGATCAGCTATCTGAGGTCTCGTCTAATTGATGGACTAATAATATTTTTTCCGTTCGGGCAATTCTATTCTCTTGTTAGTTTGGACAACAGACATCAGAAGAAAGAGGGTAAGACGGTTAAGAAAGAATGTTGAGGCTACAGGGACCCACACAGGAGACTTGAGTTTTTTAATCATGTTAAGTCCTAAAGAAGGTAACTCACCCTCACGATGATGCCCATGCGCTTGCTTTCATAGGTGAAAGGGAAGATCTGTAAGATGGTGAAGTTCAGGATCTGGTCGCCAGGGGTCCTCAGCTGCATGGAAGACTGGTCTCGGCCCACCAGGGTTAAGCCCACGCTTTCGGTCCACTGCACCAGGGCCACCTAAACGTGACACAGGGTCGAAGGTCAGATACACCGCCGAGGGTCCCGGTTCAGAGGTCAAGCAAACGAACACCAAGGTGGAAGGGGCTGCAGCGACCGGCAAAGCGCAAGCTGCCCCTGTGTCCCTGGGGAAGGCTGGGTCTGCCGGTGACAGCATCGGTTCCTCGGGGCCTGCAGGCCCTGCCACCCGCCCAGCCGCCCTCCACGCGGCACAGCTCACCTTCTCTCCCAGGCCCCCAGGCAGGCTGCATGCCCGAGCCGTGCAGGGAGCGCGCACAGGGTCGAGAGTGACCCCTTCTGGAGGATTCGCACCGAGCCCACAGCAGTGAGGAAAGGAGGAGGAGGGGCATGCTCCTCGCACCTCCTGGCCTCCGCCCGAGGTGCTGCTAAACATCCCACAACACAGGGGACAGCACCCACCTACCCCCCTCCCCAGCCCCCAGAAGGCAGTGCCGCCGAGGGTGAGATCAGGGTCTACGCAGATGAGGAAAGAGGTGCTGGGTGAAGTTACTAACTCAGCAGCGCGAGGTGATGCTGCTGGGCGGTGGTGTGGCCAGGCCAGGTAGGTACCCGGGTTTTCCTGGCGCCCAAGCCCACCCACCACACACTGCACTTCCTGGAGGCACGGCTTCTGTCGCCGCCTGGAACCTTCTGGCAGGGGGGCTGCAAACTCCAAGACAGGGGCCAGACTGGTTGTGCAAGTGAGTGAAGAGGGCTGGGGGGGGGGGCGCGTGGCAAGGGGAGCCGCGGCACATCCACAGGGGCGGTGACCCCCTGTCGCACTGAAGAAGGACGCTGCCCCAAGGGAATGCGGCCCAGGAGAGCCAGAGCTTCCAGCCTCTCAAGAAACACGAGATCTGGACCTGTCCCTGAGGTCTCCTTTTAGATGTAAACAATGTGCTTGTTTTAAAAGCCTGTGAAGAAAATAAACCCCGTCCACAGAGGAATCTGGCTGAGTCTCTCGGAAGTACGAGCGGAAAAGCAAAGCAAAGGTGGGTCAGAGAGGGGAGCCGGGGAGGGGTGGGACAGCTGCGAGTCCCCAGCCCCGCTGGCCCTCCCCCGCCCAGGAAGGAGACCCAAGTAAGTGTGAAGAGCCCACAGTGCCCCCGAGGGACACGGCCTACACGACAGGGCCAGCCCGCTCGCGCGTGAGCCCGCTGAGCTAAGAAGGACCAACTCCGCCAGACGGGAGAGGCAAGCGTGGCGGGCTGCTGTCGGCTGCTGTCGGCTACTCTCGGCTGCTCTCGGCTGCTCTCGGCGGCTCTCGGCTGCTCTCGGCGGCTCTCGGCTACTCTCGGCTGCTCTCGGCTACTCTCGGCTGCTCTTGGCGGCTCTCGGCTGCTCTCGGCTGCTCTCGGCTGCCCTCGGCGGCTCTCGGCTACTGTCGGCTGCTCTCGGCTGGCAGCGGCGACAGACTGACACGGGATCTCATCCTGGATCTAACTAACCAAGTAAAAAGCCCCAGGGAAACGCCAATCCCAGCTCATCCGGGTGCCCGGCCGCAGAGTACCGGGGCCAAAGCTGGGCGGTGCATGCGCATCGGCGCATCCTCAGGGGGTGCCTGGCCGCAGTCAGGCGTCCATCCCTGACATCCCCACACTGTCACTGCTAGAAACTTCACCGGATGTGCAGCAGGCCGAATAATTAAGGACCTGGCACCGGGAGACCGTCCCGGATTATACAGGTGGACCCCATGTAATCACAGGAGTCCTCAAAAGGCAAAAGGCTCCCGGCGGTGGCCCGGGAGAAAACCCCGGGCAGAAGGAGGGTCAGAGCGATGAGACGGTGCTGGTTTTGAAGACGGAGGAAGGCACATACACCGAGCAATGGGGGCAGCGTCTAGGAGCTGGGAAAGGCGAGGCAACACAGCCACCCTGGGGCGTCCGGGAGGAACACGGGGCGCCCTGCCGACACCTGATCACAGTTCAGTGAGCCCGACCTCTCACCTACCCCACTGGAACACATCGTCCTGTTTCAAAACAGCAGATCTGGAGCAACTGGCGACAGCAGCGATAGGAAACGCATCCAAGAGGCTTCCAATTTTAATGCCAAACAAGCTGCCATTTTAATCTGATCCAAACCCAAGAGCATGGGGTCTAAAAAAAGAAAAAGCACCCTTTCCCTTTTTTCCTAGAAAATTCAATCTTTAGGGAAAGAAACAGGCAGGTTTTAGGAGAGAGCCGACCTGGGGAGTGACAGAGGGTGACAGAGAAAGAGGCGCATGGGAGGTGTCAGTTCTGAGAGGTTTTATTATCTTTAAGCCCCCCGGGGGGGGGGGGTACAGAGGTGCCCATTAATATTCGTCTGTAACTGTCTGCAGTATTTCACGGGGTCCCTGTGGGGGCCAGAGGCAGTGAGAGTCACTCTCCCAGGGAATCAGACGCCCACACTTCTACTTCATCGGGGTGCTTCCTGAGCTGCCCCTTCCTGTTACCAAGGGACTCTGCACAAGCAGACACCCGCTGCTCCACGGTTCTGTTTCCAGAACACCGAGGCTCTCCTGGGCTGCCCTGCTTTACCCTGAAGCAGTGGGGAGGATGAAACCCGGGTTCCAGCCCAGCTCTGCCACCCACCCCCACTCCCTCCAGCCTCTGCAAAGGGCGGGGCTCCAGGTGGCTTATTTTCCATTTCTGTTCCAGCTCTAAACATTTTGTGCATCCATCCTTAGTGGGCTACGCTCAGATACCTAACTAGGTTTCTGCGGTGGACACAAATTGAATTTACACTAACAAGAGGTTTGCCTTCAAGAATGGGAAACTCTACCCTGTTTCAATGATGTCGTAACAAGTCAACCAGGAATCACATGAATGGAAGGTACTGTCACACTGACCTCCACATCCAAAGAACAGGCCAATCAAGTAATGATTGTTTTCAGTCTTTTTGCTATTAGCCAACATCAGTCTTTGGAAACCTATTCATTGGGGCGCCTGGGTGGCTCAGTCGTTAAGCGTCTGCCTTCGGCTCAGGTCATGATCCCAGGGTCCTGGGATCGAGCCCCACATCGGGCTCTCTGCTTGGCGGGAAGCCTGCTTCTCCCTCTCCCACTCCCCCTGCTTGTGTTCCCTCTCTCGCTGTGTCTCTCTCTGTCAAATAAATAAATAAAATCTTTAAACAAAAACAAAAAAAAACCTATTCATTAACTCGTTTAATTCAATGGCTCTGACTTTCAATAGCATCTGTCTTAATCTGATAACAATCCTCTCTCAAAGTCCAAAATGAACAAGTCACTGAAGATGGGTATACACAAAATACTCCCATCGGTACATAAAATGTGTATTGGGTGCCACGTGATGAGCTATACTTCTATCTTCTTTTATCCTTCTGTACTACTGAAATATTTTTATCATGTACATGCACTTCTTTTATTTTTAATTTTAATTAAGTAAACACATATCCCAACACAAGATATTACAAATATGTAAGGACACACAAGCTGAAAAAGCTTGACTAAGTTTACACCTTTACACACCACTTTAGTAACAAAGAAAAATTCTTCTCTGGAGGCCTTCAACCATGATTGTTAGTGAAAGGGGTTTTTCCATTCTTGTTCTCAAGCTGCAGTGACTTCACCCCTTAAAAACCTTTCATTGTTCTAAAAAGATGTAAAAAGTGGGTGGTACGGGACTTCAAGGAAACACATTAATTCCCCCAAAGCCTGCTCCTCACATCAATCGTCAATCCAGGAAGAATGTGGAACTCCAGACCTGGAAGCGGCTTCCAAGCCTATGAGGCAGTTCCGGCATTGGCCAGCCCAGCCCCACGCCAGGGACCCAAGGGACCGTATTGGGGGAACAGTTGGTCTATAAATCTGAAGTGACAAACAGTGACAAATGCTGATGGATGAATTACACCTATAGGCAAACACCTTCTAACTGCACTTTGTTCTGCAGCGAACCTCTCAATGGAGTGAAGGAACCAGCCACCACCATGATTGCTGCCCCCCAGCCTGAGTCCAACTTCCTCATCAAAACCCCTCTGGTCTCCTTGGGGACAGACGCCCCCAGGACATGAGCCCTGTGGTGGGAGTAGAGTCGGGAGTGGAGGGGTCTCTGATTCTCACCTTCCACTCTCTGGCCCACGTTAACTTAAGTCAGCTTTAATTTGAAGCTGCTTTCTAACAGAAATCCCTGAGATTCTACTGAGAAGAGACTGGTTTGGAACTGGGGTGCTCCCTGACCCTTCTCGATTGCAGCAGGGACAAACATTTCAGGGGTCAGGAGAAACAACTGCATTTCTTCCCAAAACAAGATGATAAAAAATGAGGCTACTTCTTTCTTATCCTGGCAGGTCTGAGCTTCCGTTCAAAAGAATCGTCCCGTATCACCCAATCAGAAAGGATTTGGGGGTTTTGAGTCTCACTATCCTTAACAGCCAGAAGTGGGGTCTCTGGGGCTTCGGATCAGAATATCCAGAAGTCAGAGCAGAAGCAGAAAAAGAAACCCTGTTACGGTTGAATGAATGAATGAATGAACAAATAAATTAACTCAAATGAAAACCGAGAAGGGGTGGAGGGTGGGGAGCTGGGGTCCTGAGTCGCCTGTGTGTTCTGGTTTGGGTCAGGAAATCAAAAGGACAGGCTGCTACACTCCCTCCCTAAAATGCCCATCTGAAGAATTCATGCCAGAACAATCCATGAAAGGGCTTTTTCATCATTTGTGGGTCAGCAATAAACCACCTGTGACAAGTTTTAATAATTTTCCCTTTGTATCTGGGAATGTGTGCTTGGGAAAGATGCCAGGTCAGGCTAACGAGCCTTGAATTCTTGTCAGAAGCAGGATACACAGTAATCGTAAGAGCACGTGTGAATCTGATATCTTTGGTGGCATTCAAGAAGATCAACACTCGGGCTCACAAAGACTGGCCAGTCTGCCCTAATCCAGCCTTTCAAGACTATGAATGCATCCACAGACCTAAGTATTCTTTACTTAATGAGGAAACTGATTCAACAAGGCACCACTGGGGGCTGGACAGGGAGCAGATAGGAGGAGGGCGGGCCCCACAGGGGCAGGGATAAACTGAGGCAGCAGCCACCCAGCTCAGCTAACCACTGCCCGGTAGAAACTGGGCCCACCATTTCCAGATGTGATCTTCCTCAAGAAAAGCTGATTCTTAGATAACATTAAGTGATCTTTAAAATATTGCTGCAGATTATTTAAAAAAAAAAAAAAAAAAAAACCACAGCATGGAGCAAACAAAACACGGCGGTTTTGCTTAAGAACCTGTGGGCAAGATGGTGGAATAAAAGGCCACTCTCTGATCCAAGTTTCTTTGATCCAGTACTTGAAATTCAGCCTCCTATCACTGAATCAGATGAAAATTAGTATCTGAAAAGAAGGAATTCATCTCCATAAAAACTTAGCCCTTTAGAAATGACTATTCCCTTAAGTCCATTCTGGGCTTAACCCTAATAAGAAACAGGACAGAACTTTTGCATCTCCGGCCCACAGAGGAGCTAATACCAAAGATGGCTCATTTGATAGTTTCCTCCGGTGTCCCTAAAACACAGCACCCCCTCTCTTCCGAGCAACCAAAACTCTATTTCAAGATTCTTACCCCCGTGGTTAATAAATAACATTGATGGAGGAGGGTTTTCTCCTTAAGTTCCTGACCTCTGTTCTCTGAACTCACCCTCGAGCCGAGGACCGGGCAGCGCGATGGTAAAGCCCCACCCACCTCCTAAATCTTTCTCACTCCTGTGCGCTCTGGTCTGAATGCGGTCATTGTCCGCGTGCCTGGAGCGCAGGTACAAGGAGGCATTTAGGGGGAGCGCACACCCCTGAGAGATGAACATGGCCCCGGAGGGGAAAACCTCACGGGGCCGCACAAGGACTGAGCTTGCAGGACCCCCCAGAAAGCCACACGCTTGCCCTTCCCTGGTGGTTCTCAGCCTCACTCTCTGCAACAGAGTTAGGAAGATGCAGAACGAGACAAGTGGGACCTTTTACATACACACTCAGAGATGTGCAGACAGATTTAATCCATCAGGCTATCCATCAGGATGTTAAAACTTAGGACAGCCAGAAGTGGGAGGCAGAATAAATCATCTGTGGTGTACCTAAGCAGCAGAAAAGAGTGTAGCCACTAAACATCCTACCACAGATGCTACTGGACGGGGCTGAGACAATATATTACCAAGTGGACACATCAAGGTGGAATGTGGAATGACGCCAAACATTTAAATTCTATGTAGAGAAGAGAGATGGGAAGGGAAAATACCCAAATTTTTTTTCTCTAATTGTTTACTTTTTCTTTTGTTTTTTAAAGATTTATTTATTTACTTGAGAGAGAGGGAACGCACGCGGTGGGGAGGGGCAGGAGGAGAGGGAGAGACTCTCAAGCAGACTCCACACTGAACACACAGCCCAACATGGGGCTCGATCTCAGGACCCTGAGATCATGACCTGAGCTGAAACCAAAAGTCAGATGCTTAACAGACGGGGCCACCCAGGCGCCCCTGCTTCCTTTTTCTATAACAAGCTTATGTTACTCTTATAATTGGGGGAGGAACTAAAAATAAAATCTGCTTCTAGGTGAGCTGTAGCTCCATTCTCCTTTTCTATCTCCCAGCATGGTGACCCGGACACAGGAACGCCCTCCTGCCACTAGGCCATCAGGGAGAGACCTGTGCACACAGCTCTTTGCTTATCTCTCGTCCGTCTGTAAGGGGGGGCTGTTTCAAGGTTACTGGAGACTCTAGGAGCAACACACCCTTGTTGGTTTTCGTTTCTAAGGACAGGATCCTGGATGGGTGGTGAAGGCAAGACACTCCATGGGAAGGCTTCTGCGGTCTGCTAGAAGGTTTCTTAGCTCCAAGCATGGAAGCTGCCCAAAATGAGAAAGAGGGAGGGAACCAAAAAGCATGCTTCACTGAGCCTAGGAGGCCAAGAGCCCCTGAATGTGAGTTCAGAAGAGGCAAGAATAACCAGACACTTGGCAGGTCACACAGTATCAGCCCTAAGCTCCCAACACAGGTGCACAGCCCTCAGTGTCCTTTGTGAGCGACAAAGCACGTTCCAGCCCTCCTCCCATGGGTAGAGAAGCAGTACTGCCGAGTCACATGACCAGCCCCGGGACGTGGGCTGCCTCGTTTTAATCCTGCCAGCCACGTGGCCTTGGGGGTACCCCTTAGCCAACCTACGCCTCATCTGCAAAACAGGCACAATCACAGTAGCTGGGTCGTAAGGGCTGCCCAGAGCACAGTGCCCGGCACGGAGAGCAGGTATTCAGCGGGTGGCCATGTCATACTGCTGTCGGCTCACCGATGCTTTGCCTAAAATCACTCCACGAAGGAACCCTCGTGCACTGCTGGTGGGAGTGCAGGCTGGGGCAGCCACTACGGAAAACAGTATGAAGGCTCCTCAAAAAGTTAAAAATGGGAGTGCCTGGTTGGCTCAGTCAGTAGAGCATGCAACTCTTGATCTTGGATCTTGGAGTCTCGAGCGTTACGCTGGGCACTGACGTTACTTAAAAAAATAAAAATAAAAATAGGGCGCCTGGGTGGCTCAGTCAGTTGAGCGTTTGCCTTCGGCTCAGGTCATGATCTCAGAGTCCTGGGATCGAGGCCTGCGTCTGGCTCCCTGCTCAGCGGGAAGCCTGCTTCTCCCTCTCCCTCTGCCTGCCGCTGCCCCTGCTTGTGCTCGCTCACTCGCTCTCTCTTCCTGTCAAATAAATAAAATCTTTAAAAAATAAATAAATAAAAATAAAAACCAGAGAGTATTATGCTAGGCAAAATCAGTCAGAGAAAGACAAATATCATATGATTTCATTCATATGTGAAATTTAAGAAACAAAATAGATGAACATAGGGGAAGGGAATGAAAAATAAAATAAGATGAAAACAGAGGGGCGCCTGGGTGGCTCAGTCGTTAAGCATCTGCCTTCGGCTCAGGTCATAATCCCAGCGTCCTGGGATTGAGCCCCGCATCGGGCTCCCTGCTCTGCGGGAGGCCTGCTTCTCCCTCTCCCACTCTCCCTGCTTGTGTTCCTGCTCTCGCTGTCTCTCTCTCTGTCAAATAAATAAATAAAATCTTTAAAAAAAAAAAAAAAAGACGAAAACAGAGAGGAAGACAAACCATAAGAGATTCTTAACTCCAGGAAACAAACTGAGGGTGGCTGGACCAGAGGGGGGTGGGGGAAGGGAACTGGGTGATGGGCATTAAGGAGGGCACTTGATGGAATGAGCACTGGGTGTTACATGCAACTGATGAATCACTAAATTCTACCTCTGAAACTAATAATACACTACATGTTAATTAAATTGAATTTAAGTAAAAAAAAATGTTAATAAAATAAAAAGTTAAAAACAGAACTACCCTATGATCCAGTAACCACACTACTGGGTACTTACCCAAAAAATAAAACAACAAAGGGATACATGCATCCCTATGTTTATAGCAGCATTATTTACTACAGCCAAATTATGGAAGCAGCCCAAGTGTCCATCGACAGATGCATGGATAAAGGGGAAGTGATACACACACACACACACACACACACACACACAATGGAATATTACTCAGCCATAAGAAAGAATGCAATCTTGCCATTTGCAACGACATGGATGGAGCTAGAGTGTATGATGCTAAGTGAAATAAGTCAGTCAGAGAAAGACAAATACCGTATGATTTCACTCATGTGTGGAGTTTAAAAAACAAAACAAATGAGCAAGAGGACAAAAAGAGAGATAAGCCAAGAAACAGACTCTTAGTATAGAGAACACACTGATGGTCACCAGAGGGGAGGTAGGTAGGGGGGTGGGGAAAACATGATGGGGATGAAGGAGGGCACTTGTCAGGAGCACTGGGTGATGTATGGAATCACTATGTTGTATGCCTGAAACACTGTTAACTGTACTGGAATAAAAAGAACACAAAATAAAAAATTTTTTAATTAAAAAAAATTAAGTAATAAAATAAAAAGTCAGCATGTGGTAGTTAAACACAGCTGATAACTGCACTGGGGGAGTCAGGAGGCCAGTGTGACGCCCTCACCTTCCATTAAAATGGACAGGAGGGTCCTGAAATGCCATCAAGAGACTATGGGAACACACAGTACCTCAATATCTTAGTAGAACTCGGGCCTCTGCTGACATCACACCCGGTGATGCTCCAGCACTGACATGCGGCAAGCAAGGTGCACAACTGAGTCTATAATTGACATCTGCTCTTTTACATTTTTTTAAATATGTTAATAATGGAGGGGCGAGGAAAATTCTAATCCATGCAAAGAATTATTTCTGCAAGGATACTCAGATACTGATAACAAGGGGTGTCTCAGAGGGAGGGAGGGAGGAGGTCCCGTGTAGAGAGGGCAAGAATGAAGGTCTCAGGGTGAGAAGGAGACACGCATCTCACCCAAGACCGCCAGCCTGGGACAGCCTTGCAGAACAAACTATACGTGACCTAGAACTTGTAATTAACTGCTCTGAAATTAGTGAGCCATGGCCAAGGCATCAGAAAACTTTCAATCATATACACATCACACACACCCACACAAGTGCACACATACACGTGCTCACAGGGCACATGTGAGCACATACACACGCGTGCCTACGTACAAACACACACATTCATGCACACAGAAATCCTACAGGAATATGACAACATAGGAGACTTGCTAAAGGATGTTACTGAACTCACTCCACGCTCCTTCCTTCCCTGGGCTACAGTATGATTCTGTACTACAAAACATGCAATTACGTTTCTACATATAGAAGCAGACGCGTGGGGGAAATCTGTAGCATAATATAAACAGTAATCTCTAGGTGGTGGATAAAATTAATGTTTATCCACTTCTTTTTCGAATCTACAATTTTATTTTTTCTGTAATGAGCACATTAGTACTTGTGATTTTAGATGCCTAGAAGTTTTTTTCGATATGAAAGAATTCCTGGAAAAGACAAATAAATGAGTCCTAGGGCTGATTCGACCTGCTCTTAGGAGAGCACCTCCTTACCATTCACGCCAAGAAACAAACACATTAAAAACTACATCCTGACCACCTCCGAGAGCCCTCCTCCCTCGCCCGCCGTACCCCACTTCCAACCCTGCCGAACTTCCAGGACGAGATGGAATGCTGCCGGGCTGAACACTTAAGGAGCACCTCTCTCTCTGGCCAGATTACATCGATTTCATTTCCCCTGGGAGTTACCCTACGGGGGCAGGCAGGCCCCAGCGCCCCTCAGGCTGTAATCAATGGCTGAATAAAGACACTTCAAGGCTTTTTCCAAAGCAGAATGTGCACAGGAAACAAATTTAGGAAATCCTGCTTTCTGTTACAGGAAATGAATCCTCCCCTGACTGGTAGAAATTATTCCGGCAGGTCCAAAGTAAAACGAATGCCGGTTTCTATGTGTATTCCAGACACTGACCTTGCGTAGACCAGCAAGATTTTATTGATATAGAATTTCAAAGGTAGGATTCTAGACCCAGCCAAGCCTAGGTGGAATCCTACAGGGATTTAGAAACAGTACAGCTTTCTGAGAGATTTGGCTGGAAGTCAACGTAGCCTCCTTTCTGTCACATGGTGTATTTATATACACAGACTTGTATTTTGCAATATACATCTTTTGAAATAATTTGGAAGGCAGGTCAGTAAAATATTAACAGTGGTCACATCTTTAGTTAGCAGGATTATAGTTTGCTTTTTCTTTCCTTTCCTTATCTATATTTTCATATATTCTGCCATAAACATGAAATAACTGTGCAATAATAAATAAAGTTGTGGGGGGATACTAATAAGGTAACACTGACCTCTGTGAAGACACCGAAGACCAAAAGAAAATACCTTTTTTTTTTTTTTTCAATCACTACTCAGAATCTTAGAAAAACAAGACAAATCTGAATCTGAGTGCAATTAATGAACAAGAGCTGAGAAGCACAAAGCATTCCGTGGAAGATTTACCCACATGGAAAAACTCTGCCCAGCCCTAAAACAAATATATCAAAGTTCAGTGGGAACCAGGATTGGGGGACAGGCATTAAAGACCTCCCATGTGCGTGTCAATCAATAGCCAGTATTAGGAGCTCCCAGGTAGCAGTGCTGATCAGATCGTCCACATCTGAAACTTGTTCAAATTCTAGTCCCATCAAACACCCATAAGCTACTGGTTCCCAGTGTGTAACTACCAAGAATCTGGCCCTTTCACACATATCCCATTCAGGGATATTGTCTCTCATTTCCAAATGGAAAAGTGAGATCCAACAGACTAAATTCGGTGGAGAAACGATGACCCATCTGAAGCTTTCAGTTACTACAGCACAAATCCAAATAAACGGGTTGGATTATCCACATCCATCCTCCCTCCTGCTTCTCGCTCTCTGCACACAACGCCCATTTCAGAATTTGGCCAAGGGTTACATTTTTCACCCCTAAAAATGCAGGTTCAAGTGTCAGTGGTCACGGATGGGCTGGGCTCAGGGTTGAGCTGATCCACAAACACTGTTGAGTGCAACTACCAGGGGCCACACTCCAGGGCCCTCAAGAAGGATAAAGAAGCTACTGGTCAGGGAAAGCCGTGTCCACATGTCCTTTCCTTTCCGAACTTTGGAAAAGGTTATCATTGCGGTATTCCCCCGAGCACCGTCCAGCTCTGGCTCCCTGATACTCTCCAATTAGTCCAGACCTCTACAACACTATTTACCAGAGAAGCTCCCTCCCCCTCCTTCGTAAAATGAACAACAAAAAATAATTGGGGGGCGCCTGGGTGGCTCAGTTGGTTAAGCGACTGCCTTCAGCTCAGGTCATGGTCCTGGAGTCCCGGGATCGAGTCCTGCATCGGGCTCCCTACTCGGCAGGGAGTCTGCTTCTCCCTCTGACCCTCCCCCCTCTCATGCTCTCTCTCTATCTCATTCTCTCTCAAATGAATAAATAAAATCTTTAAAAAAAAAAAAAAAAGAATGCTCTTTAAAAAAAAAAATAATAATAATAATTGGAAGCCCCTGTAACATTGGTGGAAGAATAAAATGGTTTAAAAATAATTCTGGGAATTACCTGATCATTTATACCACGAGCCTTAAAAATACTTCTTCACTGTGACCCACAGGACTGACTGTCTGCTAAGGGGCTCATGACAACCCTCTTGTCACAGATGCGGGGAGGTACAGAGAGGTGCGATCACCCAGGTATGGAGCTGGGATCCCGAGACTCACATGCTCAACAGTCTCACCCCTGCCGCCTCCCTGGGGACAGGAGCTGCTGTCTTGTTAAACACTGACTCCCCAGTGCCCCATCCATCATAGGCACCCCAGAATGCCTACTGAATTAACGAGCCCAGTCACACCATTTCTAGAAATACTGGGTGTAAGGATGCTCACTGCAAATGTGTATAAATGTTGTGCTAAACATGAGAGATAACCTAAGTCCCTACAAGAGGAGAACGGTTAAAGATATTAGTGTGCATACATAAACAGTAATTATAAAAAGCGGTCTTTTAAGGATATTCAAAAAATTGAGGAAACGGGCATGATGAAATATTAAGTTTAAAATGGAGAATACAGAACTTTATATTAAAAATTCCTGTTTTTTAGGAAACAAATATATGAAAAGATATTGGAAGATCACACATCAAAAAGTTCTTGGTCGTGGGGCGCCTGGGTGGCTCAGTCGGTTAAGTGTCCAACTCTTGATTTCAGCTCACGTCATGGTCTCAGGGTCATGAGACTGAGCCCCGCACTGGGCTCCCTGCTTAGTGGGGAGTCTGCTTCTCCCTCTCCCTCTGGCCCTGTCAGTCAGGGGACTGCTGTCATAAGATTAATTAGCAAGGGAGAATGGCAACTTTACCATGAAGAAACCTGGGGACACCACCTGATCCATGTGACCTTGTTAGCATCTTGAAGAGCAGGACATACCAACAGCAGGTCTCCTTATAACACACACTGAGGACAGCGCCAAAGATGCAATAAACTGAGTCCTCACCGTAAAAAATGTCGTCAGACCCAAACTGAGGCACGTTCTATAATGGCTTGTATCTTTCAAAAGTGTGAGGGCCATGAAAGTCAAGGAAAGCTGAGGAACCATTCCCCATTAAGAGAGACAAGAGGTTGCAAGCTGGTGCAGCCACTCTGGAAAACAGTATGGAGGTTCCTCAAAAAGTTGAAAATAGAGCTACCCTAGGACCCAGCAATTGCACTCCTGGGTATTTACCCCAAAGATACAAAAGTAGGGACCCGAAAGGCTACATGCACCCCGATGTTTATAGCAGCAATGTCCACAATAGCCAAACTGTGGAAAGAGCCAAGATGTCCATCAACAGATGAATGGATAAAGAAGATGTGGTATATATATACAATGGAATATTATGCAGCCATCAAAAGGAATGAGATCTTGCCATTTGCAACGAC